>NW_015094507.1:9922633-10141555 GCF_001431845.1 Calidris pugnax
CCCCTATCGTCGTCCATATGTCCCCCCCATCGTCCCGCTTACCTGCCGCTGCCCCCGGGCACCGCGGGCCGGCCGCGCCCGCCGGCCGCCAGCCCCTCGCCTCATCGCGGCGGGCACAACAAGGGGCAGGGCCGCCCCGGGATAGAGCGGCGATAAGAGTAACGGTGAGAGCGGTGACAGCCGCGGCGGCAGCGGCCAGGAGGAGGAGGAGGGAAATTATTTAAAAAAAAATTAAAAAAAAAGCAATTAAAAGAAAAACAGAGAGGGGAGGCGACCACCCTAATAAGCCGCCGTGACCATGCCGGAGCGGCGAGTCCCTCCTCCCGGGGGCAGCGCTGCGGGGCGCGCTCCTGCCCTGCCCCGCCTGAGGGGGACGCGGCGGAGGGAGGGGCAGGGAGGGAAGGGGGGAGCCGCCCGCCCTGCCCTGCCCTGCCCGGGACCGGCCGGGGAGCGGGACGGCGGGGAGAGGAGAGGCGGCGGGGGTGGAGGGGGGGGGGGGGGCACGGCAGCCGTTAGAAGTCATACACACCCACACCCCCGCCTCCCGTTAATCGCCCTCCGCAGCCCCGTGCGGCCGGGCCCCTTCCCGGCTGTCACATGGCGCCCGCCGCCACCCCCGAAGGGCTGCGGGAGCCGCTTCGCTTTCGCTTTGGCCCTTGGCGGGGGGGGACGGGACGACACGGGGGACAGGAGCCCCCGCTCCAGAGAGAGCTGGGGAGGGGGAAAGCACAGCCGCCCCCCCACTCCTCCCCGCCCTTGTCAGGGGCAGCGGTCTCCCCTCAGGCCCGGCGGGGTGCGGGGACACCCCTGGGCCCGCTGTGGGGGCGGCAGGGACGGCTCTACCCCCCCCCAGCGCTGTCAGCCCACCTCTGGCTTACAAATAGGAAAACAAGAAAAAATGCCAATAATAAAAAGATAAGGGGGTCCCTGGGAGCTCTGGGCTGGGGAAGGGCATGTAGCACTGCGGCTGGTGGGAGTGGGGCCTTTCAGAGGTGCAGGCTCTGCGAGTCCCCAGCATCTGGTGGGACTGGTCTCCCCGTACGTCCTGTCCCCCCTCAACCTGCTCGATCTCTTCGGTCAGTTTATCTATAAAGGAGATGGTGAAAACCCCACGGGAGAGCCGGCACCATGCCTTGCACAGGGCGGTCACCCCAGGCCGTCTCCAGCGTCCAGCGTGGGGACATGGTGGTGCCTCCATGGAGCCTCTTCCCGTGTCCCGTCAAAAGGCTCAGCACCCCTGTCAAAAAGCTCTGTGCCCACACCTATGGGCACTCCACCGACAGCAAGTCTCATGCCCCACGCTTATACGGGGGTGGATCTGGCCCAGCATCGTGGTTTCTTTGGGCTCAGAATAAACAATTCCAGGGTGGGAGGCACACTCAGTACGAGTATGTTAAATGCTGTTGCCTCCCTGCTTCATGACTTCTGTCCTGCTCTCCTCTTTTCCTGTAGGCACCCCACTCACATGGACATGTCCCTCCCGGATGAGGAACAAGATTGTCCATCAGCACCTCTGGTCCAAACGTTGGTACCATTCAAACCGGAGGGGAGAGAGCCAGAAAAGAGCAGCAGCCTCCTCTGGGGAGGCTTTCCATGTGCCTCCTGTGAAATGCCCGTCGCCTTGCATGGTGCTCATGGGCAGGTGGTCATTAACCATGTAACGGAGCTGGTGGCTCCCAACAGTTCCCAGAAGACATGGCAGCACTTACTTCACTAATTATGGCTTCACGTGCTCCGAGCAGGGACGACGATGTGCCGAGTGAGTCAACTGGCATTATGTCCTTGCTAATGCTTTTATGTAAGCTCTTTCACTCTGGCCTTCTCTCAACAGTCATCAAACATGGCACAACAGGGGTTCATCATCTTTAATGAGCTGGCCTGTAACCACCTTCACCCAAGCCCTCGTCACAAGTGCACGCAGCAGCAGTCCCTTGGGTTTTGTCGAGGCTCGGCTGGTGCCGGTGCCAGCCATCAGGCTGTGCCCCCTGTGAAGCCACTAGCATGTGCTCGTGCTCGGTTCCTCTGCACCTCAGCCTGCCCTCCCCAAATGTCTGGCGTGTTTTACTCAGCGTGAACGAGCAAAATATAATTACAGTGGGTTTTGTTTGGGGGGGGTTTATTTTCAAAGCACAGTTAGATAAAAGATTACCACCCAGAATCTGCATTCCAGTGACAACAAACCAAGTCCCAGCACCACACATATTAGTTTTCTGTCCTGAGGTTTCTGTTTGTCAACTACAACCATTAGCCTTGAAATTCACTGTTAGAGAGAACAACAATGACCATAATATTTTTGTTTGTGTTTCTTCCTTTTTTTTTAGTGTTTATCATGAGGCAATGAGAAGCACTGACAAATCAGACTGAACAAATGCTCTCAAATACCATCCAGTGCATGGCCTGTTATTCTGAGTATTTGCTAACTTGAAAATTAAATTGCTGTTTGAGACTGTTCCATATTCCATAATATTCATTATTTTTCCTTAATTCTCCCTTTGATTATAAGGCAGAATTTGACCCCTTTTATCCATGCTTTTTTCTGCTAGAAACCCCCATGAAATCAAGAGCACCACACAGCAAACTACTGCTAACTGGCAAAATAGGGCAGAGTCTGTCCCCAATTATATAGTTCCCTCCTGGAATCCCCTCTCCAGTGACAGCATGCTCACTACCCAGGAACAATGGCCTGAAGTTAAGAAAGAAAACATTTTACAGTAAGTGAAATACAGGGAAACAATAGTCTAATTTACTAAATAAGAATAGCGAGATATCGCCCCTGAAAAGAGTGGAGAGTAATCCAGATAAAAGAAGAGAGAGTGAAGAAATGATCAGGCAGTCATTCAGGCCTATCTTCTGATGCTGCCCAAAGATTAAATCTGTCCTAACAAAACAGAGCAAGGGCCTGGAATAATGTTATCTTCCCCACACCCCATCCCGCTGCATTTTTATCAAGGAAAGGGTGGAAAATACAGAAAGTGAGAGGAAGGAACTTTACTTTTTCTTTTTTGGTTTAAAAAGAGGCATGAACCTATGTATTTGTTATCACACTTTCATCTCAGGGCATTTTGATGTAAATGTTTGCAATTTAAAGAGCTCTACTCACAAAAGGCTAGAATTAAAGGAATATCAAGTTAAGTGTCCATCAAGTGTCCATGATGTTTTAAGTAAATTGCAGAGCTTTGTTTGTTTGTTTGCTTGCTAGCTTTTTGAACGTCAGAAAAAAAGTGGTCTCAAACAAGTGAAACATATTTTTAAATCAACTGCCTAAAAAGCTTTCCATCCTCAAAATTACAGGGAGGAGTGCTGCCCAGCAGAAAAACATTTTAATGATCAACAGCGGAATAATCCGAGGCAACCAAAGCCTGCGTTTGCATGTCAAGGTACACAGAGAAGGCACGCCAGGGTGCTAAGCAGTGGAGGGAGGGATGGGCAAACCCAAAGCTGTCCCTCTACGTGTAGTTTTCACAATATTCTAATTTACCAACGTTTGTAAGCGAAAAACGAGACGGAAGGATAAATTAAAATGTGTACCTGGCACATATTGTTGTTTCCAAGTGCTTGCAAACTCTGTTTGTGATTTAAGTAGTTCTGAAGTTATTTATGATAATGGTATGCATGAGTCTAAATGGCATCCTGTTCTGAAGAAAAGAGCTGACGGAAAAGTGCTTCGGGGTAGTCTACACCCTTTTTCTTTTTTTTTTTTTTTTTCCTTTGGCCATAAAGACAACTGATATGGACAAAATGTGACAAAAATGTGGTGCTGTGTGAGGTGGGCCGGGGGGGATTAAATACAGTGTGGAAAAGGTGGGCTTCCTATGGGAATTAGAGGAGAGATTTGTGTTCCTGAACTAGACAGACTTCCTATAACCTTAGGCAAGACATTGCACCTTACTTTTTCTGTACAAGGTAAATAATATTTCTCTGTCAAGCAGACCACCATGTCTCAGAAACTGTAACTGTTTCAGCAATCCTACATTGAAGGTGCTTGATCCAAAGTGGCAAGGAGTCTAGTTAAGAAATTTCCTTTCCTCTGAAATTTCAGTCAGCAGAGGTGTTGGTGTTGAAGCTTAGTCTGTACTGAGGGAGAAATCACTGTATTAGAGTCCTGGAAATTTGCTGCTTATTTTCTTTCTAGACCTCAAACAGTTTGAATTTACTGAAGAGATTTTCTTTCAGGGTACAACCCCCCTCCTCTTTTCCCCTTGCCCAGAATAGATGGGGTTTTGGCAGGGCAAATACAAAGTGTTGCAGGTCTGTAAGGGTATTTGATGAGTGTCAGTGGTTGTTCTTGGGTTTATTTAATTTGAGAGATTTCTTTTTGTTAAATTTGTTAAGTCACTGTATTTGTCCAGGGTACTTAGAACACCGGATATGCAGGCACTATCTGATAGTCTGCAAGCTGCCCAGATGTGTTAAATTAAAGTTATTCTTATTAAAAGTTAAGGAACAAAAATAAGAGTGGAACTTTTCTCTTTGTAGTTTTAAAGAAATTTTACATTGCATGCTTGTACTCTTTTCTAGTTCCACTAAAAACAAATCTAAGTCCCACAATTAGAACACAAATATAAATACAAAGATTTCCTGTAGCAATTACTTGAATTGGAAGGGAAAGTCAAACTGACTCTGCCACATGTGAAGAATCAGATAAATGGTCACGATTCTTATTTTGAATAGGTCAAGGAGGAAACAGTTCATACTTTGCACATTATTATTTAGGCAGTGGATAATGATTTCAAAAGCTCCCCAGTCCCATCTGCAAAAATCTGCAGACTTAATGTCTTTATAGTCAATGAGACATTCTAATTCACACAGGTGCTGTAAGAACATGGAGAAAAGGATGGAACATTATTTGATTTGCTCTACTTAATATTTTGGTGTCGTATTCGGCACTTCTGTGAATTCGGTTCCAGACTTGGTGCTAGCAAGCAGGGCAAAAAGCTGTCCAGGAAAGAAAGCTGCTCAAGGAGAGATGTAAAAATGTGGGAAGGGTTATATTAGCTCAGTCCAAGGTGTATCCAGAATTCAACCTCAAATGATGGCTGCTAGTGGCTACTTCAGAGGAAGCTGCAAAAACCGCTCCCCAAAAAAGCATTATAGAGTAATCATGTTTCTTCCTACATCCCATTACTCAGACTTAAAGACGAAGATTTACATTGCTTCTGAATGTGATAATACAAAAATATTATTGCCTTCATTAGTGATATAACTTTCATAATCCATATATATTTTTTCTTTGAATTCCATCAAGACCTTGCGTTTAATGGTATCTTATGACAGTGCGTTCCACAAGTTAACTATGCCTTGTGCAGAACATTCCTAAGATCTCTTTTCCATTTCCTCTTGTCTTGTTTATGTATTACTCATAAATGTCATGAGGGTGGCCAAGAAGTTCCTACCTTATGTTACACCCATTATATTTTACATATCGGTCTTATTCATCTTACGCTCTGATTATCCCATGTTCCCCAAAGCAGCTGTGGTCTTTTCAAACATCAGTGTTGTCTATTTCGCTGACAATTCGCGGTGCTTTTCCCTGAGCCATTTTATTTCTGCTCTTTTCTTTTTGAGATCCTATTCCTGGCAGGGGCTTCCCACTGATCTACATGATGACAAAGCTCATGTAAATCTTTCTCCCACGCCTGCCTCCCCTTTCCTTTGCAAGCCAATATTTAATTAGCTTCCTTTGCTGTTGCTGCCCTTTGACCAGAGGTTTTCACTGCGTTATCCACAGTGATGTCCAGATTTCCATCCTGAGTCACTACAGCAAATCGAGAGGCAATGTGGCCAAGGCGTTTTTTTGAATCTTGTGTCTGCTGTTTAACGTTTGCCAAGCTCTTACCCATGCTCATGGCTGCCTTAGGCCTCTCTGAAAAGCCCCTCGGTCTGTCAAGCATTTGGCCAAAGTAACCACTTTGCAGCATTTAAGATGGATACCACTTAGTCACACTTAGCCTCCTTTCCTCCACCAGACCGTGAGCAGGCTGGGGTTACTCAGCTGAGTTTAGGAAAGAAAGTGAAGGAGAGCTTGGAAGCCTGAGCCATCTTTGTGTCAAAGGGCCAAACTTTCATCTTCTGATTATGTTCTTCCTCCTTAAATGGAGGTCCCTTGGGAAATGGTGCCTCCTCTGCAGAATGGGGTTGCAGCTTTTTGTGCTGTTTGTTTGAATCCTGCTTATCACCAGCTAGACCATGGAATTTAGAAACAGTATTTTTTTTTTTTAACAGAGGGCACACTGAAGTAGGGTCTCTGGTTTGTTCCAAAATGCCCTTAAATATCAGAAATACTAGAAGCAATTAAACAGCTCTTTTCCCCTTCTCTGTTTGGGTATATCTGCTACAGGCACAGGAGAGAGCCCCTTCCCTCTGGATTAGTGTTAAAGTGAGAGACATTGTTAAAAGGCTAATAAAAAATCAAGGAGCCATAAATACTAAGTGATTTTTAAGTAAATATGTTTTTTTTTTCTTTTCCTGAGGAATGCTCAGCTGTTAGTGTTACATTTGACAGCTTGTAAAAAGGTGAGTTTTCACTGAAGAGCAAGAACAGGTCGAAGAGAGACAAAGGCATGTCCTGAGATAAAGAAATCATGAGGTATCTGCTCCACAGATTGAAGGTGTTGCATTACTCTGTGCAATGTCCAGAGAGGGAGAAGTCTGCACAGCAAAATGGTCATAAAATACATTTTTGCAAAGAAGACAGGAAATGTTTCTGTCCAAAAAAAAAAAAACCAAACCCAAACCTAAATAATAATAATAAAAAAAGAAAAATAAAAAGCAGTCCCTCTGGTGCAGTTTTCCCATCTGGTGAAACAAAGTGAAGCAGATATCTCCCCCCCTTCCCAAATTACGGATCTCAAAACCAGCCCTGTGCCTGGTGGCAGCAGTTTCGGACCCAGAGGAAGGCACCGTGTGCTGCCTGTGTGGGAAGCTCTGGCACCGTCTGGGGCAGCTTCACCAAGACAGGGCAGCCAAATAAACCTGTGCTGGGCTTGCTTTAACATCACGGCTCGTTTAAGTGTGTAACTCAAAGGTCACTGCCTGAGCCGAGGAAAAACGCTTGCTGTCTCATTCTTCCCTCAGGGTTTATTGCCAGCATGATTATATTTTCAGGAGTGACAGGGAGGCCCTGATCTATAAATCTAAGGGAGATAGAGAGTGAGCTGATTGTCAGACACCTCCTTCCCCACTCCAAAGTCAATAGCCTCAGCATCTTGCAAGGTTACTTTCTGGAGGAGAACAATCTCTCAGCCAGGCTCTGCTCTGTTTGCATCTGCTGACTTGCATTCAGTCTGTCTTCCCCATCGCTGGGATCAATCAATAACATGCCAACCATCCTAAAGCCCCCCCCCAAACCCTGTCTTTTCTGTACTAGTGAGAAAGAGGCTCAGGTCCTCACTGAATTAGGTGAATTGGATTTAAAGGAGGTGACTTAGGAGGAGAGTAGGTGCTTGCTTGAAGGAAGATTCCTGTTTCGCTGTTCTCTGCTCCCAAAATCCAGCACGTTTACCTCTCCCTTGCAAGCCACGGGACCTTTTGTCTTTGAACCCCCTCACCCGATAATTCCAGGGTGTTTTAACGACCAGGAAGCCACTAGAGACTATGCAAAGTGTTACAATCCCAGGAAGGCATCAGCAGCCTCACGGGATCTCATTTCCACCCCCGGGGTAGGTTTGCTGGGAGAAGGGAACCGCTGCCTCACCCCACGGGCGAGCGCTGAGCTCAGGCAGCCGGTAACAACAGGTCATTTGGCTTCTGAGGAGGAGCTGCTGGCAGATGGGAAGCGGTTTTTATTAAACGGCGTAGGAAGGGGGGCACAGTTTGCAGTAGCCCCGGCGAGTGGCCGCCAGCACCGCGGAACCGGCGAGGAGCGGCGGGGCTCGGTCACCTCCCGCCCCCCCCGCCCGCGGCCACCGGGGCGCGGAGCAACGAGTTAACTCCTCGGACCCAGCCTAAACCCTCTGCCTTCCTCTTCTATCACAGAATCGTGCACTTTAAAACGCGCTTTTAAGGGATTTTTGATTTTTTTTTTTCCCTTTCTCATAGACCTCCGGGGAAAAAAAAAAAAAAAAAAGGAAGAAAAAAAAAAAAAGGTGCCCGTTCTCCTTCCCGGCACCAGCGTTTCCTGAGCATCCATGGGGACGGTGGCTGATTCACCCACCCACCCTTCGGCACAGAAGCCGCCGAGAAGTTCCCCCTTTGCGGTGCGCCCTTCAGAGCAGCCGCCGCACCGGGGGCTGCGCCGGGCGGCCGCGCACCCTCCGCGCTGTGGCCACCGACCGGTGCGAGAGAAAAGGCCAAAAAAAAAAAAAAATTAAAAAAATAAATAGCCCCAGTTCGGGATTGGGGGGGGAGGGGGGTTGGGTGGCAAAAACGGAGTCAGCGGCAGCTCCCGCTTCTTGCGGCTCCCGGAGAGGGCTACCGCGGCAGCCGCGGCCGGGGGCGGGGGGCAGCGGAGCGGAGGCGGCCGGGGGTGCCGGTAGAGCCCGGGGGGGCTCCCCGGGACCCCCCTCCCCACCTGCGAGGTGTGCCCCGATGGAGACACGGGGGGGTTGGCGCGGAGAGCATCAATTAGCGCACCTGGGCGAGAGCCGGGGCGGCCGGCACCGGGGAGCGGCGGCGATCGCGGGGGGCTCCGGAGCTTTCCCCGGGCCGGCGCGGAGCGAAGCCGGGTGGGTTTCCACCACCCGCCCCTCGGCAGCACCCAGAAAAACACATTATTCCGAGCGTTTTGAGTTTTATTTTCATTATTTTCTTTATAGTTTGTTTTTTTTTTACGCACACCCAAAAGCGCCAGGACGAGGAGCGCGATTTAAATGGGAACCCCGCGGTAGTCCTGGCACTATCAAACCGCGTTTATTTTCACATCCTTCCCAAAACCCCTTTTTTTTTTTTTTTTTTCCTCGGTTCCCTTGCTGCAGTTTGCGTAAACGGCTTTACTATGTAACTATCGGGAAACATAAACGCACGCAAATAAATCACGGCGCGGCGACCGGAATGAATAATCCTGGGCGAAGCGGGCAGAGGAGGGCAGAAAGTAAAGAGCTTATCTCCCACAATGTGTGCTGGGTTGGTTGCTGGGTTTTGGGTTGGTTTTTTTTTTTCCTGCGAGCAGGGCGCGGTAATTTAATTAAAAATATAGGTATTTTTTTCCCTTTGTTTGATATGCCCTCTCGTAGCAGCAAAGTCTTGAAGAACAAGACAAAAAAACCAGCAGGCGGATTCCGGCGCCGCTAATTAGAAAGCAACGAATGCCGGCATTTAATAAACATTTGGGTGGCCGGTGGCGCAGAAGGAGCTACCGGAGGGGCAGCGCTTCCCGAGTGCCGCGGGGCCGGGGCCGGAGGGGCTCCGGGCGAGGGGAACGAGCGCGGTTCTCCCCGCCGGGCCGCGGAGCCGAGCCCTGCCCGCCGCCCGCTCCCTGCCCGCGCCCACCCTCCGCGGGGCGCCGCGGAAGCCGGAGGGAGAGCCGGGATGATTTATCCGCAGCGGGGGAACTTTCCCCCCCCTCCCCTGCTCCGCGTCTGGCGGGGGTCTGCGCCGCTGCGCACCCTTTTCTTTCCTCCCGCGGCTCCCGTCCCCGCCGCGAGTGACCGGTGGCAACTCCGCGCACCCCCGCGGATCCCCGCTGCGGGGCGGCTCCGCGCAGCTGGTGACAGGCAGATAGCCCCGACCTCCCAACCTCTCCTCAATCCATCTTCGGGGGAATCGCGGCGGACAGCCCGGATGGGTTAAAGAAAAAGGCTTTGTCAGTGCTGAAGAGAGGGAGAAGAAGCGGGGAGAGGAGGGGGGGAGGAGGCAGGAGAGGTCTGATGCTGGAGAGTATTGATACAGGGTGGGAGGGCGACCACCTGGGGATCAAGCTGCAAGGGAATTAAACGCGCAGCCATCCATCCATCCATCCATCCATCCATCCATCCATCCATCCCTCCATCCCTCCATCCATCCATCCATCCATCCCAGTGCCATCCCCCGGTGTTTCACCCCCGTGCACCCACAGCAGTGCCGCGGGGCTGGGACCCACCTGGGGAAGGTGCAGCAGGGCCGCAGGTGTGCGCAGGTGTGCGGTGCGATGCGCAGAGCAGCGTGGAGCAGTGCAGACCAGGGAGGAGAGCTAAGGGCAGCCAGAGCAGGAACAAGGGTCCAGACCTGCCCATACACCCCCAGCACCAGTGGCCTCCATGGACGGAGCGTAGGGGGTTCACCTCCGTGGGCTGGGACCAAGGCGGGTGAGCTTTACCCCAGCAGCAGAGCCCGAGGCGGTGTGAGGAGCTGGCAAGGGAAGGGTTCCCCCCCTTCCCTTGCTTGAATTACACTGGTTTTGCTTGTCCAACACGAGGGACTGCAGCAAGTGGGGAAAGGAGAGCCAGCTGAGCCCTCCTGCCAGCCTCGCCGGGGCTGAACTTGAGGTCAGTGGAGCGCAAAACTCCTCCAGGGAAGGAGGAAGCAAACGTTCATGGATCGGGTATCGACGAACTTGAACAAGTGGGAGGGAGAGAAGGAGAAGGGGCAGTCAGAGTTGCCTTCATAAAACTGTAAACAGTGATGTTGGGACGGAGTTGAAAGGAAATTGCCCAGCAGCTGCTTGGAGTTTCCCTGCGAAGTGCTTGTCCTAGTGAGAGAGGAGAAAGCCCTTTACGGGAAGCGTGAAGTCCCCCAACCCCTGGTAACTGCAACCTGTGGCAGAAGTTGGCCGTCCCCTCGCAGGTTCCCCTCCGGGTTACAGTCAGGCTTGGGGGGGAGTGTGTGGGGGGGGAAGCTGGACTGAGAGAAGAAATCTCCTCACTGCTGATTAAGGCCTTCGCGCGGGGACACAATGTGCTCCAGTGTCCCGTCCCTCGCAGCTCCTCCTGCCAGGCGAAAGGTGACTGCCCCTTCCACAGGCCGCCTCTCTGTTCAGGTACTTATTAAATTGGCCCGGGCCCCCACTGGCAAGGGGAGAACTTCCCATTGATTTTTACAAACTGTGAAACCTTAAGCCTGTATCAGGTGATGAGAGAGAGGGGGAGATCAGGGGGTTTCAGCACTTGCAAATCTTTTCATTTCATCACTTTAAAAAGGAATTTTTATCTCCAACCGTATTGAAGATAAATGATCTATTAATAACAATAAATGAGAGTTCCAAGCAGAGAGAACCAGGTATTCAGGTTTTTTTTTGTTTATTGGACTTCTGGTTTAGGATTGATTTTCTGAACAATGCTTCAGCAATGGTTTTTCATAAGATACAATATTTGATTTTTCCACAAGATATCAAGAACAGATGCATCTAAGTAAACAGATACATGTAAGTACAGACGCTCACAGAAGGCAGTGCTCATTTTGTCCATGTGAGCTTGGAGAATGATTTATTTTTGTAGCCCTTAAGCATAATAATAATAATAATAGAACATATGTGTCCATTTTATTACCATATTTCCAAAGTTCATACAACTCAGCAAGCAACGAGCATTTTTGTTTCAAGCTGGGCCTTAGACCATATACTTTATTAAAAAAAGAATTCCACAAAACCCAGAACTGGTAAAACTGTATGTGAAGGGCCAGGGAGATGCTTTACTGCAACAGTTGTGCTTAACGTATGCATGGAGGATTAGAAGAGGCTCTGTTCTTACTTACTCACCTTACCAGAAAGCCCGTGACATCCCATGCTAAAGCTGTGTAATCATTCCATTATAAACCACACACTTACCAGTTGTAAATGGTCATGGTAAAAATGTATTTGTGGCTTGAGTTTGGTGTGGAGAATCTCAGACAGGACATTTTTTTCCACTCTGAAAGATTTTGAAATTAAGCAATTTGGTCGGTTATTTGGATTTGGAAACAGTAGAAGAGGGCCTCTTAAACTTATTTCCCTGGTCTTAATTCTTAGAAGTGGTCTAGTTTTAAAAGTTATCTTCAGTCATTAGAGAAAGAACTTGAGTCTACACATTAAAGGTTAAGGGGAATTTGTGATGAAGTTCAGCGGAAATGGGAGAGAACTCAAAATTTTTCCTGACAGCTATGTGTGGTATGTAGCCTGTGCACTGGAGGGAAACCATGGCTGAAGTTTCAGAAGTCAATTTGGGGATATAAGGGCAGTGAGAGTGAAAAGTTACTATGAGTCAGATACTTCAGTGTGGTACATTTATACTGCATATGATGTCGCTGAGGATCTGGTTGTGTATCATCCCGTATGGATGGGGGCTCCTAAACTTGTCAGTGAAACCTGGGGTGAAGGATGTGGTAACAAACACAGCCAACCTGTGTAATAGGTTGTGGAGGGAAATTAATTTTGTCATTATTCATGATGCAGTCAGTCAAGACTGGGACTCTGTAGGCCAAGGACTTATCTACATCTGAGGGTCTCAGAATGGGATCAGAGCAACTACATACAAGTCCAAAGATTTTACAGCTGGACATAGTAATCCTGGAAGTGTTTCTGAGTGTGACTGTTTCCCCCCACCCCAATTTTATGTTTGCCATCTAAACATAGGTATTAGACACGTTATGTGGCAGGATACAGTGAAACCCTAGCTAAAACCCCCAAAAATACAAGTATGGGAGGAGGGGAGAAAGGAAAGAACAGGGAGAAGAAAATCACCAGGACCCTACATGGCAGACCTACTGACTGAATTAAAGATGCAACCAGTGAAACTTTAGGAAAGGTTTGGTGCCAAAGGCCAGTCAACTGAAGGAAAAGAAAGTCCCGAGATTCATGACATGTCTCCATCTCTACCTGCACTCTATCTTCAACTATCTCTTATCTATGTGACAACTTAAGTTTCTGAACCCTGGGCTGGCAGCAGGCTGGAATTTCCCCTTTCCCCACGTTGTGGGAAGAGCAGCTACTCCCTCACAGAATTAGGATGAAAGCTGGAGGGGGACACTGAGAAGGGAGAGGTAGCCATCCTGCTGCAATCTTGGGGGTGTCTACCCCACGCAGTTGCTGCGATGTTGGAGAACACTGGACTTGTGCTGAGCGAACTGCTGTGTCTGCCCCAGAAACATGCTGCTACTTCTCAGTAGAATGGATATCAGTGTGCTCCACCAACAACCACTGTTGTTGCTGCCACTTGACTGGGCTGCCTTAAGGCCCTGCCGCAGAATGACTGTATGTTGCATATTCATCGAGACAAGGTGTCTTGCACAACCAGTGTGTAACGTGGTTTCACTGGGGACATGGTCAAGCTGCGCATGAGTATCACTTAATGCTGCACATCATTGAGCATACCCTCAGCCCAACGCTATGAGGCCTTTCCAGCGTGTTTAATGTACCCAACATAATGCATGCTGAAGCGTGCTCTTCAGCTAGGGCCCGTGGTCAGACCCTCCAGGCCCCTGCTTGGCGTCCACTATCATTCTTCTGCTCATGACCTGACCTCTTAGTGGTTACATGTAGAGGGTGACTCCATGTCGCCCTTGCTAGTAAGAACCCCACAATCCCAGTTCGGCCACCATGGTGGAGCTTAGTACCTCTGGTGGGGCTGAGGCCTATGGTAAAGTGAATGGATCACAGGTCGAGGGAGAAAGCGTGTGTGGACCAGAGGGGGTAACACCCACCTCTTTGTCAATGCCACCATGCCACGATACTGCAACAATAATTTTTGAAAAAAGTCATCTGTAGAAGCGGGAACTAAAAGGCTGAAAGGAGTAAAAGAGACTGACAGAGAGTGTGAAGAGGGAGGCAGTTGCAATTCTTCATTTGTCCTTAGGTTGACATTGCCAAGAGCAAGACCAAGGGCCACATTTCCTGCCAACCACAGGAGACAGGCCTAGTTGGCAAGGCAGAGACAAAGACAATGTGTCACGTCCCGTACACAACTTCTGTAAATGCTTTTAGTTAAACTGGTGAGTGTATTTCTTCTTTGTCAGCTGGCCTGCTATATGTTGGGGCCACTCAAGAATCTAATTTTTTTTTTGTGGCCCAGAAGCCTCAGAACAGGAAGATTATTTGCCCAGTCCAGCATGGGAATGCTGTGCCTGGCCTCATGCCCACCACCACCTTGAGGAGCTGACAGACAGTGCCGCAGGGCACATCATGTGGCCCTATCACATCTCTTCTTCTCTTTCACGTGCTATTCATGTCACCCTTGCTAGCAAGAAACCCACAATGCCACCTCTTCGCAGGGCAGTGCCACCACCTCTGCTCCCCTCCCTGTGTCACGCTTACCAGCACTGAAACCAACGGCAGAAGGAAAATCAGGGATTTCAGTGCTGTGTAAAGCACAATGCTGTGAGATCCCATGGAATGAAACAAGCTGGAAGAAAAAAAAAAAAAAAAATTAGTCACTATTTAGTTTTCCCTGTGTTTTAGTGCTACTCAACATCTGCTAGTGATATTAAATCTAACTTCTGAAAGTGTGAGCTTAGGTACTATCAAATAGATGGTTCTGATCCTGGAAACCTCTTAAATGCATAGCCCTGACATACATTAATTGCTTTCATTTAAGTAAGAAGATTATTCCTTTATCATCAGGTAATTGATTTAAAAGTGTTTCACCGTATGTTTACACTTGACATGAATTGGTGTGCCCAAGGGTTTAATCATTTAATAGATTTAGTAATTTAATGAAATCTGGTGGTCATTGTGTTACACTAACACCTGATGATATTTATACAGTTCTTTCTGAGGAGGAACTGCACATCTTAGTTTCTGTAAAGGAAGAACATTTCAGGGATTTTAGCCTGTATTTTTTCATCACAGGCTTTTAAAGGGATTACTGTGTGTGAAAGGTAGGCCATTGGGCTGTGCGTGCACATGCAAGAGCACATATTCACAATGTACACTTTTTTTTTCTTAATGCATAGTGATATATCACTATCTTTTTGGCGTTATCCATATACTGGTTTGTTGTGGTTTATGGATTTCTTTTGTGAAGCTATCTGTTCATCATCAGCCTGCCTGGTGGTTTTTTTTGCTATTGTCTACTTGGTGGGTGCTGGTGGAGAGAAAATAATGAACTAGCACTTACGATTTTAGACCAGTTGTGGAGGTGAAAGTCTGCCAAGTACCCAAAGCTCCTTTTGAAAACCAAATGCTAAAAAAGCGTTTTCACATTTTCATCTTACTGAGGTGACCTGCAGGGTAATGCAATAAAATATACTGCATTTAGCCTTGTTCTTGTCAAACAACTTCTATTGATATGCAAGAATGTTTGAGAAGTCTTTCATTTGGCTGTGCCTGTATCTTGGAGTAATTTGCAGGCCAGTAATAAGCAATCTTAGGGGTAGTCTTTAGCAGTAGATTTAAAAAGTGACAAAGTACAAAAGCTTTGTAAATATGTTAGCACTTAAAACTGCCTTTCTGACCAAAATAGTTTATTGCTCTTTTTACTTTGAGTTCTGATTTAATTTATGGGTAATACTGTTCATACATTTAAAAACAGTTATGTCAGATTGTCACTCTCAGATGGTAAAGTGATTATAGTGAAGGACCTCTGTGCCTGAAATGCCATCGCCTATATGCAGTTTGGAAATAGTTTCAGTGGTTTCAGAGAAGTGTTGTTGCTGCTCATGAGTGCACATGAGCATGGAGTCCTGTTCTTTACACATTTGCTCAATATAGTGTTATTTCTCCTCTTGGTATGTATATAATGGCGACATCATTAGTTTTCCCTGTGTTTTAGTGCTACTCAACATCTGCTAGTGATATTAAATCTAACTTCTGAAAGTGTGAGCTTAGGTACTATCAAATAGATGGTTCTGATCCTGGAAACCTCTTAAATGCATAGCCCTGACATACATTAATTGCTTTCATTTAAGTAAGAAGATTATTCCTTTATCATCAGGTAATTGATTTAAAAGTGTTTCACCGTATGTTTACACTTGACATGAATTGGTGTGCCCAAGGGTTTAATCATTTAATAGATTTAGTAATTTAATGAAATCTGGTGGTCATTGTGTTACACTAACACCTGATGATATTTATACAGTTCTTTCTGAGGAGGAACTGCACATCTTAGTTTCTGTAAAGGAAGAACATTTCAGGGATTTTAGCCTGTATTTTTTCATCACAGGCTTTTAAAGGGATTACTGTGTGTGAAAGGTAGGCCATTGGGCTGTGCGTGCACATGCAAGAGCACATATTCACAATGTACACTTTTTTTTTCTTAATGCATAGTGATATATCACTATCTTTTTGGCGTTATCCATATACTGGTTTGTTGTGGTTTATGGATTTCTTTTGTGAAGCTATCTGTTCATCATCAGCCTGCCTGGTGGTTTTTTTTGCTATTGTCTACTTGGTGGGTGCTGGTGGAGAGAAAATAATGAACTAGCACTTACGATTTTAGACCAGTTGTGGAGGTGAAAGTCTGCCAAGTACCCAAAGCTCCTTTTGAAAACCAAATGCTAAAAAAGCGTTTTCACATTTTCATCTTACTGAGGTGACCTGCAGGGTAATGCAATAAAATATACTGCATTTAGCCTTGTTCTTGTCAAACAACTTCTATTGATATGCAAGAATGTTTGAGAAGTCTTTCATTTGGCTGTGCCTGTATCTTGGAGTAATTTGCAGGCCAGTAATAAGCAATCTTAGGGGTAGTCTTTAGCAGTAGATTTAAAAAGTGACAAAGTACAAAAGCTTTGTAAATATGTTAGCACTTAAAACTGCCTTTCTGACCAAAATAGTTTATTGCTCTTTTTACTTTGAGTTCTGATTTAATTTATGGGTAATACTGTTCATACATTTAAAAACAGTTATGTCAGATTGTCACTCTCAGATGGTAAAGTGATTATAGTGAAGGACCTCTGTGCCTGAAATGCCATCGCCTATATGCAGTTTGGAAATAGTTTCAGTGGTTTCAGAGAAGTGTTGTTGCTGCTCATGAGTGCACATGAGCATGGAGTCCTGTTCTTTACACATTTGCTCAATATAGTGTTATTTCTCCTCTTGGTATGTATATAATGGCGACATCATTTTAAGTTTATAGCACATTTGCTCATGACTACAAATATTTCTCTATGTGTCTACATGTATTTCTTCAGCGATACTGTTGATATATTCCACTACCTCTTTGTTAGACCCCAAAGCAGCATGTTTCCTACTTCTTACCCTGGAGTTACCTGACTCTTCAGTGCCCCATAGCAGCTGACAGAGTCTTAATATTGAGGGAAACTGTAGAAAGACGGCTTCAGTTCAGCAAACTGTACACTCTCTCCTCCTTGGATATAAAGATGCCTTCTCCCTCCCCACTGTTGCCATCTTCCATAAAAAAAATGATTAGAAACAACTCTTTTTACTTTGTATAATTCCTATTTTAAAATAAGCCATCTTCTGGTTACCCCCCCGCCAAACACCACAAATATGTTACTCAGCCTTTGAGACAATAGCTGTAATTTAGCTATAATTAGAATCTGATCAGAGTAAGGAGAATGGATGAATACAAAAGAAATCATCAGATTCCAGAAATGTGATACCATAGGCCAAATCCTGCTTGCTTTGCTAATGAAAGCTGACTTGCATGAGTTAGATGGACATAATTTTAATCAAAGGGAAAAAATGTAATAATATCAGCTGTTACAGAGCCTAAAAAGAAAAAAAAAGAGCTGAGGTCTTTGAGTAAAAAAAAAATCTTCAAAGGCGCATAAAGTATTTTGTTTTAATCCTGCTAACATCTGCCTGTTTTGAACCCGAAAACAACCTAATGTTTATCTAATAGTCTTAGTACATTTTGTAATTAAACTAATTAAGGAAAACATCTTACAGCTTTTCCCTGGAAAGACCCCCTCCCTTCTCTCTCTCGTAACAGAAACGGAAAATAATCTCTTTTGTTTGCAAGGCAGATAAAATGAATTCCTTCTTTACGTGTATTTTTCAGCAAAAACCTTTCAATATTGGAGACTTAAGAAGCAATTGAGGCCTATCCAGAGGAGGCAGAAATTGCTCCCCCCTTTTTCTACAGAAGGAAAGTTTTTGATCTTAGGAGCTCTGCTTCCCCCCGGTCTCAGCTTCCAAAGTCCATAAAAATGCTTCTAAGCAAAATTAGCTTCCAAGTCCATAAAATTGCAATATATCATTTAAATCATGACTTTTATAGCATCCTTTTTTAGTACTGGAAAGGGGAAACCCATGAAATGGTGTGAAGACATTCTAGGCTTTGAAGATGGTTAGAGATATGATGGCATTTTCAGCACACCTTCTTACTGCCATGAAATGAAAAGTGCTTAGTTGATTAGCAGGCTGATCCAACTGAGTGAACTGCAATTAAAGTCAGTGGCAGTTTTGCCAGAGTAAGAACTGCATGAACAGCCATCCAGGGACTTCTTAACCACTTTCTCAGAACTGAATCTCTATTTTTTTTCTAGTGCTCCATCTACTTTTTCTTCCTCTTACAGCTACTCCTGCTGAGACTCAATGAGTTCCGGTATTAAACAATTTAAATCACCTGTATATATTTAAATAAAACAAAATTTGCAAAGATTGTAGGCTTTTTGGCTTAAAGGTTGTTTCTATTTTCACCTTGTGAACAGTGCTGACCCTCGTACATTCTAACTCTGCTTCACGAACAAGATAGCCCAGAATTACTGTTTGCGTGAGGATTACGGCATACTGAAAATAGCATATTTCGTGTTAACATCTAGGTAATACTGGTTTTAATTGTTACTGATATGAATAGTGTGTCTATCTCCCACTCGCATATGTCTGTGAACAGCAAGGAAAGTGTGAACTCTAAAAGCACTCATTTTCTGAGACATCTGCAGGTGACACACTAGATGACGTTAGGAAACTCTGCAAGAATCTGCTCCTGCTGGACTCCACAACAAAACTTCTGGGGTAAATACATATCACTTATTAAGTGTGGGCCCCTGTCTGTTCTTATGAAGCAGGATTTGCTTGCTTCTTGGGAAAGCCTGTAGGCTGCAGGTAAGGAATTTTGTCCTACTTTTGCTCTCTGTTGGATTTGCTCCACTGAATGGTGAAAGCATAAAGGGTTGGACCAGGTATTCACCCATCTGGACTTTGAAGGGACCGGGGTAAGACGCCTGATGAATGTCAAGGTCTATTCAATGAATAAATAATTTTGTTCCCTGCAGGAAGCAAATAGGTTTATTGCATGAAAGGATGTAAAGGACAGTATTTTTTTTTAAAACAAGTGCAAAAAATATCAATTACTATTCTGAGACTATTTCTCGAGAGTTAAATGCTGTATCCCCACACACAGTCTGTTACCTTCCAAAAACATATGGTCGTGATCATGATTTCACATGAGAGCGTTGGACATGCAGTTACTTTGTACATTGTGCAAGTGAACGGAAATGGCACTGTTAATTTTCTTGCACTCCCTTATGATTTCAATAACTGCAAACGGTGCAAGAGGTGCTGAGAATTGTTCCTGTCAACTTCAGCCGCTCTCTTCAGTGTCAGAAGAAGTAAATCAGGTCCAAAATGCTTTTGTGTAAATATAATACAAACCAACAAACCCCTCATTCTAGCAACAATTTCACATATTGTTTCAGCCAGAGAGGCCAACTATGAAGAGGAGGAATTGAATTTCCAGAGGCTGCCAAATGTTTGTGCTCAGCAGACTCATTTTAATTAGTGAAGAGGAACCTTCTCACTTGGCCAAAGAAAAACGAATATTCAAACCAACATTAAACAAAGATGGGATGTTGTATCTATCACTGCTCTGGCAATTAGCAGTATTTTGTGCACTCAACTCTCATCTTTACTAATAATACTATGCATTGGAAATGTTACTGCTTTTTAAGTGGAGCCTACGATCAGTAAGTATGAGATAGACTGGGAACAGTTTAGAGTGAAGGTGTGATTTTACTGATCAAATTCAGTGGATAGTGCCATATAAGAGTTTGATGCTGCTTCTTGTGTTTCTGGAGTCTTTTCTTCCTTCCTGGCTGTTAATCACACCTCCTGGTTTCCATTCTTCTTTTCTTCTTTCCTTATATTTCTAATGTTGTCAAACTGATTAGCCGCTAAATTACATTGCATTCAGGTAACAAGATCTTTGTTATTGATTTGCTCTGAAGGCTTTCTTTGACAGACAGACTGGCAGAATCCTTCATCCAGGTTAGAGAATAATCTATTTGAAGGTTTCTTCCAGATGTCACTACTATAGCAACAGCTTCTATAGTGTTAATGCTGATATTAAATAGGGTTCAGCCCTGCATTACCATCCAGCCATATGGCCCTGTTTTTTTAAACTTGAAAATGAGTTTGCTGCTTCTTCCACAGGGAAGGCTGCCTGTCTGTATGTTCTCTTTATTTCCACTACCTACTCCTTTAACACTTCCAAAACCAGACTTTAATCCTCTCAAAAGGCCATTAAGAATGGATCCAAATTATTTTTTCATCTGTAGATCTGTAGTTTTCTTCAGCAAATTATGGAAATCTGTGACATATTATAATTATCTTCCTGTTAAATTTTGTATTTCGGTCATTTACTGCTTGTTTTCACTTGCTTTCTTTCCTAGGTAAGATGACTTGTGTCCCCTTCATATCCTTACATCTCTTTTCCACCTCTTATTCACAGGACTCCCCACTCAATCTCCTTTGTCTTCTGATTTCCAGAAGCTCCCTAAATTTCCAGGAAATTTGATATTCCTGGAGCCCCGGGTCTCCTCCCCCTGCTGGTAGAAATCTCAGTAGGTCTGCCCCCACCCTGACCCAGCCATTTATAGCCTTTTTTCCTCCTTTTTATTGAAGTATGAGGGATAAGATTTAGCTAGCTTGTGTGTACTGTGACACAATTTCATTTGTTTCGAGTTGAATCACTAAACACGCTGCAGGACCATCCCTGAAGATCTCCAGGTCTTCCTCTCTCCAGTCCTACCAGCCAGATCACAACCAATGAAGTGAGGAAGCCCCACCAAACCAGAAGGCAGTGGAAGGGTTGGTCCAGATGCCTGCACAGAGGACCATGAGAGGAGCTGTGGCCAAGGAGTGGGGAAGTGTGGTGTGAGGGAGCAGAGTAGGCTGGATGCCAGAGTGCAAGCTGGGTGGAAAGACATCTGCACGAGCGTGGGCAGCAGCCTGATGGGGACAAAGAAATGTGATTCTCTCAAGGGACCCAATGGTGGGAGTCACCCAAGATCATTCTGCAGGATGCACGGAAGGCTTTTTCTTCCTGTAAAGCATTGCCCAACTGGCGAGGTACTTTATGGATAGAATTGGAAGGGACAGGAAGGATGGTCTTGTAATTATGGGATTCAGTGGCAAATCAGGAAATCTGGGTTTAATAACCAGCCGTGACACAGATTTCCTGTGTGACCTTCTTCAGATCACTTAGTCACCCTGTGACTCAAGCCCCAGTTTGTAACATGGGGCAACACCACTTCTTTTCTCACACCTTTTGTCTGTCTTGTCTATCTAGGCAGGTGTTTCCTCCAGCTACACATAGCACCTTGCCCCAAAGAGATAAATTTTAGTTTGGTTCCTTTCTCATAACCGATATTGCTTTGATATTGCTTCAGTTCATACAAATTGTCCTGGGTCCAGCACGAATAATCTGAGTAGCTGTTTTGACAATATGCTTCATGGCCATTTAGCTTTGAGGAGCCCCTTTTCATCTGAAACAACTGTATTTCTCTCAGAAGAGGAATTCAAGTGCAGTAATAAGAGAGGTGATCCCACTGATATATCACTAAGTAAAATCTGACGTGCAGATATAATGAAAACATGAGGCAGTTTAATAATGAAAAATGTATAGTCCTGAGCTAATGGCTGAAAAATGTTTAGTGAAGGATTACACTGAAGTAAAAAACCACAAGAAAGAAATTCAGATAGATTAAACATTGGGAATTCATTTGTAAGTCCAGACAATCTATGGTCTGTAATGTACTTTTATGGTACAACAGGATGCGAAGAAATAATTTTTCGAAAGACTTATTATCCTTTCTGGTTGGACTTCTGTAGTCTTCATCAAGCACTATGAATCTGCCTTTGAAACTCCTGTCTATCCTCAGGGTCCTTTGGTGCCGTACCCACTGAGAGATGGGCACCCGATCAAAAGTCCAAGGCTGAGTGATGGAGAATGGAAGTGCTTGTTACAGCTAGGAGGAGGACTGAATATTCAGACTTTGAAAAGGACTTTGTGAGCCCAGACTGGACTGACTCACAGGCGAATCGCTGCACGAAGTACTGCAATGGGACTGGCCAAGAAGGACCTGGGCTAGAGTCCTGAAAAAGTACTGAATGTGTGCTCCATGTGGACAACAGACTGTGCCTCCACACCCAGAGAACAGGGGCTTGCATGTAGTGAGGGAATTGGAGGGCACCTCAGATATCTGCACTGGTAGCTGAGAAATAGGACTTTCTGGATAAGAAGTATTGCAGGTGAGCAGAGCTATCCCAAGTATTTGGAGAAGTGTAATGAATAACAAATGTAGAAGCTCGTAGCAAAGCCAGAGTTTCCTGGATTGTGACTCTCCTCCCAGGGTTAAATAGACATAAGGATTAACTGAGTTACCAAAATTATAGTTGATGGCCCAGTATTGCATTAAAAAAATATCTAGAAGTTTAGTGTGAAATGGTGGTTGGTACACAGTCCCACGGTGAAGAAAGTCTTCATAAATCTCTCTCAACTTTAAGATCTTTCAATATCAAGGCATCTTGAAGTCTTATAATTTCTATTTTCACCTAAACAGAATTCTGTTTAATTTTCATTTAATAGAGGTGTTCCTGGAGTGTGAGTGCCAGTGGAAAAAAACCAAACCAGGTCATGATTCTTGTATTAAAATGCCCTGTCAGAGGCCATGCAGCAGTGGATGATGCTGTGGTGCCTCAGCTGTTCTTCCTAGGTACCCACGGGTGCTTGCCTGGGAAGTCACCCAAATCTTCTGTTGTAGCAATGTGTCTCAACCAAACATGCCCAGGATTGTGTTAGGCATTTTTTCTTCTATATGAAGGTTTGCACATGACCGAACTTTTTCTGTTGGCGTGAAAGCAATCCATCTTTGTCCTGTCTCTCAAAAAGATGATTCCCTTTTTCCAGCTACTCATCAGCATGTAAAGGGAGATTTACTTCTATTTGTGGCTCCTCAGTGGTTCAACTGCATTATTCTTTTCACCACTACCCAGTTGCAATTGGTCTCAGCACTTTGTGTAAAAGGACTATTTTTGTTGCAAGTGCTAGAAAGTTCTATCAGCTACCTGTGAAAGATATACCATTTTGATAACTGAAAATGTTGATTCGTCTTCTTTAACTTGTCTACAAGCATTGCCTTTTAACTTACTGGGACTTTTTAGATACCTCCAGAGAAAGAGGCCTCCTTTACCTCAGCCTGTTTTATCCTCTGGAAACAAACTTGCACCTCATCTCAGGCAGGGAAATGGAACTCCCACCCAACCCACTCTGTGACTCTTCCAGGCCCCGACATGTCCTGGTTGGGCACAGGTGGTTGGGCTGACTGCAAGAATGCCCCCATCAAGCAGGCAGTGGTCCCAGCTGGTCTCATGGGCTCTGATGACTCTGATCACCACATGTCACTGCAGGCTTTCATAAAACGCTTCTCTCAGGTTGGTTTGCTTCTTTGTCCTGTTGTATTTCACTGTCTGACCCCGCTCCTGACCAGTCTCATTTTGCCACCTATCCACAGTGGAGGGATGTTTAAACTGTTGTGCCACCTGAAGTGAAGGGTATCTGCTCAGTACTGATCATGAGGACTGCTGTTCTGCCCTGCCCTGGTTCTGTTTAATCTTGCTGCACCTCTCTTGGCTTCAGTCATATCCTCGAGGGGTTTGTTTCCTTTCCCATCACTAATGACTTCAGTTTTTTTAACTTTTGCCTGGCAGTATGTAGTGTTGATTGGGTTATGAGGAGGGTAGTGCTTTCACAGCTTTGGACAGGGTCCAGTGAAGGGTAAGGGCCAATGGAACCAGCTCTGGAGGGCTGGGATCAGCTTTTACGGGCACGAGAAGAGACCTGAGATGCAGGGCCTGTCAATGAGCCCTTTGTGTCGACCCTTCTTCTTTTTCCTGAGATGGGGTGTGTCAGATCCCAGGGCTGGCTCCTCTCCAGATCTCAGGAGGCCAGGCTGGGAGTAGTCTGATGTTCCCCATTTGGTGATGATGGCTTAGAGCCATTTCTTCCCCCCACTAAAATCTTCTTTGCATGTTAGCTTTATGATACTATTAACTGGTAAATTACCTCTAACAAAGTTGCTGCCTGCCACTTAGACACATCTGGTGCTTCTTAACCCACCTGAGTGTCCCAGTCAAAGCCTTTATATTGAGCGCAGTTGGGACCAGCTAGTTCATGCTTTTGTTCTCCAGCTTTGTGGTCTGGGATAAACCCTTCTCATGCCTTCACATTTTATAAAACCGATGTTTTTGCAGGAGCCATGAACTCTAATGCTTTCAGAATGTGCCCACCAACGTCTTATTTGAGGAGCGCAACGAGCAGGGAAGATGCTTCACATTACCAAATTATTGGGAGCTTTGTAAACAATTTTCCGTACAATTTTCTACTCTGTTTCTACTGCAGTTTTCCAGTGTCTCTTTGTGCCTTTGCTTTTATAAATTTGTAGGGTTTATTTTAAGCAAACAGCTCCCAGAGCACAAAAATCAACATAAAATCTTTTAAGAGCTAGTTTACATTGACCAGCTGTCACAGAAACAGAGAGAAATGTGTGGGATAGTGGTGGACAATATGTGTACAGAGGAAGGTAGGCATTTTAGAGTTGGTAAATCCTATTGCTAAGCCCAGGGCTTAACAGGCTTCACATTTTTTGCTCCAGGGTATCATGGTACAGTGAAAGCAAGCTGATGGGCTCCATTAGCATGAATGATAGCTTCCTTCTACACACAAGTCAATTTGCAGGTAAAGTTTTTTTTCACACTGTCAAGAGATAAAGAAAGCCTTTCTGAAAATGTCCCGGAGCTGATCTTAGGGCAAGGGAGGGTCTCAGTTCAGTCAAAGCAAATGTTTGCTGACATTGTTCAGCTATTTTGGAAACTGTTAACCGTTGTTTTCAGCCTGACAAAATTAATAAGTGGATTCCCTGAAACTGAGCATTAATCTCTGTCATCACCAGCTTCACTGCTTTAAACTTCAGAAGTGTTTTTGTTAAATTCTTACTTGAATTTAAATAATAAAGAGACCCCTTCACAAAGCTCTATTCACGCAATAAATGCTGCATGCATTTTTAGAAACTAGTTTTTTAAAAGATTAGAGTGGTTTTATAAGTTCTGTTTACAGGCTTTCTCTTGCTTCCTTTGCCATTTGGTTCAGTTGGGTCTTCTGCCAATGAATGAAGTGGGAGAGGTGGGAGGACTTTTCAAAAAAAATAGACTGTAAAAAGAAAGCAGCCAATGTGTTAGGCTATAGAAATCCGAAGAAGACATTTTTAGGACCAGGCGTAGAATACTTGAAGGATTAGATCCCAAACCAGCATGAGAATTACGTGAAGCATGTTCTAGCTATTCGGCAATACTTGATGTCACTGTTTGCACTTCTAAAGAGAAATTTCACCTGCATGCTCTAATGCATCAGAAGAGTTAAAACGCACATAAATTACTGCCTAAAAAGGCCACATGTGAAAACTCCTAAGTGGCAATGCTGCTGTAAATATTTATGGTGGAGCCAGGCACCTGCATGTAGCATGTCCACAATTCTTTAACAAGCTGAGATTAGAGTAGATATTATGGAAATAGTAACAATGTAAATAAGATAAATTGCCCTGCGACTAATCCAGAGAGTGAGTGGAAGCACAGTGGTGAATTTTCAGCACTTTTCAAGACAGAAAAAAAACCCCAAAACAACAAAAAAGTGGCTGCGTCAGAACATTTTGTTTGTGGCTGATCTATGCTTGTTTTCCTTGAAAAACTTTCAGGGTCCCAGTGGTAGCTTTGTGCTGTTCCTTTCATTGCAGCTCTGCACGGAGCAGTTGAGGGTATTGATCTGAGCAAGGAGAGTTAGCAGGGCTCATGATACTATCACTCAGACTGCCTGCATCCTTCTGTTTCCTGGGGCTTCACCCCCCAGGGCTTAATGTCATTAAAATTGCTGAAAATACTGGAAATAACAAGCATAGCAGCACTTTCCAAAGACTGATAAGACTGCCTGCCGGCTTCTAAAGATCAGAGTGAAACTGTGGCCCCACAAAGTCAGCATTAGCATCCTGCTAACTTCAAGAAGGTAAGAAATTTACTCTTCATATGTACCTCTCTGTTAGAGCATGCCATTGCTGCCCCTTCATGCTCTTTCATTTTCCATTTCATTACTGAAAGGAAACCCAGCCCTGGTTCATAAGGTACCGGGAACTAGAAGCGTACAAGGAAATTGGCAGGACCTGACTTTTGGTTTATGGGCAGACGGTCTGCATTTGTAATGAAGCTTGTTACAAGAATCTCCGTGGCTTTATAAAAGTTCTGTTCTCTCTCCAAGGACATAATGGGTCTCTCTCATTTATAGGCATGGTGTAGCATGCCTTGTTCACCCAGTACTGTTTGCCATAGCCAGACTTAACCTTTAATATTCATTTATTTAGGGGAGATAATACAATGTGCTCCACTGTGGGTGACTAAGGAAGGCGAGTTCTGATGAACAGTGTTTCTGCAGAAAGTGTTTGCTTACATCGCTGACCTGCAAGTTGCTGGAGGCTAGGAGAGCGTGATGGCTGGGAAAGTGTACCAGGAAAGCATTGCTGTATTTTTCCTTCTTTTGTACTCCTCCAAAGTTATCTGCTTCTGGCTACTGTCCCCATCTGTTTTTCCCCTTTAGGTATGGGAGGCAGCCCATCCCTAACAGAGGCTAAAAACAAGGGAAAAAAAAGAAGGAGGGCTAAGAGATGAAGAGAAGACATTGGAGAAGAAAAAAGCCTACATGATCACAAGTAGCAAAAATGATGAAAAGAGATATAGGGGAGAGTCAATGGGTTAAAAATAGGGAACCAGAAGGGGACACTTGGCAGGGCACCCCAGCTGAACTCACTGCTCCCTCGAGGCACCCAAGTGCCAGGTGCTGACCAGGGGTACCCTGCAAGGAGATGTGGCAGGGCCAGGCACTGGAAACAGGACCTACAGTCCCTGCCTGCCAAATTTCCCAGGGACACAGGATTAGCTCAGTGCATGCTAGCTCTCCGATGGTCCTTGCCTTCTCCTGGAGGGGAGAGCTCTTAGAACGTTGTGTCTGGTTGATGGGTTGATGGAGGCAGTAGAGTGAGAGGGCAAGAACTCATAAAGGTGTTGCCAAGGTGTGGTGCAAAGGTAGTCTGTCTCGATATCATGTTGTCTTGTAGGGCAGTGTGGGAGGGGGCACCTGGCAAGGCTTGTAAACTTAGCCGAGATAAGAGAGGACTGCAGGATTTAAGGGAGTCTTGGAAGACTGTGGGGATTTAATCATGGCCCACAGTCCTGGAGTAGATGGGACAGGGACAGAGCAGGAGAGGCATTCTGTGAACTGGGCAAACAATATGGGATCCACCTGGCGTTGCTGACCATGGAGATCTGTTGACTCCAAAGAGCTCCCAGGTTCTGAGAAAATCCTGACAGTTTGGAGAGTTGTATGATAAGGCATCTCAGGTTGAGGGTGAAAAGTTGCTAGCTGTGTTGGAGCCACTGGAGGTAGTGGAAGAAGGCAGATAGCATCCTGCTCCAAGCTGAACCACCCGTGTTGTAGATGGGTCACTGAGATCTGGACATGACACATCACTCTCGTCTTTTCTAGATAGATCTTGTTCCTCAGCATAGACTCAGGTCACAGCAAGACAGTCTTCATTTGTCGTCTGTGCTGGAGGGTAACTCTGGATGCAAGTTCCCCAGGTTTCAGTGGTCCTCCTTTGACCAGAGGCTGTCGTGGCCCTCTTGCACAGAAAGAAGGGCATCCTGCTCCCAAAGCATTCACCACAGATAGCTGCGAGATCTGAGCTTGGTCAGATTGTGGATACCTAAGGATTTTGAAGGCAGCATGGCAGAAGGCCTGTGAGGATTCAGCTGCAGAGAGAAGTGAGGTGAACGGTGTCACAGAGGCAGTGGAGCGGTGAGGGGAGGGCTGGAAGGGTCACTCTGCCCTTTTTCTTTCCAACCCACCACTCCCTCTCTGTAGGAGGTGCAGAGGAGAGGAGGAGCAGTGAGTGGGGCAAGCTGTCCAGATGATTTGAGGACCAGCTTGCACCCTGACAAAGCTCTTCATGGTTATGGAGCGCAGTACTGGCCATGTCAGACCTTTGCTCTTGACGGATGGTGGTGGCAGTTTGGGAGGTGGTATCAGCTTTCTCCACATCCTGCTGCTTCTCCTGGTCCAGGAGAAGGAACAGAAGTCAGGGAAGGAGCTTCACAGGGCTATAGGCTGTTGCAGCCAGCATGTCTAGGCCCTTCTTGTCCTATTTGTCACTAGCAGAGACAGGATAGTGGGGGTGATGGATAGTGGGGGTGATGGATAGTGGGGGTGATGGATAGTGGCCCTGTTCCATTGAACCACACTTCTATGTACTTTAATTTGCTGAGCAATTTAAAACCCCTTCCTGTGAATTGCGAACTTACTGACATAGAAATGAAACTGGAAAGAGAAAGGGAGAGAAAGCAATAAAGTTAGAGCAATAGAGAATATGTGGGAGGTTTAATTCAGAAGGGATTATCTGCCAGTTTCTAGGAATTGTGATGGAGTCACGTTATGTGGAACAAGCCAATGGTAGACAGCAATGCTTTGAAAGAGCTGAAGCTGCCAGCAGCACAGATTGCTCAGGTACAATACTCACAGTGCTTATCTTCTGCAGCCTTGTCTTTAAGGTAGTTTTGCATCACTCTGAGGAAGGGATTAGGTGTGCATCTATGTTTCTTGTGCCTTTCACAGCACCACTACACATCCCAGGAGAGAATATTAGACCATGCTGTTTCCACTCATTGAGTGGAATGTCCACTCATTGAAGGAAGGATGTCATTGCTCTCACCACCCACCACACTGGGCTGACTGAGGAGCCTGGGATCCTGCATGAGCAAGCACCAAACCATATAAAATATGCTAGCATATCTGTTACTAGTGTCTTGTCGTGCAACCTCATGGAAATGTGACTGAATACCTCACAGCCTGTCTTACAGGTCCCAGGAATTAGCAGAGTGCACCTACTGTGTCTGTTTTGGGGATTCTTGTCCTCTGTCTCTTGCACAGGCAGTATATTTGTACCTGCAGGTAGCCAAGTCTCCACCAATTTCTCTCTGTCAAGCAGAGATACCTCAGTGGAGTGCACCATCCATTCCCATGGCTAGCACAGGGATGGTCTGAATTACCCAATATCAACGATCCTACTCATCCTAACTCCAAATCCAAAGCAAGCCAGATTCAGCCTGGTGGGA
This sequence comes from Calidris pugnax, assembly GCF_001431845.1. Taxonomy (NCBI): domain Eukaryota; kingdom Metazoa; phylum Chordata; class Aves; order Charadriiformes; family Scolopacidae; genus Calidris; species Calidris pugnax. Next base: position 9,951,849 of record NW_015094507.1, read on the forward strand.
CACCAAGAGACCGCTCACTTGGCTGTGGCTGCTCACCTGCATCCTACTCACCTGCACTGAGTGATACTCATGTTGCTTTTCTCAAGTTATTCAAATGAGATGATTATGGGAGTTTTCCTCTCCCCCACAAAGGTTCTCAGCAATTTAAATTTCAGTTGAAGAGGAAGTTATTAAAATGTAGAGATTAGAAGTGACCTAATTCTTACAGGGAAATTTAAACAAAAGTCTGAAACTTTGCCGGATCTGCAGAGTTGAGATTTAATAAATAATCAGATGCTTGCGGGGGACTTATGTGCCCTTGGACAGAGAAACAGATCACATTTGAAAGTAAATCTGTCAGCTTCTATAAGTAAGATTTAAATGGTAAAATTCAGTGTCTTGTCCAAGAAGCTTTTGGAAGAAAATGAGACTGTGTAAAAATGTTTGTTTAAGGCTCCTCACCTTATCCTTTCTCTGAAGCATTTTCTTCTTTGAAATTTATAAATATAATGTATGTTATTATTAAGGCTGATCTGCATGTACATTGAATTTAGAATGTACTCCAAATACCTCTTTATTAAAAAAGCTCTAAAAGTACTGTTTTAAGTTCTCTTTGTCTTTCTTCCTCAGCCTCTCAGACAACTTTATGTGAGAAAATACTACTTACAGGCTGCTGTGCCTTTGCAGAGATCTTTGGTTGGATCTTTGGCTTCAAATCAACAAAAAGAAAAAAACCAAGCAAACAAATAAGCTCAGTCAGTCTGTCTGATTATCTAGGCACCTATCTGGGTTTTATAATCTTGTTAGTATCTGTGTACGTTCTACATAAAACCAGCAGCAACAGCACAGTCTCTGCTAAATTCTGCCTCTTCAGAGTCAAATTCAAAGTGGTTTTCATCTTCCCATGACCTCAGCAGTAATTTTCCCTATTTTTTCTCGTATATTTTGGAGGGTAAAGGTAGATTAATGGTATACTGGAGTGTATCCGTTCCAAGTTACTTTTCTGGCAACAGGACTTTTCTAAAAAGAGAGATTTTGCTGCTTTTCCTGAAAAGAGACAATCTCTGGACTCACTCAGCTGATGTCCTCCGGACACAGGTTCCACAGTGGGATCCCGGGGCTGGGGCTCGCATCCCCTCCTCTTCCCGCAGCCCTGCCCAAGCTCTACCTGTCTCCCGGCAGCCACAGATCTCCAGCTGGGCAGCATCATGCATCAAGACCCCAGTTAGAAAATTAGGAAGTCGTCGTCTTGTCTCACACATGCTTAAGATATTCCAGAAGTTTAAATGGGTGATTGGAAGTAATACAGTATATCTCTACATTTACAGTTCTTTAAATACTTTCTCCCTCTTAAAAATCCGCTGAAACAATTTAGATCTTAAATTACTAACTTGGACTTTTTAATGAGTAATATATGTTTCAGCTTAAATCAAGCCTCTGGTCATTTTTCAATGTCTATAATATGCCTAAACTCTGAGGTAAATAAGCTAAATTCTGCAGAAACAAATACATTAAAAAAAATAAAAAAAAGCAAACCTCTTTTCTTTGTTCTGGTAAATCAGAATGATTCATACTCCTTATGTGCAGTCTTGATATGTATTTAAAGTAAGTTTCCAGTAACATATTTCAAAGTATTTCATAAGGGAACATGGGAACATTAGGATTCTTCTATTCCTACAGGTATTATCTCCGGCAAGAGAAACTAGTCCCTGTACAGGAGATTAAAAGCCTCCTTTTCCTTTAATGAAGCCTGCTGTTATTATCCCTTTACCTCTGTGACAATAATTTTATCTTAGCTTGTTTAGGATGGAGTTATGTGATTCTCTTGTGGGTCACTTTCATCACCATCTGGTAATTATTTCAGCTGTACTTAGGCACTTGCAGAGGATGGATATCTACACCGCTTGCATTTCTGCTCTCTTGCACACACTGCTGAGCCAAGCACTAACACAAATAACTTTTAAGATCTGATCTGACAGGCCCAATCCAATAAAGAGCACGGTTGCCTACAGGTTAAATGGCACAACACCTGCTGATGTCTGACTTCCCGAACGGAGCCCCAGACCCTGGGTGAGGGCTTTGGGTGGCTTCTTGAGTCCTCGAGGAGGATTTGGCATCTCAGAGGAGGCTCCAAAACATGCTGATACCCTGTGCATGGCAGCCTGGACTTAGCCAAGGCGACATCTCCTGCATAGTGGTTTCTGGTACTTCAGTGTCTGGCTTGGAGGTATTTGGCTTCCTCTGCTCTGGATCTGTCACTGTGCAAGGTGTAAAACATCTTGTAATGGCCCATGCAGCTGACCAAGAATGGCTCTTTTCTTCTGAAAATCTGCAGGAGGGATGAGATGCCCCACTTCAGGGCTGTGGGTGGATGTAAGGGCCCTTACCGCAGTGTCTTCCTTATATCCTTCTCCACCAGTGATCTTGAAGTAATTCTGAGAGCAGAGCCAAGAACCTGGATCTCTTCCTTCCTGACCCCACTGTGTTCCCTCTTTCTCGGGAAGTCAACTTGGGTGACTTAGGCTGAGGGGGTAGGCACAAGGTTGCTCAGCTTTCATTGTCAGGACAGCCCTGGCATCACACACAGGCCTGGAGCTAAACACCTCAAAAGCTTTTGACCAGCAAAGGACTTCTGGGGTTTTGACAGCAGCTGAACAGGGGTTTTCAGGGTGGTGGATGTGGGCTATGTCTACAGAAGGTGCAGGAGCCAATGTAACAGCTCAGCACCATTGCTGGGGAACGTCCCACTCAGATCCTCCCCATGCCCACGACTTCCCATCCCCAGCTGTGTGCTCCTTCTGCTTATTTCGCATCCTTCATCAGAGTCTCTGAACCAATGCAGTTTATCACCTAGCAGAAATTTTACCTTGCAAATGCAAAATAAGCAGGATGGGGCAGCCTGCCAGAAGACAAAGAAGAGAGGAACGAGCTTTGGTTCACGTGGGTCTGCTGGCTGACAGCTCTGCTCACAGCTGGGGAAACAGCAGAAATAGTGACTTCAGTCCTATCCCTGTCCCCCACTGCCCCTTAAAGGACTTTTTGAATCTGGTTTAAGCATCAAAAAAACCCCAAAACATTGAAAATGCAAGATGGGTACAACCCACGTAGCGCCCGAGGCATTTTATCTGGAATTATCCTCCCACCTAGCCTTTCTGGAGACCAGGGCTTGTGGAGTCTCCGCCAGTGCCTGGGTTTTGAGAGTCAAATTCTTGTTGGATAGTGCTCGACATTGTTCTGCGTAGTATGATGAACCTCCCCCATCACAAATGGGCCGTGATGATCTGTGCTAGCCGAGAATCTGCTTTTTATTCCCCTCTCAAGTTACGTGGAAAAATAAATTTGGTAATAACATCATAGTTTGTAGAATATAAGAGCGCGTCCCACAGCTGGTAACCTCTGCTGTGGGGAGAAGCAGAGCAGGACAGTGTGCAAGTCAGGACTGAAGAGACCTGGCAGGGCTGAGGGGAGCTGGAACAACTCACACGGCATCTGCAGGCGCACCACATATGTGGACCAGCACTCAGAAAAAAACCCCAAGGTTGTTAATATGCTATGCTGAGAGATAATTTAAAAGCCTCCCCATAAAGAGAAAAGCATTATCCCCAGAGCAGTAAAAGGTATTCCCAGCTCCGCTAATGTTTGCTCCTCTTGCTCAGACCTCAATCCCACAACATGCCCCAAGCTCAAGTGCTGTGGAAGTGATTATGCATGCACGTACCTCTTAGGTCTGCCCTCATTCAGGTCCTCCCCCTCCACCGCGCGTGTCTGAAGCCGTGATTAGCCACCTACTTATGCAGAGGTTAAAATCTGGCCCTTAACCTCGTTCCTTTTTAGTTAAGCTTCCTGTGAAATGGGTTTAACAAATATAACTGGCATGTTATTTAGAGTAATACTTTTAATGAGGTGACTAATAAGTGTAAACAGGTACCCAGTTATTAGCATAGGTGTATCCATTTAACCCACCTTATTTTTACCCAAGGAGTTTTTCACTTTGGAAATTCAACCGCATTGTCGGGTTGTCAAGTCCTTGCTACCAAAGATTTCCCTGTTAGTAAGAAGCCTGATGCCGTAAAGGGAATTAAGCATTTCAGGTCAGTGTGTCAGGACGTGAGAGAATTAACGCTACCACCTTCAACAAGCTCTTTTAACTACAAGACTTAATTGCTTAAAGAGTTTGCGCTTGAAAACGGGAGTGTAAGTAACAAGAAATTACAGCAAGGATGAGCCATCTCATTTGCCTTTATGTTCTCGTACATGTAGGGTTATAGTGATTACAACACTGCAGTATTTTCACTTCCTTCTGTGAGGACTTCTGGCTTCCTGCTTTTCAGCTGCTGGCCCACATACTGCTAGAGATCCCCAGGCTTCTTCTCCAGGGGTCCCTGGGAGGTATGAGACAAGCAGCTTGAGACAAGAAGGCTTTACATTTGCTGTGCAGGGGTGCACCCTGCCCCTTCTCTCCACACTTGTCTTTCTCAGAAAAAAAAAAAAAAAAAGGTTAAGGATATGTAAAAGGATCAAACCCACTGAATTAGAAGCTGAAAAAAGGAAACAGGTGAAACAATAAACACCATACCAGAAAAGAGGCTATCATTGATACATTTCTCTCCAAATTAATGAAGCTTTGCAGTAATTACATGACAGATCTGACAGCTGATTATTAATAACCCCAAGAAGAACAAGGTTTCTATAGTACCTGCAGCGTTTCAGAACCAGGCTGGCAGAAATGCTTGAAACCCTGTGCTTCGACACACTACCTTCTCCAGAAAGGAGTCACTGCCTCATCTCTAACCCTGCCGAGCTGGATTATTGAAGGTTCAGAAAAGCAGCAAGCTCCACAGGAAATTACGCTGGAAATACCCCACATAAAACATCAGTCCTGGCTACCAGGACTAAAATCTTTCAGCACCGTTGCTTGTTTCCAAGTGCAAGAGAAGTGGCTTAGATGCCTACACAGATCCACCTATTCTTTTGGGAAGTTACGGGTGTGTTTTAGCATGGCTCAGCTTTGTTGTTGGTTACCTGCTCTGTATCTGGAACATATGGTATTGATATGATGATCATATGGATATGAGCATCACGGCTCATATTGCCGTGATGTAGGAAAGCACGGAAAGCCACCTAAAGGTCATCTGGGAAAGAAAACAAAGCTGAGTGCAATTTAGAAAGTCATTAGAAAGCAAATGAGGACACTAAACGGATGCAAGGGTGGGGAAAAAAAAGCAGAAGGATGATCGTGAAGAGCAGGCAGTGGAATTAGGACATTCTCCAGATGGACTTTGCAAGGATTAGGCCCTAAGGCCATAGTTAGCTAGACTGGCCTTGGAGGCTAAGCTTTCTCAGTAAGCTACTAGTACTTTTCCTCCTAAGGAAAGCTATTGGTTCTTTTTATAGGCAACTGAAGTTATTTAAAGTTTTGGTGTTTGTGATACGTCACATTTTAATTAACTGATTATTTAAGAACAAGCCGACGTATATGGTCAGTTTAAAACCCAAGTGCTATATTTGGTCAGATCAACAGGAGAAAATGAGTTTATTACCATTTGGATCTCAAGTTCGTTATCTTTAAATTCTGCCCTTTCTTGGAGCTTGAATAGCAGCAACAACAGGCAAGTGAGGAGATGCAGTCCAGCATAGCCGGAGGCCCTGCTAGAAATGGACATTTAAAACCCCAGAACGTTCTGCACCCCATAATGGTTTCACAAGGATAGGTTGACACTTGTTGTCCCCAATTTATAGCTTCAAACCAAATAATTTAACAAAGGAAACAAAAGAAATAGTTTATTGGCATTATTAGAGGCTCCAGCTATTGATATGCAACGACACTGGTCACACTGTAATTGGAACAATTCTCCTACAGCCAGCGAGGGGCCATTAGACCCTAATTAGAACTTGGTTCTATTTTCTAAATTTTGAAGTTTTACAAAGAGGCAACTTAAAAAAAAAAAAAAAAAGCCCTTTCTCCCACGTCCTTAGAGAATATTTGAGGAAGAGGGTTTTGTTTAGCAAAGGCCTGCTACTTCTCATTTTTGAAAGGAAAATATTCAGTTGTAGGGTAACCCAAAATTTGCACACATCTACAGTCATAGGAAATGGCATAGGAAAACTACCATAAATAAATATGTTTTTAACTTAGAAGTTGTGGCATAGCAGTTATTTTAATATCTGAGGAAAGATTGGGGAAGTATAAAGATGATATTTTTTGCCTGTTTTTTTGCATGTTGTTGAGTTCAGAAAATGAGAAGACCTATCCCCACTACATATTTGAAATTATTAGTAAACAATTTTGTAATTAAAATTTGCACCAAAAGAAATAGGCAAACCTACTGTTCCATTTACATGCAGCTTTAATTATTCTATATAAAACAAAACAGTGCTCTCATTATTCATACACAATTTTTTTTTGTTCAGTAAAATCTCATAATTCAAAAGAAATTTGAGTTTCTGTACCACTGCAGACACACTTTCATTTTTTCCCCAGTAAAACAGGAGTGCTCTTTGACACCCCTGGTTTTATGTCAAGCCAACTTTGATGTAGCTTGAAATAAAAATTTTCTTTCATTTCAGGCTTTTCAAAATGAGAACATCAAAATATTTTGCTTCAAGGAGACACTGAAACAATTCATTTAAATTTCTTACCTAAAAAAACCCTGTTCATTTTGATCAATGTTAAATTATTCTTTTTCTTAGAAACTAAATTACCCATGCAAGACAAAAAACATCGTTCAGATTTCTTCTTGCTCTCCTTGTTCCCCTTGTAAGTCAGTATTCCCATTCCCCTGAAGCTGAGGAGACACACTTGGAAGCTACAGGGATATAAAATAGCTATCAAAAACAATACCTGAAAAAAGGGTATTCTCAGTAGTAAAGCATGGCCTGAAGAGGCTTCTTCAAATTTCCCTGAGAAAGTATGGAAATAAAAAAAAAATTCTATAGGGCCTTTTTTAGTTAACCATTGACAATCAAATAAGGTGCTATTAAAAAAAGATTAGTCAAATTGCTGCCCAGCTGTGCAGTGTTATGAGCCAGTGTTAGGAGCACCTTCTGGCTTGTGTTTTACTCCTCTTGCTTCAGACTACATTTTCTACAGAGGGTCCTATCCCTGGCCTTCCCGGTCCTTGGCTTTGTTAATGAAGTCACCAAAAAACTCACAACAAATCACAGCCCTTTTGTTCTCGTCAGCTCAGGTTTTCTGAGCATTTGCCTTCCAGGGCTTGGACATGGGAAGCTCTCCTTTGAGGGAGTGAGGATGCCACTGTAGAGCCCAGCAGGTGGCCAGGGTTTCCCCTCAAGCTTTAAGTCTAAAAAGGAGAAGACCTGTCCTGGGTGTGGGGGATCAGTTGTTGACCTAAAACCAGGTGACTGCAGCATAATTGTTGAGCCGCAAAAGCTATCACAAAAATAACCCTGAAATTCTGGTAAAATACAGTATGAATGATGACATCACTTCTGCACATCCTTCACCTGTTCCAAATTTTGGGGTAAATGTTTTTCACAAAACACTATATTTTTTAATCCTTCTCTTTTCCAAAGCTGAATGACTTCAAAAAGGCCTTGCTCATGAGACATTTTTGGCAAATAAAATGTACAACTTGTTATGCTGGTCAACGAACACTGTCCATTTGCCAACAGGGATTTAGTTATGCCTCAAGTGAACAGTTCGTACTGGACACAGGAATAATAAAATTGGACACATGTATTGTTAGACTATAACCTCCAGAGAATTAAATCAACATATATTTCAGATATTTATTTTTTAAAGTTTATAATACTCATGCAATTTTGTTATATGAAGATCTGTGTACTGGAGATAAAAGTTCATATTGCTTTAGACATGTAGTATCCTGGACATCCATCAGAACAATGTCCTTGTTTCAATATAGGGACAGACTAAGGTTTTTGCTTTCATCACCAGGCAAAAGGAAAGCATGTAGGTCTTCCAAGGCACTTGGGGTCTGTGTGGAGCTGACCTGTGCTGCCATGAAGAAGGGGAGTGAGAATATCTCACAGGGCAGGATTACAGCATTATAGCATCTCTTTTCTCTTCTCTTCTCTTCTCCTCTCTTCTCTTCTCTCAAACAAGAGTAGACTGCATCTACATGAAGTAGTTGTACTGGTGCTTTTGTACTAGAAATATGGCTTACCCAGCTAAACTTGCTTTTTGTTCTTTTTCATGCTGATTTATCTTCTCTTGCATGCCTGCACAGAGGAAAAAGGTGACTTCAGGACCAGGCATCTGTGTTTTGCTGTCTGCAGGCTGCTGAGCAGGCAGTGAGGTGAATGGAGCAGTGGCCATGCAGACTCACCAGGCCAAAGTCCTTCCACGTCTGGACAAACTGTGAACTCAGAGGAGGAAAGCAGGGGACAGTTTTGTAGGCATTATACTACCAATAGCAGTGAATTGTACCAGAGAGGATGAAAAAGAGATGTAGGGGTCATAAAACTGAAGTTAATACAGATGAGAAAGTCTATTGGTAGCACCAAAGCTTGAAGTTCCTACCCAGCAAACAAAAAAAGATGTGGGAACTGGAAATTAGAACAAAATTTGTATATTGCATTTCAGTCCTAAATGGTGACTGAAATAATGAAAGTCAGTGTTTCCCTTCCCCCCCTCCCTGCTTTTTTTGGCATCTTGAGAAAAGGGAAGTTTCGGGCAGAGCAGACATTTAGGGAATTCCCCAGTGGAAGGCCTCCTTTGCCGTGGAGACTTTTCCCTTTATTAGTAAGCCTCAGTCACTGGATGATCTAGATTAGTCCAGCCGGGAGGCCCCTTCACCCATCCTGTGGGACTGGAGTAAGCTTAAATGACTGTGACAACACTCCACTGGCCGCTTTCTTGTGCCCCTTTCTGCACTCATACCCCATGGACGCCTTCTTCCCTGTTCTCCCTCTTTCTCTACCTGCACCTTCCCTTCTGAGTCCTCTTTCTTCCCCAGCTTTGCCATTCATATTTTCAGAGACCTACTGAGTTACACAGCATTCACAGTGAAGGAAGGGATTTGGTTAGGCCCAGATAAGGTTCTGGGCAAGTATGGGGTCTAAAGCAAAAGCTGCCATGGCTCACCTGCCACCCAGAGTATCTGCCCTGACTGACCAACTGCTTTGCTTCTGGAAACAAAAAAAAAAAAACCACTGGGTTTTTTTTTCCCCATTTTTCACTATCCCATTTCTCCTCCCTCTTGTTTGTTTTCGCCAAGAGCAGGACATGCCTACAGCTCTCAAAGGGACCAGCTTGAAATTCCCCGAGTGAAATCACATTTTCTGTTTGGCCCAAAATAAATAGCTTAATTGAATAAGAAATTAGAATTGGATGTTCTCTGTCCACCAAAGGGGTTTCCAGTTTAAACATCTTGCCATTTCAAATGTTTTTCTGTGCTTTAAATTTTTTTTAAATTTTCTGCTTCCTACCCAATAAATACTCAGATTTGGACAGAAATATCCTTAGAGCAGGCTACCATTTCTGGAAGCAAACCCATGTTAACTCTTCAGTGTAGCCAGTGAGTTACCATGGCCATCACTTTTGAATGTCTCAACCTAGTTTTCTATGTTTTCAAAAGTCTTTTCATGAGAAGGAGGACAATATTTTTCACATCCTAAGTGAAAAAAAAATAAAAAATTCTGTTAGCATAGTGTCAGTAACTCCTGAGGAGGAACGTGAAGCACAAGGTAAGGAAGACAGAGAAATGGAGGAGAACACGTGAAGGAGGCATTCTGAGAACATGAATAAAGTGAATGTAAAGTGGAAAAACTGCCAATGACAGGTAGCTTCATACACATGGAAAGTACTTGCTGATTTTTTCCTGGAGATCTTTTGGTTTAGACTATTTGATAAAAAAGGGATAAAGGACAAAATATGTATGTGAACACTTGTGTAGAAAGACACTAAACAAAATCAAATAGGTTTGGCCTGCATACTCCAGGGTGGATACCACGTGTATTAGATAGGACCAGAGAAGACAGAAGCCAGTGGTTGTCAGACACCCTGTTGTCTCATTAAGACCTGACATCAGCAGTCACTACGGCAGAGCTCTGCTTCGGCTGCAACTCAAAAAAAGTGTTTATCCTAATGATTTGTTTATCATAAAGTTTAACTCAACGCTTTTGCAAAGCTGACATAAGGAGGGTGGGCACGGCCTCCTGAAATGCAGTTTTTCAGTTCAACAAAACGCTAGTAAAGAATTCTGCTTTCACTCTTGCAACTCTTTCCAGGAGTACCTCTTTTGGCAGAGCAGTCCCAAGCGAGGGGCGGTCAGAGCAGAAGAGACAGTGAGGTCAAGAACAGCCCAAGCGCCCGTACCCCAACAGCAAATTCACATTTTGCTAACTTGCATGCTTGAGACCTAGGGAACTTTTTTGGCTGAAATGTGCAGAGGTTGCAGTCTAAACTGACAGAGACGCAGCTATCGTGTCTGAACCCTTCTGAGTTTCTCTCTTCCACTCGGCCAGGAAAGAAAGTGGCCTTTTCAGTGAAATGAAACTTGGCCTGATCAGCAATATTTAGAAAGTGGAAGAAGAAAGTGTTGACATTGGCTGATATATTCTTAGTCTGGGGCCAGAGATTGTGTCACATCGTGTGAGAAGGATCAAACCTTCTTGTCAGTGACAAACATCAAAAGTTTTGTGGTAGAATCTGCTGCCTAACAATGAGATGATAATTATAAGAGGATATTTTTTCTCACATTGAACCTAGAAGTATAATATCTCTACAGAGGTGCATACAGGGCCAGTTTCCAATCTCAGTTACATTAACATCTGTTTAGATTAACTTCATTCCAGCTTTTTGCAAGCTCGCTCCATAATTGTAAACAGGGAGAACTCCCGGGAACTGCCCTGACCTTGGCTTTTGTTCTCTCGTAACTGATTTATAAATTTTATTTTTCACACTACAGAGAGAAACCTTTCCAAAACATAGCCGGTTGGCTGGCATATTGACTGTGGATAGTCGCTAATAGGTCATTGCTTGTGTGTTTTAGAGCAATGGTTTTCACACCAAAGCCAAGCAGTCCTTGTAGTCCATTTAGTCTGTTACATTTACTATCAGAACATATATTTAAGGAGGGGAAAAAAAAAGGCAAGAAACTCCCTGGATGAAACTGTGATGAGGCATTGCCTTGCATCGTGCACAAGTGGGATTCATAACACACAGCAAGTTAGGAGAGAAAGTTGCTTTGGTTACCAATAACAAAGGGCTGAACCAGGGCATTGGAAATATTTTTACTTTTCCTGTGACATCCACTTTCATCTGAATGTGTTTTTATCAGACTATAATGTAAGAATGACCCTGCAAATACTGTTTAAGCACTTACTTTGAACAAGTTTAAGTCCCCCTAAGAAGAAAAGGGGTTGCAAGATGGTGTCCCCCCACCACCACCCCTGCATTCTATATCTATGCTCTTAACTGCAAGCCTGTGATATTAAAAGAAGGTGGGAATGAGCATAGCAAATAGCTTACTTCCCTCCTCCAGCATTTTGTGTAGGTGACAGGAGCATGCTTGAGCACTGGTTCTGATACTTTGGATGTACGGGCTGCAAAGGACTTCTCCGAGCCACCATGTCTTTGGTGGCAGGAGGCAAGCCAGACATCAAATTTAGGAAACCAAGGCAGCACATTACAGACAGTGCACTGTACATGTATCGGGCAATTAGTTGGTACCAAACTTGGGCATCTGACATGCCTAAGTCTCTCCTGTGGGTCTAGCCCTATGTTTCTTGCTCTACAGGAAAGCTTGATGCAGCTGGCAAGTCGGACTTCTCCTGATGTGCAGTATGGTCATGACTGTGGGAGATGCAGTCTGATAAGGGAGAATAAAATGCTAAAAATACGATCTTCTGTGGCCCAGAAGTATTTTCAAACTGTTATATTTCCATTTTGGCCACAAAGAATCACCTCTGAGACCAGCTCTACCACTAATTTTGCTTGATTAAGTCAAGGCAACCGAGACCTTTGGGAGGAGGGGCATGGTGGACTGTCTGAAGGAAACCTGCTCTATTTTCTAGTTAGCTAGTGGTTTTGAATGCTCTTTTGAAAGCTTTTTAATACAGTATCATTTCAAAAAATTTTTCTGCACTGACTGTCCGAGGACTGGACTTTTCTTAATGAACAAATAGCCTCTGAAAGTTAGATTGGACATGCTCTTGGACATGGGAAAAGAAAAAAAACCCTGTGTCACAGAATATATGTGTAGGAATGGGAAAGGGAAAAAACATGTGATGGTTCTTTCCAGCTAAAATAATCAGTAATATTGCATCCCGTGACACATTTATAGATGTTAACTGCTTCCAGTAAAGCACAGTTACTAATAGGAAGTGGAAACCCCAAGGCCTTCATTTTTAGTATCCTTACTCTTTCTGCAAAGTTTAAATTCAAAAGCCAAGGAGAATGCTGACATAATGATATGTTATGTGACAGCAGGTTATTTGACCTCCTTCCTTTGAAGTTAGCTCTTTTAAGATAGCTTCTTTGTCCCACTTCTCTTAAAAAAAAACCTAATTCCTGTTCCCATTGTCAGTGAAAGCTTATCAGTGACTTAAATTAGACGACAGTTGGGATAACAGAGTAAATTCTTTGAAATCTGGAAACTACCCCATTTATGAAAATGTCAACCTGTATTCTTTGGTTAAAGATATAATTTAAATATGTGGGTTTTAGGAAGCTCATCTTTGAAAAGATAGTTCTGTAAGTTACAAAATTAAGAATGAGACCAGTAAATGCCCATAGCTTTGTTCATCTCCCCCTTCCTCTTTTTCACACAGACCCAGAAACAGATTTAACACTCTGAATGGATCAGCTGTGCTTGGTGGCTACTAAGTTTGGCCAGATGGTGAGCTGTCAAGGTAGGCTTAAATTTCTGACTTTGAGTAGTTTCGAGAAATGTCAATAAAAGACTAAACATTGTTAATATAAGAAATATCAGCTTGTTTTAAAGTGCACACTTGCCTGTCCCTGCACTACATTGTGTATGCTCCCTTTATTAATCCCCATTGAAAACTTCAGATTTTTTATCCCTAGCATTGGGAGGGGTGTACAGCGTCCACTGTGTCCTGTCTCTTTCTCTCCTACTCATACCAGCCAGTATCACTGGGGGAGCTGCTGCCTGTTGTTAGACAACAAAACCTGGCAGACTTGTCCTTCATTTGGTCACTTGGACAGATCTGGTGGCGTGAGAAGAAGCACTCATGGTCAACATCTCAGTAGGGGTATTGCCCAACAATTTTCCCTGTAAAACAACAGTGGAGGCAGCAAGAACCCACAGTACACATCAGCACTCCAGGGTTTGGTGCCTGAACTCTCAGAGTAACTAGCTCTTCCTTTTATCTGCTTGTTCTACCACAGCTTACACCACACTTGTGTTGTCCTTCTGCCTTCTCCTTTCCTTGACTGTCATATCAAACTGGTCTCCTCTGTCCTCCTTAAAAGACACCTTCCAGTGGCTCCCTTGAGTCCACAGAAGGTATGAGATCTTTGCCACCATTCACCCTGTCCTTGGTTTTTATGATACATTTTCCCCACTTTGCTCTTCTCCAGATAGTAAAAAAAACCTGTTTATTTTCTTAGGCAGGGAAAGAGGAAATTCAGCAAATGGATTTACACAGGTTGAGGAAAATAGATTCTCATACATGTTATTGCTCTTTGAACTTGCCTTAAGGCCAGTTGCATTAATTTTATGGTCCTTGATATGTCTATGGATATTGGTGCTTTCCAGTAGAGCAGAGTAATTAATGAGATGTAGGAATTCTATTAATTTATTTTTTAGTATCCATACAGTTGCAGAACTTACAGCTTTTGAACATAGATGTGTTTTCTGTTACATAGGATCTGTTACATACAGACATATTCTGTCTCTTACTTTGTGACGTCTTTTTTTAAGGGGTTAGCAAATGCATTTGTTTCTTCAGAAGTACCATTCGCTTTGTTTCTGCTCGTGGAAGAAACAGTGAAAATTGTTTCTCAATTTTCTGTGCAAAACCACGTCAGTAAGACTATTCGTGTGAGCAAGATGAGTGAGACTTAACCTCAGTTTAGCGGGGGAAATGAAAGTGCAGTATATAAAAAAAATTATATCACTGGCTTTCTGTTCAGACGCTAATGCTATTTTTAGAAAGATCAAACACATTAGTTTTGCAACCTATGTCCTGCCACAGAGCTGCACATCTACGTAAAGACTGACAAAAATCTTGCTTAAATCTTTAAGCAGCCATATTGCAAGAGTGTGGGAATGCTAAGAGTCAGACAGTATGTGAGCAGACTGGAAAAATGAGGGCAAGGTACAGAAACCACCAGAAATGCAGATAAATAAAACATGCTGGCAATTTTTCATGGTATATTGCTCATACTGTAGTTATCCAGTTGTGAAGTCAGTTAAGAAATGGATGTAATGCTCCATCTAATTGCAAGCAGCTGTCTATTAGGCATCTGGGACAAAAGTTTTTAATTCCACCCTAGGATGATGAACGAAAAGGGCAAATTTGGTCTGTACTGTGTGTGAAATTTCTGAACGTTTCTTTACAAAGTCACAAAGTGAGATGTGGTGCTGAGAGAAGTCTTTTGAATTGACTGCAGGCTTTAATGATGCAATCTCTTCCTACTTTTACCAGAAAGTGTTTGGAAAGCATGGACCTGCATAGGAGATCAAATTCCAGTTTTTTTCAACTTCACAAAGTTACTTCATATGAGGCTACTGACTGCCAGTGGTGAAAGTGGTTTGAGCAAAAATTGGATCAGCTCAATTATAATGGAATTCCAGGCTGAACTGGGAGAAGGAAGCTTGAAGGGTAGTCAGAAGGAAAGCTCTTGGGAACACTTTAAATAGCTGACACGGAAAATATTGCAATCTCGTGCATTTTAGAAGTGGTTTCCTGTAAATGTAAAGTCTGTTGTGAATTAAAAAAAAAAAAAAAAAAAAAAGTTTTTCGGAAGCTTTCATTTTTTGCAACCTATTAAAACTATTCAAATTTTTGCACCAGTATAATTCCTGCCCACCGCTCTGATTAGGTTTTTAAAACAGGTGTAGCCACTGAAGATTTTTACATGCAGTCTTTCCATGTGTCTTGATCTGAAGGACAAACAGTTGAGCACTAGGAACAATCAAGGACATTGAAAATGGTACAAAATACAAGTTTTGTATTGGTATATTATCCTATACACAATTGTCCGTGGTATAATATTGAGTTTCTAGACAAAACAACTGCAGCAGGTATAACCTCTCTGGAATTCATCAAACCAATTCATCCGGCAGCACAGTTCAGACTAGAGAGATGGGGATACATACAAGAGCTGCAGGGAGGCTAGTGAAAGGAGAAGGCAACCATACCTAGGACTGTAAAGAAAATTGTATGTTTAGATGGATGTAGGCAAGGGCAGTTCCTGAAGGACTTGGTGCTGAGCCTTGATCTCATGTCAGGCTCTCTCTAATGACTTGTTGAGGTATTTTTAGTACCAAAGAGAACTGATTTTTTTCTTAAAATATAAAGTGTTTTTGAAAAAAAAAAAAAAAAAAAAAAGACAGTTTTTCGGAAGCTTTCATTTTTTGCAACCTATTAAAACTATTCAAATTTTTGCACCAGTATAATTCCTGCCCACCGCTCTGATTAGGTTTTTAAAACAGGTGTAGCCACTGAAGATTTTTACATGCAGTCTTTCCATGTGTCTTGATCTGAAGGACAAACAGTTGAGCACTAGGAACAATCAAGGACATTGAAAATGGTACAAAATACAAGTTTTGTATTGGTATATTATCCTATACACAATTGTCCGTGGTATAATATTGAGTTTCTAGACAAAACAACTGCAGCAGGTATAACCTCTCTGGAATTCATCAAACCAATTCATCCGGCAGCACAGTTCAGACTAGAGAGATGGGGATACATACAAGAGCTGCAGGGAGGCTAGTGAAAGGAGAAGGCAACCATACCTAGGACTGTAAAGAAAATTGTATGTTTAGATGGATGTAGGCAAGGGCAGTTCCTGAAGGACTTGGTGCTGAGCCTTGATCTCATGTCAGGCTCTCTCTAATGACTTGTTGAGGTATTTTTAGTACCAAAGAGAACTGAGATGATACAACAATACTAGAATAATTGGGATGACCTTGAGGGCTGGCATAATAGAATTAGAAATTGAATACTATTAAGTACAAAGTCATCACACTGTTAGGGATTAATGCCAAGAATGTCTTTATATACTGGAACTCGTAATTTGGAAATGGGTTAAGAGGAAGGCTATGCACTCATAGCAATGTCTCACAGGGTTACTGTAATCTACCGGCATGACATAGCCTTAAAGAAGACACCTAAGAGACACTCTAGAAGGGAAAGGGAAGTATTGTCACCCTTGCACAACATATAGCAAAACTTACCCAGATTACCAGGTACTGTTCTGGTCAGCCTTCACCAAGAAGGACTGAACTCAAGGGGAAACAGATACAAAGAAGATGCAGAGAGGATTAGGGGAAGTGAAGACTCTTCCAGGAGGAGGACACTAGAAAAGTCTAGCTCTTTTAGCCCAACAAAATGAAGGCCCCAAAGGGATATAATTGGTTGCTACAGATAAATCAAAGCAGTAAAAAGTGGAGAGGGAAAAGAGCTATCTATACCAAAGTTCAGTGCCGGTACAGGAACAGATAGGCATAAAGTGGATCTGAAATTGTGCAGGAAAAGAGAAGAAAATTCTTGACCATCAGAGCCGGGAGGGTGTGGAACAACCTTTGCGTGGGTGGAGCAGCAAAACTGAGTAACCTCCAGCTGGAGCTCCATTGCTTTATGGGGATGTTATATAACGCTGCCAGTAAAGCCAGCAGACCATGAACCCAGTGACTCGGGAAGTTCATTCCAGCTCCTAATCAGCCTACTATTTTAGTTTCAGGATGTTGTAATCGCTAAACCTAAAAGCATCAAGTGAAGCATACATTAAAGGTGAGTCTATTTCATGCATGTGGAAGCTCTGTGTTTGAGCTGAGTCTCACGACAGCTCACGACAGCTCACGACAACTCACGACAGCTCACAACAGTCAGAGCCCCATTAGAGGTATTTGTCAGTGGGATGCAATGCTTCACTAGCCATTTCCATACACTAACGTGATGTCCATAGATTAAGGCAATTGCACATTCACATAGTAAATTAAACTTTTATTCAGCAGCCTTATGTTACACGTGTCAGATGAAGGAAGGGGAAACTGGGACGGTCTGATAACGTAAGACCTTGCAACAGAGAAATCTCTGTAGAGACTTCTCCAGGCTTCTCAAGTTGTTGCCACTATCGTTATTTAATCTCCCTCTGCATTCATGCTTCTCATTAAAGATGCTGTTGATTCAATCTTCTCTCCTTCTACAAAGCTCAGTGTAGTTCTTTAAGCAGATTACAACGAGAAGTCCATTTCCCAGCGTCTCCAAGGATTACATCTGTACTTGTACCCCCAAAAGTTTTAACAGGAGTCATTATTATGCATCAAAGGACAGTTCTAATGATTATCACCAACTCATAAGGACACATAAATACATCTTGGTTACACTTGGAGTTTAATACTCTTTTCAAAGTGTATCATAACCCATGTACAACTGAAAATTCAACTCTGCATTTCCACTGTTGCATAGCTGGTAGAAGACATTAGCTGACAGAGTCACAGAAAATGAGCAGACA
This sequence comes from Calidris pugnax, assembly GCF_001431845.1. Lineage (NCBI taxonomy): Eukaryota > Metazoa > Chordata > Aves > Charadriiformes > Scolopacidae > Calidris > Calidris pugnax. The sequence goes on from NW_015094507.1 coordinate 9,969,460, forward strand.
GCTTCACAGCTTTGTTAAGGTCTAGCCAGACCTCTAATAGACCTTTCCATTCCACTGTTTCTGATATTTTTAAGTCTCAGACAGAAAAGCAAGTCTGAATTTAATAAGAAAGAAAACGCTGAATATCATTATCCTCATTGTCAAATTCAATACAGAATATTTCAGTGGTACAATTAACTAAATATCTTTCAGATAATAATGAATCAACAAACCCACTAACACACGTAGCAAATACTTTTTGAAAGTATCTGCACTGATTTTTCACAGATCTGTGAAATGTGTAGTTTCCACTGGAGCTTTATTTGGATCTAAAGTGGTCTGAACAACAGTTCCCTTGATGCTCCCCAATTAGCAAATGTATTCAACAGGTCTAATTTTTAAGTCATTATCTAAACCAAAATAGAATACAAAGGAAGGCAGAAAAACAGCGATTGGAAAAAGCAGGAGTTACACAATAAGAAAGAAACAGTAAAGAAGAAAAGATCTAAGAAGTTATCTTTTCTTATACAAAGCCTGTCCCAGTTCAGCTTTACACCTAATAAATATTTTATATCTTTACTTTGAGGGATCTTCACAGCTTAATGTCACCATACCTATATGACTGAGATTTATGGCCATTTTGTGGCTCTCCCTTTAGCTCAAAGATAGTCCTCAAACTTTCTCATGCATGACTCTCACCCTCATGCCTCCTCCCAGAATTCTTCCCACAGCACCAAAATCCAAGCAGTTACTGCTATATCTTCCTTCAGCTCTCTTCTCTTGTCATGGTAGCTGCATGACCCACTGCAATGACTGTGGTCCATCAGGTGAAGAGCTGTGAGTACTCTTCTACTTCCCTACTTCTACTGCTATTTCTCTATTGAACACAAACTGCAGTACTACTATTTAAGAAACTGCACCAGCTCTTCATCCTGTTTGTTTCTTTGGATGAGATAGCTAACACTTCATATGTTTATTATTATTGTTAATTTAAAAACATTTATTATTGTCATTGACTGGAAATCCCTATAAAAGGGATTATCTTTCTATATTTACCTTCTGCAAAGAGGTCCTTCCCTCAGTTTGTCCTTTTCTTTTCCATAAAGGTTAGTATAAAGATTACTACTACTATTAAAATTTGAAATAAACATCTTTCCTGACTCACTGCTGAGTTTTCTGTCTTCTCAGACTATAATACGTGGTTGATGAAACACGTCTTGCTGGCAATATGGTCTTTGAGCCTTCTGGTTTCATTAAAAAGTTTGGTCTTAGTGTTTCAACAGTTTGTTGTCTGGAAAAGGAAGCGTCTTCTCTGGTGTCAATTTAAGGTGGCCATCACAGTCTGAAACAAACATGTGAGACTTTGCTCATCCAAGCCTTTGTGTGATACCCACCAGAAAGCCCGGCGCCAGGAAGATCCCTTCTTGACTAAGCGTTAGATCACAGGCTCGGTTTGTAACGAAGATATGCTGAAGAAACAGGGTCTTTAAAAGATGTTCTTCAAAAGACAGGACAGTGGTCAGTAAGCAAAGAGTTACTTATTTGCCGGGGCAGAAAGCTATTACTTTCCTAAGAAGTCAATGTAGACAAATATGATGCCTTTTTTTTCCACCTATTTCTTAAATAGTTATGGGAATACTATGGCTTATGCAAAATTCCTCAGTTGTTCTCTCTGTGTTGGTTTATTTTTGAGGATTCTTAGACTCACCATTTCTTCTTTTTTCTTGACTAAAAATGGTGTCAAACGTAATAAAGTAGAGCAATTTTAAATGTCTGGTTTTTCTGTCAGTTCCTCTCAGTGGGGAAGGGCTGGGGCATTTTTTTAAGAGAAAACCATTCTTCTTTATGTTGTTATTATGTATTGATATTACAGTGGTGGTAATAATTCCCACCCAAGCTAGGGAACCATTGTTCTAGTCACTGTACAGCCTTTGGGAAATATATTCCCTGATCCAGAGAACTAAAACCAAAAATCTTTCAAATAAGTGAAACAGCAAGGAAGCAGACAGAAGGTAGGTCATCAATAACAGGAATGTTTCTGCCTATTCTACCTTTACACACAGTCTGAAGACACAAAATGGGGTTCTGTTCCCCTAATGGAAAAAATAATCAGGTTTAAATACATGAAGGAGAAGGTGGCAGAAACACTTTTGGGCATACATATATATTGCTCATGTGAACCTGGTCTAAGCCAACTCAAAAGGAAGAATTTCTTAGCGCTTAAATTATTTGAATTGCATCAGCAAGAGAATGAGTGAGTGGGTGAATGTATAGGATTGAAAGCATATAGGTTTGGATTCTTTGGTCTCTTTTCTTCTCATCGCACTGTGGTAACATTCTTCCTCTCTTGTGTCAGCACTTTTGGTTTTCACTGTTTGTGAAAGTTCCTCATTTTACAAATGAGTATTGCCTTTTTTCCCTTGTAAAACAATGCCTACGATGAGACCATTTTTTTCAGGCATGAAACAATCTGGTTTTGATTTTGAGAATGAGGGATTTTATTATCTGTTTAAAGAACTCTCTCTGGTTGCTTACTTTTTTCCCGATGCATCAGTAACGCTAATAAAAATGAGAAGATAAAGATTTGGCTTGCACTGGAGGAACAAACAAAAACATCTCACATGGATACTTCGTATTCAGAAATGCTGCTTTTCTTTTCACTTTACAGACAGTTTCTTTTCTTTTGTAACCTTTAATGAAATGCTACACCAAAAAATACATAGATTTTTTTCAGAAGGAGCTATACTCTTCAAAGGCATCAAGGAGTAAACGTTCTATGTCTCATACCTCCTCAGATAACTTCAGACCTGCTGAGCTTTATGCATCTGAGAAGATCCTGTTAATCTACAAAATATCTGAGAATGGCTATATGTGGCTGTTGTTTATTATATTAATCTTAATAATGTCCCTGTTAGTTTGTGCTCCTCCTATTTGTTTTAGGCACCTGCTCTTGCAGTATGGGCTTACTTTGTAAATGTACTGGGATAGACTGGTTCCTGTTTCACATGTAGACCATGCGTAGCAAAATAGGACCTTGACTGTCAACTGAAGCATCTATTTTCTCTTCACTCAACAATGTGAGTAAAAATAGAGATTGTTGAATGGAGTTTTCCCTCAGCGTAAGGCCTGTGGGCCTCTTAACAAAACATCTGTGAAATGAATTGTTGATGTGTAGACTAAATGTGTTGATTAAAGTTCCAAGATTTTCTCTGGTCAATTAGAAAGCCACCTGTAATGCATTTTTCCCTTTGCCCACTGAGACACTATTGATATTCTTAAGCTACTGATTATTCAGAGCCAAACTCTGCTTTTATTTAAAGAGTTCACAGTCTTTTGAGTAGCTCTTCTAGAGGTCATGCACGCCTTGAGCTTTCTTCCATTAGTCAGGAATGATTGTCAGCTTCATCTAAACAACAGCAGTTTCTCCTTGATGAGTATACAGCTTTATGACAACTTAAAGACCTTTGCATGCATTGCAGGTTATCTCCAGACCCAGTTTGCAGGCAGAACCGCTCACTGACCCTATGGTAGTCCAAAGCCTTTATTAGTTGCCCATACTGAAGTAACATGTTATGAGGTCTTATGGGGGTGAGACATCAAAAGCCTGTTTGAAAAAAACTGGAGATCCTAACCCTGGTTTTCACACTTCAATACACTATTTCAAAACGTGGCTGTGCTCGGTGGTTGGTTGTGTTGTTCCTCTAAACCTACCTGATGGCCTAGAGATGGCTTTGGTGGACTTTGATGGCTGACAAGATGGCAAAAATGACTGACTTTTGGCAGCTCAGGCAGTCTGCAAACCAGGCACAAACATTTTGGAGGAAAAGTGAAGTGACAACACACCATCGCCCCTTCTGCTGTGACGGGCAGTTTGTAAACAGTTGCAACATATAGACTGCTGTGCATTTTACTGCTAATGGGTCAGAAGCCACTTGCCAGCAACAGATGGGTACTGGGCCTCCTAACCCTTTAGTAGCTCCCATTCTTACAGGACAAAACGAGCCCATCTCCGAGAGAAAGAGGAGCATTTTCACAAAAGGAATGAGAAATCGGAGGCAACTGCTCTGCTTGTATTGCAGTGTCCCAGCACACATAACTGGGAAAGATCCAGAAGGAATCAATTTCCACAATCCAGTGGTTGACATGAAGTGGAAAACATTCAAGGAGGGTAGAAAACAAACAAACAAATAAACAAACAAAAAAAAATATCAAGAAAAACCCTTCTTGTTTCTTATTGCCCAACAGTTTACTATGGTTATTGTTCCATTTTGGCCACAGACTTGTGACCCCTCTCATTTTATTTAGTACTGCTTTCAATTCCCTTTTTTAAAACAAAACAAAACAAAACAAAACAACTCGAAGTGTTGCTAAAGCTGTGTCAAACTTATTTACTGCTGTTTGAGTCTCTGACATGGGCTGATGTTAGTTTCAGTACCGGAGATGGATGGGACACCTGCTTGCACACGCACAGTGCTGAGCCTCTGCTGATGTGCCTCAGTCGGATTTTCCAGTGTTAGATGAGAATGGAGGGTATGAGTTATAGAATTAATTAGCTAGAAGAATTGTATTTTACAACTATCCGCAGCCTCACAATAGCACTGCTTGAGGTTTTGAAGTGCTGCTAATGCAGGATGAAATAGTCTTTTCACAATCTAAATAAATACCCAGTGCATGTATACATACATTCATAACTTAAAATGCATACATACAAATGCTTACATGTATAAATACACTTATATACATACAATATATACAGAAAAGTGTGATCAGTGTGACTATCATGGAAAGTACTGCCTGAACTTGTTTAAATGTGTGTACAACAAAAGCCTTCTCCTACATATTGCTCTCTCACCACCCTTGTCCTGAGACCAGCCCAAGCATGAATGTGGCCCAGAGAAAGCACATCACTTTTAGGGTGCAATACCTGCTTTTGCAGATGTTCTCTTTACTGCTTACATGCTATTTTAAGGAGTTGGGTGAACTAACACAAACCCTGTCAATCCGTAATCTGCTGTCTCTGATGTGAGCAACCTGTCCATCTCTACAGAGGACCCCTGTCCTGGAGTACTCAAGATTGGAGGTGGGGGCTGAGCCATCCCTTTCCTGGACTGGCCCCACATCAGGCATTTGGTCTTGCCTATAAAATGTGAGAAAAGCCCTGGTGGGATAAGTGTGACTTGTGCTGGCCAAGGAGAGAAGCAGCCCATGGAGTGTAGCTTTGTTCAGAGCACAGATGCCTGTGGACAAAACCCTCTCGGTTTGTATTTCCTTGGTCTCTGAGAAGTTTAACAGTCTGTAGCCAGGGATTAGTCCCTGTGCCTGTGCCTGAGCTTGCCCACCCCACATAGCTTGATGCGGGGCTTGAGAGATCTGCGTCTGCACCCCACTGGAGCCTGGTGGACGCTGGCACTTCCAGGGCTGTGTGGCTGCTGGGTGGAGCTTTTCTGGATGACAGCTTTGGAAGTGGGTGTCTCAAGTCATCTACATCTTGCCTTAAGTCCCAGAGCCCTTTTTATTTTTTTTTCCCCTGTTCCTGACTCAATGTGTCTCGGAAGACTTCTGGTAACAACTTGCTTTTGGCTGGAGATACCATGAGAAAATAACTCCCCCAGTGCTATTTTTTTTCTGGCTCGCTCGCTCTGAGTCCTGGACAGAATTAGTAAAGCACAGTCACACCTCCCCTCCTTCAAACTTGGAATTAATTCCCAGTTGGGTCACTTTTCCTTTTATCCAGCATACTCCAGACACCTTTGCCTTCTGCTCGCCTTGTTTGCTAGCTGGACCTTGTCCAATGTCCCCCAAGGCAGAGTCCCAGCAAGACAGGGTTTGCTTTTACCTTAGACATCAGCTGGCCGGCGGTGCACCCCTGCCAGCAGGAGCAGCCAGAAGCAATCCAGGGAAGGAGGCATCCCAGGTGCCAAAATGTATTGATAAAGCTCTGCCAACAAATGCAAGGGTGAACTGATGGTATTCGGAAGAGTATTTGCAACTTTTGCTGGTGGCATCAGAATCTGATCTCAATTATAATGAAGTAACCAGGCTAGATTTGGATCTGGATTAGACTGACCACATTTAAGTCTCTTTTAAAAGTTTGCTTCTGCCACGCTACTCTAATGAATCAAGTTGTCTTGCACATAAGGGCATATTATTGTCCTGCTTCCTTAGCATCTTTCTATTTGTTTGTTTATTCTTGGGTTTATGCATGAAATTTTCACCAGTTAAAAATAAAATAGACTTTTAAATTCATTTAATTAAGAAGATACAATCATCTATGAAGACTCTTAAATTGAATTAAACTAATTTTGCTATGGATAGAGCATCAGTCCTGCTAAGTTTGTCTAGTACTGCCCTGTATAAGGTTTTTTTTTTTTTTGAACAGTTGTGCCAGATATTTGCAATTCTGGATTAGTTTTCTGACATTTCTGGCTGAGAACTTCCTAGGTGTATTTTAAGGAGTTTAAGATGTTTTCACAGAGGTTAGCAACGTGTATCCAGCTGTTTTTAAGGATGACATTAAGGAAAAATACATTGGCAAAACAATTGGTTTTTGGTGTGCTTTTGTTTCTTTGTTTTTTAGAAGGGCTAGTGCTTCCATGCATTGGCACTAGGATTTGAAACTTGTCATGGAAGTATCATTTCTATGTCAGGAGTGTGGTTTTTCCATTTCCCATTAAAAGAAAATTAAATTTTGCATACATGCCATAGCTGATTATTACGAGTTTGGTGAGGGCATTTTCTAAGAATTGTGATCATCTGTGGCCTAATCTGCCCCTTCACAATTCCTTCTGTGATAAGACTCCGTTAAAGCTATCATACATCTGGGTTTTCCTGGACATAGCCCCCTTCTTTTCAGGCCGGAAACTTTGTCAATGCAGATTTTGAGGAATTCATATACATGCCCTGCCCAGATGGTCTGTGCATGTGCTGTAAGTCTGGTGCGCTCCAGAAGTCCTTGATTTACTGCACAAAGTAATTGTCTGTGGTGTGAGGAGCACGGTCACGATATCTGCTCAAGGAGTGCTGGAAAATACAGGGGAGTGTTGCTCCACTGAGGGAATCCTGAGCAAAATGCAGAGGTTTGGGAGCACCTGACTTGCTTAAGCAGACCAAGTGAAGAGGCTTATTTCTCCACCATAATTTTAATGTAAATTAAGCACAACCTTTTAATGCCACTTATGTCTTTATTATGAGCACATTTTATCTTTTTCTTGGATTAGTGTTGAAAATTACTGTTCCTGGATTGTCCAGTTGAAAGATGCATGGCTCCTCACAGTGAGGAATCTTGTATCTGATGAGTATTTAAGATAATTGCAGTAATGGTTTTAATCTAACACTAATACAAATTAAAGCGTTAACCACAATAAATGAATAGTTGGTGACTGAAATGTGATTTCCTGCAAGTAAGCCTGCTATTTGTTGGTGGTAGCAAAGCTCTGAGCAAAGAAAAATAAGTCAAGTCCAAAAGAAAGCAGATGAAAGCATTATCTAAGATCCCAAATCAGGATGTTCATGACTAGGATGGCCTGAAAAATAAGCAAAACAAAGCAAACAAGAACCTAAAGCACACAAACAAAAGCTATTTGATACCAATGACCCCGAACAGCAACATTTAAAATCACTACTGCACGTGTCATTTCCCCCACTTTTGTTTTGTGATCTCTGTGTGTGCTAATGTGCCAGAAGTTATCTTTTGGGAAAGATGTCTTTTTTATCTTTTGGGGAAATTTGTGGCCTGCATTATGCAGTGAGTCAGTTACCAGGACAGCAGGCTCATACATTTGTGGACTTGTGGCTGCGATTTTCCATGTGTTGTGTCCTAACACCCCATGGTCATTAAAAACAAAGGAGGTATTGAATTTGCATATAGTGCATTCCTTCAGAGCTAGTGACTGTCCTGGGAGACACGTCAGCGTGATGAATGACCTTGTAGTCCTCCCAGGCACCATTTCTCCTGCAAGACCCAGTGCCAAAAGCTGTCTGGTGTGAGGGGCTGCATGGGGCACCAGGCACATCCTCTTGGTGCTGGAGCGTCGACCACACATCGTCTTGGACCTGAGGCTGCTCTGACCTTGCAGGCTAAGCAATGAAACTATGGAATGTACTTGGCTTTGTCAAGGGGAAAGCAGGCTTTTAGTTATTGGGGATGCTGTGAGGGCTAGCCACCGTCCCGGAGCATGGCTTCCCCTCTTCTCTGTCATGCCATGCTGGTTGTCCTCCAGGCTAGGTCCATGCGAGGATGGGTACACCTCCATCAGCTTGCCCATCTTCAGCTGCTTTGCGTCTCAGATACATTTAATCTGTCATTCAGGGGCATTTTATAGAGGGATTTTATTTTTGTTTGCGCTTTTGCAGTTTTCTGTGCAAAGGTTCTTTCACTTTCATAGATGTGATTCTTATCTCCAGATAAATCGGGACCTAATCCTCTATGCTCTGTGCAGATACAGGTAAAATTGAAGTGCTCAGATTTGGGTCTTCCATCTCACTGGTTATTAATTTTTCTTCCAAATCAAATTAAGCATTTCCAGAAGTTCCCTTGAAGCAGAACTTTAGGAAGAGCTACTTTCCAGACATTTTTTAATGACAGAATTTTCATACATGATATTTAGATTGAACATTTTGTTTTGAATAGTATTTTACCTTTGTATCACTTTTAGAATAATATAAAATTTCAGAGTGTATCACATTTAATGTCCATTTTTCTCACAAGCTGCACGTTGAACTGGAAGAAAGGATGAATGTATCAGTTTATATTAAGCAGTGTTGCCACACATAAAATAAAAGGAATGGGATATACCAGTTATGATCATACTATGATGATATGTCCTCAATAATAATATATAGAATTGCACAATATGTCAGAAACCTGCCACTATGTCATAAAAAAATGATGCATCATGAAAAAGGTAACAGCATAAACCTGTTTAGAAACAATAGAAATGAAAACTATTGGAAACATCTTTTTGGGAAGAGAACTATTTATCTTTTAAAATATATTCATGGATAAATTCTCCTTCCAATTTATAGAATATCAGAACAACTGATTGAGTCTATTGGCCTTTTCCAACAAACTTATATTGCAAGAAAGCTTTCCAACCTGCTCTCATGTCAAGTGAATGGAAATGAAAGCAGATTTGGACCCTGTGTCTATATGGTTCATATTAGAGACGGGCTCGAACCAAACCCACTAGATCAGAACATTCCCAGACTTTGAGGAAGTTTGGCTCTGATTTCAGTTTTAAAATTCAGTGCTGGCTCCTTTCAACAAGGAACTAAATCATCTGAGCACCGCTTTGGGAAATTTGGATCCAGATCAGTACTTTGCAGCTGCAGCTGCAGCCCTCATTGAAATCGAGAGCTCCTTGAGTCCTGTCCGGGGGGGCCAGGAGAGCACGAAGCCCCCCCAGCACATCGCCCATGCGGACAGTCCAAGTCGCGGGCCAAGAAGGAGATCTGGGAGTAAGAGGTGCATGGAGAGCACACACAGAGTGTAGGATATCAGTCCTCACAGGAGGCCTACGTATCACAAATCAGCCCACGCTTGGGTTTATTGTGCTGTAGTTTGTGGACTCAGTGTGAAATGGGCTGATCTTTCACTGTTGAAGGGCTTGGTTCGTACCCTTGACAAGCAAATCCTTTCTAACAATTTCATGTGATGCATTTTTCACTGTTGTGTGTTTCCGGGCCTTGCCATGTAATCAAGAGGTGGGGTGGTGAGGGAGCTGCTGGTCACATTTGCTTGTGAAATCATTAGTGGAAGCTTCCAAAGTGCTTTATCCTGGAGAACCTGGAGTTGTGAGTCTTGGAGAACTGTTGCTGATGTCAGTGACGGGGGAAACAGACCTGAAGTTGGTGCTGCTTTTATACACAATAAAGCCATTTTTATTACTTTTTTCCTCAAAGTCAGTCAAAATAAGTCTAAAACGTTTCTCCCAAGCTGCCTGTGTGACCACATCAAAGCCACTGAAATGCTGTGCCTCTGCAACAAGGACAGCAGGTACTTCAAGAAAGGGAGTAAAAACACTTCCTGGCCATGGTCCCATCCTCTCTGCCCCAGCATCATGGCAGAGCTGCAGCCATGAAGGGCAGACCCTGCAGTGATGGAAAAATGAAGAACAGCATGGTGATTTCCTCCAGACTCAGCATCTGTGCATGAGGAGATGAGAGAGGAACTCATGGAGACTCCAGATGGTGGAATGGACCTGTATCCTAGGTCCATTCTCAAAGTGGCTTGCTTATCAGTTGTTCACTAGACACCTTCACTCCTGTGATATAAAGGGAGGAAAATGAATTTTATTCCTTGATCTCCCAAGATCTGACTTGCAGTCCAAGCTGTTGTTCAGCTAATTCATCACGTGCATTTGCAGTGTTGTAAACAACCTCTGTAATTTGTCACAATGCTTTGTAGGTCTCGTGTCAGAAGAAACGAATGCCTTACAGCCTTTCCATGAACATGGCCATCCTGTTTTGTCCTGGAGAATTCCTGGAAACTGAGCATGACACAGGAACAAGACAGAAGACATCCTTGGGAATGGAGCCAGCGTGGTCTGTGTTTCCCCATCTTTCTCATACCCCATTGTTATTTTTTCATGATTCTGTTGCACTGACTCTGTGTCCTTTTTAGCTGTCTAGAGTCCACCTGCTTAGTACAGCGACTATCTTCTTTCTTTTTGTATAGCATCTAGAACAACAGGCAGACCATTTCCAGTTAATTCTTGGTGATGCTATATGAATCATGCTTGCTCTTAACACTGATAATTGAAATATCTTAACACCATTCAGTTTTAAATATTGACTGAGCCAACAGTCACTTAAATAGGTAACTCATCACAGCGGCGTTTTTCAAAAAGAAGGATTTTGGCCATCTCCAGTTCTTGTTTCAGACGGTCTCTTATTCTTTATGTTAAATAATCACTTTAATTGAGCCTATAGACCTCCGATATAATTGCAATCCATCGATCTTTATGAGTGCCGAGAGTTTTATGTTTAAATTAATTGGCAGCTAGTGAACCAGTATGGGAGAAATTGTCACATCCTTTGAGGTGGGAATAGGGGGAAAATGTATATAAAATAATAATAATAAGACACCATATGCAGTCACTCGTCAAGCTCCTAACACCTAATCTGGTATGGAGCAAAGATTTCAACAGGTTCTTCAAAGAGGTTATGGTTTGGTTGGTCAAAAAGTATTTTTATATAATCTCTTGTGGAAGTGTAAGGTTTCCCTAGGCATGTGGAGGTGGTAACTGCTGTTACTGACTTACAGAGAGCTGTGCTGGTGCATGGCTTTGCTGAAGGTTGATGGAAGACCTCCCGGTGGAGACAGCCATGATGAATATTTCCCATGGACCATAAAGTGCTCCTTGCTGAAGTCAGGGCTAATTTGCATGCCGTAAGTTGGACATTTATTTTTCTGCAACTGTTAAATGGTTGTTGAAGCAGAACATGTAGTATTTCACTTTCTAAACGCATTAAATCACTTTGAATCCACTTTTCAATGTGCATTTTGAGTTTCAAACAGGGTTGCTTATGACTAAGAATCACATAATTCTTTTTCTGGGACTGCAATTAGCTAGGCTGACCTCATGTCCTAACAAACTTTGGCAAAAGCCCTTTTCACTACTTTTTCATAGCAGGACAAACTGCATTTACTGAGCTCTTGTTTTTCCATGTTAAAAGTTAAAGGACCTGATATCTTTTACACTTTTATGATTCCCTTATGAATGGAAATTACATTAAGATTTGGGGTGGGGGATTATCCTTACATTGTAGTCCATGGTAATTTTACAAGGGAAATCAGAGGTATGTATTAGTCTGATCTCATTTGCGCCAGGCCAACCGTGAAGTAAGTGAAGTCTTGGAAATGTGTATGTAAAAAGCTCACATAGTTAAGACCAGAATCTGCCAAAAATGCTTTTTTGCCCCTAGGCTACTAGTCCTACTGTCTGGAACTCCCTCCCTTTTTACTGTGCTGGAATTCTGTTACTTTTACAATATTTGAGATTTCTAACTCTAATGCTATTATAGTTTTACTAGGGAACAGTCTCCTGAGTAAGATCAGAGTTCAGGATTTGGCTGACATGTTCCATGACTGGCAGAGTTACTGAAATACAGCCTAATCTATTTATGTCAACTCTGCAGCTGTCTTTTTGGTCTTACCTGGATATATACAATTTTTTTCCCCTCCCTTGACTTATTTTCTTTCTCTTTCTGCTAGTTTTATGATTTTTTGGCATCTTCTATAGTTTTAAGATTATCTGGAAGAGAAAACCCTAGAATTACGAAGATTTACGAACATGAATATGAATTAGACGTTTTATTGGTCTTCTGGATTGTATGCAATTGATAAACATTAGCTCAGCAAGGATGACTCAGCTGTGCGAAATTATTCATTTGCATAAGGTTTTACAGCCATACTGCAACATAGAGCATATGTAATTCAAAATCAATATCAGTCTGAGTTAAGCACTCTCCTTACCCCTGTGTGTTTTGATTTGTCTCAGGAGTCTTAAGCAGGAGTACATTTTTAGCAGCTTCAACAAATTAAATAAAACTTTGGGAACAAAAGCAGTCTTAAGAAATCTGTCAGCAATGATTATACTTTTTTTTGTTTTGTTGTAGGCACAGTTTCAGTTAAGAAAGAGTTCTGAGTTAAAAAAAAAAAATTCTGTTGTTAAGAGGGCTCGTTGAAGACCGTGTACATTTGCAAGTTAAATCCTCAGGCGTAAAAATGCATTCCATGGGTTTACCCATCTAATGAAAACTCAGCCAAGCAGGAGTGTTTCTTATCAGGTAGAACTTAACACAACCTTTTTCTTCACATTGGTGTACGGCTACTTTGGGTGGACAGTACAGATTACAACCGCTTTGTGTTTTGGAGCCCATAACGTCATCCAAGCCATCAATGCTGAGAACCACGACACCAAGGCATGAAAATGGTCGCAAAGTGCTGACCTTAATCCCATGAGGACCTCAAGCATGTGCTCCCATGCCGAGATAGTCCCAAAGACCTGAAGGTAACTTAATGCTTCTGATGTCTCTTGGATCAAAGGAGGAACACTCAGCACCTTGCTCACAGAAACTTGTGCTTGTCTGGATGGGACCAGCCCGCTTAAATGAAGCCAGGTTAAGAGATTAAGAACATACACAATGGGCAGGGGCCAGAATAAACAATTAGAGATGGCTGAGAGGACAAAGGAGTTCATTTTCATTAATTTGGTTGTCTAACCCTTTTTTGACTTGAAAACTTCTGCATTTATATCAAAGTAATATAAAAATATTTGTACTGGTGCTATTACACTTACATCAGGTTTATTTGTTTTTATTGTTAAGCTTGCAGCCACACAAACCCATACCTGTTCTGAAAATTAAGGAATATTAATAAAAATGGATATAATTTTGTTAGCTGAAAAAATTAATTGTTCTTGCATTTTCCTAGAATTTCCTGCTCTTGGGATTACACCATTGACATTTTGAAACTTGAGGAGCAGACTGAAAGCACAGTGGTGCCACTGGAAGACTGGAAGTCATGGAATTCCCAGGAGATGAGAGAGACTGTGATTTTAAAATATCCTGTCCTGCATGGGACATGTTAGACATGTTAAGTAGTGCTTTCTAGATTGTGACAAAATTCACAGATCCCAGGCTGTCTGCTAGTTTCATTTTCTCTCTGATCCTAAAAGAAGTTCTATCCTGCATCCAAGAAAACCTCTACAAGAAGCAAGTCTGTTCAGAAGAACATTTTCCATGAAGAAATCATTAATGAGCTGTACTTACTATACAAAAGGCCAAAGGGTTCTGCCCTTACACTCGCCTGGTTGTGTTTGGTCCAGGCAGCACGATTTTAGTGGCAGGCAGTGCGTTTTAACATCTCTTGTTGCTGGTACCAGAAGGAATCCCAATATCATCGACTTTGTGACATTGCGTAAGCTCGGACAGGAGGACAGGAAGGGCATTGGTGGGTGGTGGTGGAAGTACTGATCTTTCACTTTCCCTTCTCACTGGCCTCCTGTACTGCAGCTTCTTGAACATCACTGCTTGGTCCAGGACCTGCTAACAGGGATTTCATCTTGGAGAGGAACAGATGAAGCACAGTGCCCCTGGCACCCTTAATTGCTTCTGCTCTCCCTGGAGATATGGGGCACAGACCCATTCCTGGATCCTGCAGACCCCCAAAACTGGGCAATCTGCCTGGTGCCGTCACTGCCCTGAGGAGGGAACAGCACTGTCAGGTGGGAAGGGAGAGCGCTGCTTGTCTGCCCAGCTAGGGCATGTTGTCCTGTCAGCAGCACCAGCCCACCTCTGCAGCAGGAGAAGGAGGTGGATTCATGGTGGAAGCAGAGACGTGCAGGATACAAGACTACTAATGTTGCAGATACCTCAATGTCACAGTAGTGTCCCTGTGTTACAATCTGGTATTACGTATTTTGAAGACATTTTTTCCCGAGTTTTTTTCTCTTTTTTTTCCTCAGGACATTTCTTGGATTGTCTAGCTGGAGGGAAGTATTTACATTTTCTCTTTTTTTTTTCCAATTTCAAAACCCACTCCACTAAATCTCCATGGTTTGCATGTCATAACCTTGCAGCTGTTGAACGTAAGACCTGATGCTCTTTTACATGCACATAACTCTGCTGATTTTCAGAGCTGCTCCTGACTTACATGAGGAAATCCTGACTGTGAAGTCTTTTTCTGCCACTTTTGATGATCTTAAAGGTCTCTTCCAACCAAACTGATTCTATGATTCTATGATTTTTCCAGACTTTGTATTCTAGATCTCTCCACATAATGGCACATGAGTCACACAGTGAGCATCTGACAGGTCATTTGTGTTATGTCTACAGCAGAAAAAAGACCACACTGGTTTCACATGAGAAAGTTGAATCCTGAGTGTGTCTGGAAAAAAAAGAAGAGAAAAGGGATAAAAAGATGTCACCAGACAAATTATAATGTGCATATTCTTTTCCTCCGACAGATTTACTTATGCAAATAAACCACAACCATTTTCAAAGACACTTCTTGGTTTTTTTTCATATTTTAAATGGATCACCTTGAACAAAAGCCATATTATGAAGGAAAAAGAAAACAGAAAAGAATCCTGACCTTGAGCAAATTTGGTGTGGTGGTGATTCACCTTAGTGTCATCTTAGTCAGATAGTCAGCATCAGCTAATCACGAACCCATGATTGTTGTATATGTGTATGAGTGTATTTATATAAATACACATTTTTATGTATGACCACTCAGAATTAGAGAAGAATGCAGCATCTCTCATGCATGGCACGTTAGTCTGTAAGACCCCGTTCAGGGGAGATCTTTAAAATGTATGTGGTAATTCTAAGGAACTGCCTAAATCTAACAGCACTTTTGTGCTTTTCTGGACTGAGTTGCAAGAATTTATTTCTACCCATATTGAAATCTGTTGAAAGACCAGCTCAGCCCTGCTGTCTCAGCCTCACTCAAGAGCTTCACCTCTGTCTACATAAAGTGAAGTCCAAGGTTTTCTTTAAACACTTGAAAGAGAAATACTGTATTCAATACGGAAACATAAACAGAGTTTGTCATCTATAGCTAGGGAAGTTGTCCGTAGAAGGTGATTGCAAGCTATAGTCAATGGGTACCCCTTATTCAGAAGGAGTTTATGAAACATTTTTCCATTAAGGCTACTTGTGAGAAGATCAGTTTCTAGACTATGAAAGCAAACCAGGCTCTTCTGCCTCTTTGGTTGGACTGGTGAAAGGTGAGAGCTGCTGGGGAGCCAGTGGGGCTGCTCCATCGGTCACCACACATCTGCAACGAGGGCAAAAGCAAGGATTTATGAAAGCCTGAGGGAGAGAGGGAAATAAAATCATTTGTCCCTGTGTGAAATTAGAAAAGAACACAAGATATTTATGCTGGGTGTGTTTTCACATGTCACTTTAAGGGCTTTGAGCAACCTCAGTAATTACTGGGTTCAAACATGATGGCCTTAGTTGTCCACATTTTATCTTACCTTATTGTTTTTCAAAGGGGTTCAAAACCAGGCAGAACATACTATTCCTCCGCACTCAGTAATGTTTATGTTTGGAAATGAGATTAGAAATCTTCCAGTGAAAGAGAGTCTTATTTCAGGGAGATAAAATTGCATATTAAACCTGCCCTTAAATCCAATCGACTGACCAAACCCTAAGTATTGCAAAGTGCAAACATTTCTGTGAGCTAGAGTTTTCTGCTACTTTCACTGCTGCAACACCAAGCTATCGTTAAGCAATAGGTGTAAGTGTACAAGTATATGGGTGGCTGTGTTTGTAAAGAACACAAATGCAAATCTTCTTTTAAGTTTTAGCACTAAACACAACACGTTGTCTCGTGTTTGTTCTTTGGTCAAACTTTGTCTTTGACTCACACTAATTTCCAGAAATGCTGCTTTTTTTTTTTTTTTTTTTAAGAGTCCTGAAGCTATCTATCAAAATGAATATTTTTTTCTAAGAAAATTCCCTTTAGAAAGAAGGAAGTAGAAGAGAACAAAGGCAAACAGCCTGTGACAATGACTCATTATGTTCCTTATAAATTATAGCTGTGAAGTCAATGCAAATTGTTTCTCACAGTTTCAAAACCCACTATAAGACAATAACTTAGGGCTATAGAAAGAGGAGCACCTAGAGGAATAATGGCTTTTTTTTCTGTAAACATAGAGAAGTGTGCAACAAACAGTAAAGTTATTTGGAAAGTACTTGAAGATGCACTAGTAGATTAATTTCATGTTGTAGCACGCCGAAGTAAAACAAAATCAAACTCTTGAACTTGTAGCTCTTGTGGTATTTATTAAGCCTGAAATTTTTGTAATTTGTCTGGCAAGCTACCATTACGTGGGGCATTACTAATAGGGAAAAGGTCTGCAGCTTTCAGGAAAAGTGGCAGATGTTCGACCTCGAGAGCTCAGTCTGCTTTGACAAGCAGCACTACCTTCCTTCACCACAGAAGGAGTGACCTCGGTGGCATGTCCAGGCTGCAGGAGAGCAGAACACTTCAGCACACACTGAACGCTCAGCACTCTGGTTTCTTGGAGGGGAACAGAAAGGCTCATGGGCTGTTGGTCGCTGTGCCGGCTCAGCGTTCAGGTGCTCCGTTATTATTTCTGTGGGGAATGAGAGAGTCACCAGAGCCCAAGGCGCACACTTGCTTTGCTGTAAAGCTCGCCTATTTGCTCTGCTCCCAAAACTTTGCTGGTGGAGCCCACGCTGTGATAGAGGCCCACGGGTACAGTTCCTGTCTGAGCCAAGTTGGGTAACAGAGCTATTGAAGAGCGTGGCATCAGTCTCCAGATGTGTTCATGGCTGCTGGAAGTGCTGTGTTCTTACTCAGGAAGATGAAGCCTTACTGCCATACCTTCACAGCTACCTTCCCTTAGCTACTGTGTCAGTATAGCATCTCAGGCAGCCCTTGAAACCAAACCACAGACCTCCACTGCTAAAAGCACAAAGCTTTATAGCCCTGTTCAAAAGACGCATGCCCTGTGGCTATGGCCTGCATTGAATCTGTGCCCTGTGTAGAGAGCAAATACCGTGAAGGGATACCTAATGTACAGTCACTAGCAGATGGTGGCCTCACTTGATCTGCTCTGCAGTCACTGGTGGCTGTCTCTCAGAGGAAAAAGGTCTATTAAAAATTGCAGGAAAAGAGAGTCCCTTGCTGTTCAAGTCTGTTACTCCTAAACACATCTCTTAATTGTGCAATACAGTCACTCGTTGGTATACTGGAAATCTCTTTGTTTACAAAATAATTTTAATGCCTTAGCTTTCTTTAAGGGTGAGAAAACAGATTTGGAAAATTTCCTAATGTGTCTTAAAGAAATGTCTTAACTATCAGCATGAGCTAACTGAGTCACCACCAAAGTCACCATGTCTCCAGGCACACACTGCAGCTGTGTTTTACAGAAGAAGCATTTTAAAAGCAATTGGGTGGGTGCATGTATAGATACGTGCGTACAGCACTCATTATAGTTTCACACAATATGCTTAAAAGGATGAATAAGGGCGAACTCACTCAGATCTGGCTTTTACAAATTCTTCAGTAGTGTGATTGAATTCCAACTCATTCTTTCCTTAGATGGATAGATCTGGCAGTGTATCATAAGGGATATTTTCCTGTTATTTTAAGAAAGCAAGATCCTTTTACTTTATCTTTCCATGAAATTACAAAGAGTTTCCTTGAAGCCATACCTCTTCATGCATCCTGGCCAGCACGGAAGCACTCACTGCTGATCATTACCCATTAAAAGGTCCTTTGAGGAAATGGTTTGAACCTTTGATCTTGAGAAAACTGTTTGATACCACAGATTTTATATCCTACACGTATTTCTCTACTATAGTATTATTAATAGTTCTGCTTCTTCCGTCAACTTCTTCAGTTGCTCATCTTTTAGATAACAGCTCCCCTTCCGACATTTGCCAAGAAATGACACATATTTCTTGTTACGAGCAATTGTAACATTTTTCCGGTGTTTTCAGAGATACAACTCCATTGACAGTGGACTGGATTAATGCAATATTACTTGAAATAATCTTTTCTACAGGTAATAATGGGAGCATCATGTCTCTACTAGGTCCCCAGGCTCTGGGCCAGATTTTCACCCCACCTATTCCACCTCCTAGCCCTCTGTCATACCCCACACCTTGTATCTGTATGAGCCTGCCTGTGGGATTGGTGGACAAGAGTCGGACTCCGATTTTACCTTGCCATCCTCAGTAGTGAAATAAGGCTGACATAAATTAGATAATGCCCACTGGAAGTGGGAAATTCAGACACTCTGAGAAATCAAGCCCTCAGTGCGTCAATAGATACGTGAGCACAGGAAGGAAAGAGGAAGACAGTTTTCAGAAGGGAAATAAAAAGGCAGAAGGCTGGAGGGGAACAGCATCATGAAATACAGACAGAACACATGATGAAACAGCTCCTGAGCTGCCAACTTTCAGTGTTTGCTGTGGGCTTCTGTACACTCCAGCCTAGCCATGGGTCAAAGCGACTTCAGCCAAGAGAACTGTATGTCCTTACATCTGGGTGGCAGTGAAGAGATACTGGCACAGGAAGAGTAGATGAGTGGCAGCATCTGCACCATTTCCCTCTTTTGTTAGAGTGCTCTTTGGTTGGTTCTCATTCCACACAATTCCTGACCATCCCTTTGTACTTGACAATAAGTGGAAGAGAAGTCAGAATATGAGCTATTGTAAACGACTGCATTAATGCTCCCTGCTGATGTAATATTCCCTCCTACAGTGTTTTCACAGTAATTCAGTAATTGTTTTCTGAGTGGGTTACTCTTTCTTCTGAGAAAAAAAAAAAAAAAAGAAAAAAGAAAGATGTAGATACCTCTCACATTGTAGTGCCTATCATCAAAATACATCATTATTTTCTCCGATGACCTAACTGAAGCTGGCTGTCAGGTTTCAACAACTGGCAGAGGCAGGACTACCTCAGTAAGGTTGTATCAGTCCAGGGTTTCAACCGTCTTCCTGCCATTCCAGGAGCTGTCAGGACAGCTGTGTAATCAAGACATACTCTCTTCTTGCTTTGGCTGAATTTTTGCCGCTAAACCCAACATGTTTCCAGACAGATATTTGTTGTTATTCTTGCACTACACTCTATTTCTTTGTGCTGTTTCAATTAGATGGCTCCACTCTGGGTTCACTTCTATCATAACCTCCATACTCTCTCAGGAATGCCATGTTTATAATGCTGCTAGTAATCGGAGTAAGATGAAATGAGGGAGTTTCCAACGCTGGCTTTGAGGATTCTTTTAAAAAAATTTTAATGACACTACCAGCAGCAGCTTCGGTTCCTAACGAGTGCGTTATCATGTCCAGACTCCCATCTGCCATGATCTCATGGTCAGTGAGCCATGCCAAGCACAAGGGAAAGAGGCACAGCTCTGGTTACGATATGGAGAGCATGTGACAATATCTCTTGGCACAGAACTGCAGAGTGTGCTCAAAGGCTATTGCTTTACCTCTTTAATATGCCCTGGCTACGATGACATGTGTATGCACAGTATAACATGAACTCAAATGGTTGTAAAATTTGTTGAGTGAGTAAGTAAAAGACAAGGGAACACCTGGACCCTTCCGTAGTGTCTGATCCTGCACACCATGTGTCTGAGCCTCAGTGGGAGTAACTCATCTGCTCCATATTTCATTCCAAGAAACACTTTTTGAAACCCTTATTCCACCAGCTGATGAGAAGTATAGGGCAATGTTTGACAATATAAGGGATCCAAGAGGTGTGTTTTCCTCTCAGGTTTGGGACTCAGAGCTTCCCACAGGCCTAGACTTTTCTCTTCTCTGTCTGGAAGCATGAACAGTTCTAAGAAATATTTTAATTTAACTTTTTTATATGTGCAAAGCAGAGCAGTCAGTGGTAATGAAACAGAGCAGGAAGAATTTTTTTTAAAAAATAAATGTCGTAATAATACCCAGACAGTTTAAAGAGGTGCTATTATAACTTTGCTTAATGACACACATGCTGATAAGAGGCAAAAATCAACATCTTCCCTAGGAACTTTGTGCAATTAATAGAGCTTATTCTGAAGATGAGTCTGGATCACAGCACCTTTAGTAAGGTATGAGTAATCCTCGAAAGGAACCCAGAGTCCTTTTCTTTCTTTTCATCAGGGAATGAGAGGGAGAGGAAAAGGTACTGGAGGGCCCCCCTCCCAGAGCCTCCCAGCAGACAAAAAGAAGAAAGAAATAACAGTGGAGAGGAGGAGCAGAGGGAAAACAGGATCTGTGAATGGTAAGGTGGGGACAGCACAATGCAGCGTAGGGAAGAAAGGAGGGAGTGGGTGTTTGTGTTTTAAACGTTCCTGAGTGCAATAGCAGCCCTTCTCAATGGCCTCTAGTACCAACAGCACCCCAGAGACTGGTCCCACCTCCCTATTTCATCACACACCTGCCAGACAGTGGCAACGCCAGTCTCAAGAAAGGGCAGTGAGCATGCATTTGATTTGGCGTGTGTGCTTTTTTCTTTTTTTTTTTTTTTTACTTCACTAGAAATATAAGCTCTAATATATGTTTCCACATCTCGTAGTTGCCACGTTCAGAGTTGCAATTCAGTAAAATGTTTAACAGATTACCATGCAGCAGAGCATGGGCTTAAATTATTTCAGAAATGAGATCAAATTTCCTTCCACTTCCACCTGTATTCTTGTTTTTTGTTTTTCTCTCACTTAGATGATTAAATTTATTAATTTTCTCTTCTGTACAGATGTAGCCTTTGAATGCCTATTTTTATGCACTTGGAGGCACATTAAAGACAGAGCTGCTTTGTTTAGGGCTGTTGATTTGAAATAACTTACAACAAAACTAGAACTGAACAACACTTTTCCTTACAAGTGATTTATTTTTTCCAAAATATAGAATGTCAGAAGATCTGAAACAGGATTTGGCATGATTTTCTGGATAGTTTTGTTCAAGTTTTGCATCATTTTCTTTTAACATTTTCTGAAATAAGTTTTCTGAGTTTTTGTTTTGAGGCAATAGTTCATTTCAAAATTTGTCTACATTTAATGCTAATTTTTAAAGGGATAAGAAAATCCAAGGAATAGCTAAAAATCACCAAGCTGAAAACAAAACATCCCATTCTGAGTTGAATGAAAACTTTTAGTCAATAGTAAACATTTATGTTGTCTTGTTATTGTTGTATTGCCTAGTAAAAAATGTAGTTTCAGACTAAACCAAAACAAATGAGAATTATTTTTTTCTTGAAAGAACTGAAAACTGAACTTTTGAAAGCTGTAATTGAAACCACACAAGTAAGCTGGAAAGGGAAAGATATATTCTGATGCAGATAATCTACCCACCACAGATTCAGTAGTCATGGTCAGTCATTGGATAAAATTGAACGGGATTTAGCTAATTTAAGTTTTGCTGTATAAACCTGAACGAGTCCCTGTAAGTTTCTTTTATAGCCATCGACATAAAAGAAATAGTTCTTGCAACGTGCAGCACATCAGCTCTCTCTAGTACCTTTTTAGGATGGGATGGCTTGGTTTAACCCAGCAGGCAGCCAAACCCATGCAGCTTCTTGCATACAGAACCCTTCCTCAGCCCCAGTGGGATGGGGGAGAGAGTCAGGAAAAAAAAGTAAAATTTGTGGGTTGAGATTAAAAGAGTTTAATAGGACAATGAAGGAAGGTAAAATAATAATGATTAAAAAAATTATACAAAACAAGCAAGGCACAGTGCAATTGCTCATCATCAGCTGACCAATGCCCAGCCTGTTTCTGAGTAGCGATCGCCAATTCCTGTCCCCCGGCCACCCCCCATCTCTGTGTTGAGCCTGGTATCTGTGCAATGGAATGTTCCTTTGGCCAACTTGTCCTGTCTATGCTCCCTCTCAGCTTTTATGGGAAGCTGAAAAAGTCCTCGACTTAATATAAACATTACTTAGGAGCAACTAAAGCAATACGTGTTATAAACATTATTCTCATACTAAATTCAACCACTAGGAAGAAAATTAACTCAATCGCAGCTGAAACCAAGACACTCAAAAGTGCTCTTTCTTTCCTTTGGCCTTAAAAAGAGACCAGTAGCAGCGCTTAGATTTGTACAACTCATGCTAAGCTGAATGGAATGAATTGCACCAATTACGTCTTTCCAAGGAAATGGAGGTCAGGTCCAATGCAGCTATTAAATTATACAGAATGATTTTGGCATTCAACAGGCTTCTTGTCTTTTTGCACGGATGGTCAGGAAATCCAGATCCCAAAACAACAAGCTTCCTAATCACATAGGAATACAGAAGAAAAAGTCCCCTTTGCAAGATCAGAGCCAGTTCTTCCAGACATTTTAATGCTAAGTCAGATCAGTCAAGCAATAATTAACTTTAATTGGCACACCCACAAACTGTAACATTTATACAGTGCAGATGAGTGATTTAAAAATAATGGGCATTCTTATCTTTAAATGAAGAGAGCAAAGAAAATAAACTTTAAGCAATATTTCTAATATTATCATTGCTATTTTACCTCTGAACCGTATGACTAAGACCATACAGAAGAGTCCCGTCAGGAACTCGTGTTGCGCACTCGTTTCTGGCCCTTACAGCCTCAGTGACTATAAGCACCACTTATCTCTAAAATCATTCTTACTCTGTGTTATCACACCAGGTGTCAAGGGCTGATACAGCTCTTGAGGGAACTGGACTTTGGGGAGCCAATTAGTTCTTACCTGGTTCTTGAGCATATGGTGAGCAACTCGTCTCCCCGCGCTCAAGTGGAGCCACCTGGACTGTATCTTTACTGTTGTCCTGCTCTTCCCTGTGTTTCAAAAAGGATGATGTATCTGTTCACAAGGAATTCATATCTGAGCTAGACTTGAACGGGACAGCTCAGTGACATAAACTCAAGAAGCAGTTTTAAGTATTGCATTTAAAACCAAACCCAAGTACGAGATAGAAAACCACGGAATGACTACCTTTGCAGAAGATGAATAATTTCATTACAGTTGTGAATGAAGTGTGATGTGGATCTCCAGTGGCAGCAATTTATCACTCGTTGTAAAAGGATGGGACATAAAACACACATAAAAACAAGAAGAAAAATATATACTGGTTGAAGAAAAGGAGGTGGGAAAAGCAAAAGAAATAAAGCAAACAGAGAAAAGAAGAAAGAAGACGTAAGAATAAATCAAAGTGATTGGAATGGTTGTGTTGCTGTATGTTACATGGAACTGGGCAGCAAAATACAAAAAAAAAGTATATTTAGAAGAAATCAAGTGTGCTGAGTGGACTGGGAAGGATACATTGGTTAATAGCATAGATAGTCTGTTTTAATGGGGACAGATGAGTTGTTGATGGCTTTTAGTTATGCTTCCTCTTGCAGTGCAGGGTTCCAAAACTTTTTCCTATCAGTGTTGCAATATGCTTTGCAGGAAATATTTGAATGCCACTAAGATTTGACTATGATACTGCATTTTTTTTTTGTTTGTTTTGGACAGAATACTCTCAGCAGTGCAAGATCATTTAACTAAACAGAATAAATTGTACAGGAATATTTGGACATACGTTTAAAGCTTCTAAAATGTGGAAAATTGTTATTATTCTATTTTTTTTTTTTTCCCATGAAAGAACCTCTTAAATTTTGTTTCCTCAGCCTTTCTCTCTCTCTTCATCTCTCACTCTACTTCTAATACTTTCTGGGTATCCCCAAGGCTGCAATGAAAGGAAGCAGATAAGTGAAAAGTGAGTGGGCAAAACTGAAGAGGATAGACCTGTGGTCAGAAAGAAGAGCTTGGAGGAACCAGGGAAAGTGGATTGTGTTACAGAAGATGTGCATGAATGAGTAGCTGTTCTGTACTGATTCAGGTTAGAAATCAAAGAAGAGAAAGGGTCTGTTGGAGTGTTATTATGCAAACTTAGTTCACAGACTCTTGGTGCAGAATATGATGAAAAGACAAAAAGGGAGGGTCTGCCAGTGCCAGTGAAGAAATCTGGTCCAAAACCTTCCCATTCATTGCCACTATTTTTATTATTCTGCCTTTTTCAGTGTTCATTAGAAGTAGCTCACATACAAACTGTGAAGAAAACAGAAAAAAAAAATGTTTTTTCTCTCGAGGTTAGAAATTAATCTTTTCATAACAGTCTTTGAGATGGAAAATGAACAACGACACGTTTTGGCAAGAGCTGACAGGACAAGTAAAGCAAAGAAGTACTTTCCACTGTGGAAAAACAAAAACATTAAACTTCTGTGATCAGGGTTTTGCATAACGAACTGACAAAGAGAACTCAGTAGTATGAAAAGAGACAAAAATATCCTGCATGGGACTAGAGAAATGAATGGTATATTTTATCCACCTCT
Source organism: Calidris pugnax (assembly GCF_001431845.1). Classification (NCBI taxonomy): domain Eukaryota; kingdom Metazoa; phylum Chordata; class Aves; order Charadriiformes; family Scolopacidae; genus Calidris; species Calidris pugnax. Next base: position 9,994,263 of record NW_015094507.1, read on the forward strand.
TTCAAAGCAAAATAACCTTATCAGAACGATTCACTTACATGAAAATTTATGGTGTTTCTTTTAAATTCAGGGGTCCAATCTGTGTGTCCCAACACAAGGAAATCAGAAGTCTTGTCTGCTCTTGAACATAGGCTAGCCTGTGCATTTTCTTCAGAAAGCAAATGGACAGGAAAACACTGATTTAAATAACATCCTTTATGTCTGTTGGCATAGCACAGAACACTTTATGCTCCAGACTTTACTGCTTTGTTTGAAGTTGACTAGCAATACACAACTTTCAAAAGCTTGCTGTGCAGATCTTCCTTTAGACTTCTGGGGAGATTTCTTCAAATTGACATGTTTTAGCCTGTGCTTTGCTTAGATTTGTACATTCTTGCTATGTGTGTACACTCTCATACTACACAGGGACATATAGTGGTTGACTGTGAAGGCTCATCAGGAGACCTGCTTAAGATAGGCATGTGCACAAGTAAACACGTATTCTAGAGGCAGCAGAGACCAGGGCTTGAGTATTTGCCCAGATGTCAGGTGCTGCTGAATTTTAATCCTGGGTCTGGCATGGATTTGCTGTGTAGCCTGTGGCAAATCACATAATCTCCCTGCCTCAGAGTCCCCACCTGTGAAGTAGGGATAATAACACTTACAATTTCCTACCTCACAGGCTGTTTTGAGGATTAATGGATGTCTGAGAAGTGCTTTGTATACTGGAAGTCCTGGCTTATGGGGAGGTATTTTGACTGTGTCTGAGTGAAAATTTGGATTGTTGTTTTGGACTTTTCAGGAAGAATAAAAGAGCAATTTATAGAAAATAACAGAACCTTCCTAACAACTCTTTAGGCGCGAAAGCCATTGTCATGTCAGTGTCTTAGTCTCCCTGTGCATGAAGTTCTCATACACAAGCTCTACCGTTGGCATCAGCAAGTTGGCCTCACTTGGGGAAGCATTTGGAGGATTAACACTTTACTTGCAAATTCTCATATTGGACACATAGAGTCTGAATAAGGACATAAGAAATTGTTGGATCATCTAGTTTAGTTTTCTACATATTAGTTTTTTTCCTTTCTGGCTTCAGTTGCCCCTGAATTGAGCCTCAGCAATACCTCAGTGTTACCTAGGCCCATGACAGTTATTGAGGAAGGGCATGGCCTTTGAGAGGGTATGGCACTGATACACTGTCAAGGTTATCAGAAGGAAAGGGAGCAAGAGTGCCAGAAGATCCACCACTAGTCAGACAGGAATGCAAAAATGAAACAGAGCCCATTATTTAACAGCATTTCATTGCCATGGTGGGAGAAGGCAGAATTGTACACAGGGGGACCCCAAGGACCTCAGTTCAGGTAGGGATGAAATGCTTTTGGCTGCCATGGCAGCCGGCACCAGGGCCGGTGCTGTGGGAAGGTGCTCCTGCCTGCCTCGGCGTGCCCGCTCTCGCCCCCAGAGTGCATGCCGCCTCCTCCGTGAGCCACTGAAGAGAAAAACAACCTTCAGAAATGAGGGGTTATTTTTAAACTCAGATGAGCTTGCTAATGTAGGGGCAGCCTGCTGATACCTGGAAAGATGCGGTTGAAGGCGGGGGTGGCAAACACGAACCCCTATACCAGTGTTTCTGCTGAAGTTCCCGTATTGTAAAACTAGGACTTCAGCCTGAGTAGGAGTGGTAGAAGTTAGTCCCTTACATGGAAAAACAGAGACCATGATTCTCCATTACCTGCAACCATGCGTAGTCACTATCGTCCCTGCAGAGTGGGAGTAAAATACTATCGGTCTGATTGGTACACCTACTTTTAACTCACTTTGCACAGTCTAAAATGACTGCGAAGCAGTGTGTAATAGGCTGGAATTATTGATGGTTAAATCACAAACGTCATTTTTTCTCATTGTAGCTGTGGACTGAAAAACCAAACAAAACCCCCTTAGCACACGGAACCTGGTCTCACGAAGGGTCGCATTACTGCATACTTCCTAAAGTTGCATATAACTGATTGCTATCTCATCGTCTCTAGTAAGCACTTCTGAATGCAATGGTTAGTTAAAAATGACTGAGCAAAGACAGAAATATGCGACCCATTACTTTGAAGTGTACTCTGCATTAAGAAAAAAAGTTTTTTTGGTAACATAGTGGCTAACGAGATTTTAAACAACCCTGACTGTTGACTAGAAATTGTCTGGGAAAAGCATGTTAGTTGGCAGTGACCAAATCTGGGAAGATTTTTGAGCTGACAGAAACGAATTGAAACCTTTTTGGAGATGTCAAAATATTTCTAGATGCATTCATTACAAAACATTGAAATCTTCTTTACTCATGCGACACTTAAAAATACAGTAATCAATATGTGTTATGCAATGCATTTGCTCAGTGTATTTCATTTTCCTAAACCAGACAAGACTGGTAAGAAATGCCTCCACAGAGAAGCTGGCTGGCACAGTTTTTGTGGGTTAAGCTGTTTTGTGGCATCTCCAGATCAGATCCCTCTGTGGTCATTCAGTTCTGAAGCAAAAAAAAATAATATTCTGGCCTGTTTACTTTGCTTACAGTGTAGATTAATTTTTCAATAATAAAACTAATTTTCTTTCCACATTGCCCATACCAAACCTGGGAGATGTTCTCAAATAAATAATAAATTCAGTTAGGATATTTGTCAAAGTCTTTTTGTTTCCCCCAGACTTTAGGAGTAAGTGCCTTTTTTAGACTAAGAAAGTTGGTGAGGGTGGAATATGTTTATCCAAGTTTGTGGTCAGGGGATATTTCCTTTGTAACAAGCTGCATCAACAATACCTCTGGGCACAGATGAACTCTGCAGAAACTGAAAGATAGTTAAAAGATAGGGGAAATAAAATCCTACTCATTCCACCACTACACATCACAATATTTTATGGTGTTTCATAATATGTCATACATATTTTGTCTAGCCCTTTTAGCATATCATTCAATTTAATAAGAAATCATTGCTGAGATTCTTTTAGGATTTTCAACTGAAAAAAGTAATGCTGCTTTTAGATAGGTCTTGGGGGGTAAGTGGCACTGGGAAACACAGAACCAGCCCAGGGCAAAATAACTCATCAGGAGGTTTGTGAAGGAACAGGAAAACTCAATGGGCACAAGTTTGTGGAAGCCAAGAGAAAGAAGCCTGTGCTCAGAGATCAGTCTTTCCCTCACGGCCTCTTCCTTGCAGGAGGGGACACGAGTCAGAAGACACACAGAAAAACTTAAACCAAATCTCAGTCCTCAAAGTGGAAGAACCTCTGGAAATTAAGGTCACAATTGCAGAGGTCTTTCCTTACTGTTTTCCTCCCACTTACAGACATTCACTCCCACTTTTACAGGAGTTTTTCAGCTGAACTTGAGATTTTGCTTAGAGGAAGAAAAGCCTTAAAAATGAAGAAAAAGAAAAACAATAAAAGCCGTATCAGAAGCAGATTAGAATCAAACAAATTTAAGTCTTCAAATAATTTGCCACTTCAAACATCTGGTGCTTGGCAACATTTGGATGACCTGCTGAGAGAACATGGGAAGAGATGTGTTCCTGTCTTGAAAATCAGCCCTGAACTCAGAAGACAGCCTCAAAAGCACAAAATCTTCCTTCCTGCCTTCCTTGCCTTCTGTCTGCTTGTTTGCCTCTCTTTCTTCCTTTCTTTCTTTCTTAGAAAAGGCAGATGGTGATGACTTGGAACTGGATGTAAATGCCCTGTTAAAACTCATGGACAATAGCGTATCTCCAGGGTTTTGTCTTTGCCTCAGCTGTAACTCCCAGCTAGACAGTGTCTTATCCCTGCTGTCCTGTCCTGCTTGATCTTCTCCTAGCTTCAAGAGCAGTAAAGCAGGTTTGGAGACATGAAAGAAAAGTAAGGTTCAGAATAGAAGGTGAAGGCACTGAAAGGTGGGTGCTGCGACCCTTCTGCTCCAGAGCTCTGACCTGCAGAGTGGAAACACAGAGGAGCAAGTGGTGAAAGCCCTTCTTTTGTCTGTGTAGACCACTGGGGAACGCCTCCACAGTCATTTCTCTCAGCAGCAAGGCTGGCTGCAGCGGTTCCCATGTGTTCCACTCAGCCCATTTCCTCCAGCTGCTTTCCCTCCTTGTGCCCCAGTTCACCCCAGGGCATTTCAGCAACCTGGCTGAGTTGGGTGGCTTCGTAAGCATTTGTGTCGGCACAACTGAGGGGGTGGCAAGCTGTAACTGGGAGGGCGGAAATAAAGTGTGGGGGAGAGCAGGACTCTTGCAAGCCTGGTTTGCTGCCAAAAAAAAAAGAAAAAAAAAAGATGGAGGACCGCACCCCAAGGAACTGCAGCACCCCTGGGCACCTCAGCAGGATGATGCAAAGGTCTTGCATGCTGAGCAGGAAGCCACCAAGAGCTGGCCAACAGGCACCAGTGGTGGTGGGGAGGTACTGGAGGTGCCTGCACTGCAGGCAGCAGTGCATGAGTCAGGGCTGCCGGGGGTGCACCCTGCTCACCTGCAGTTTGACTGCTCCCACCCTCCCAAAATGGCCAGATGAGGCACATTCTTCAAAACACATGTGCTCTCGGTCCTGGTGAAGGTGCACAGCTCCATAGCACAGCTCGTGCAGTTTGTTCCTTGGAAAGGAAATGCTCAGGGAGCAGCATGCAACCACGTATGGTTCCAGCTTTGGAGTTCCAGGTTCCAGTCGTTTCATGAGCTGTATCTGAATCATTCTTAGATACAAGCCATTCCCAGCTCTTTGACTAGGCTGATTTTGCTGGAACGTACTGCAAGAAAAAAAAAAGATGGAGGACCGCACCCCAAGGAACTGCAGCACCCCTGGGCACCTCAGCAGGATGATGCAAAGGTCTTGCATGCTGAGCAGGAAGCCACCAAGAGCTGGCCAACAGGCACCAGTGGTGGTGGGGAGGTACTGGAGGTGCCTGCACTGCAGGCAGCAGTGCATGAGTCAGGGCTGCCGGGGGTGCACCCTGCTCACCTGCAGTTTGACTGCTCCCACCCTCCCAAAATGGCCAGATGAGGCACATTCTTCAAAACACATGTGCTCTCGGTCCTGGTGAAGGTGCACAGCTCCATAGCACAGCTCGTGCAGTTTGTTCCTTGGAAAGGAAATGCTCAGGGAGCAGCATGCAACCACGTATGGTTCCAGCTTTGGAGTTCCAGGTTCCAGTCGTTTCATGAGCTGTATCTGAATCATTCTTAGATACAAGCCATTCCCAGCTCTTTGACTAGGCTGATTTTGCTGGAACGTACTGCAAACCTGGCATTAGGCTGGAGTGCAGTTCCCTGAATTCCTTTTGACATGTTTCCTTTCCATTCACACAAGCAAGAAAATGTTGTGGGAGAGTTCGTCAGGGCCATAACCAAGTTTCACAAAAAGTTGCAGCACAACTATTTTTCTCATATGCACAGTGTTTGGCTCATTGTTTTACTGTGGTTATTAGTGGTATCACTCCAGTGATTTGAATGAAAGGACTCCTGGGACGAATCTGGCCCCCTGAATTAACCTTAATGAGGCACAGAGGAAACTATCAGCTTAAGGGGGAGTCATTAGTGTTGCTATGAAAGAGTTAACACCCATTGAAGGATTTCAGGAACACACCCTTTCATTGTCTGTTTGTTTTCTACTCCATAAAGCCTTCTTGCTGAGTTATTCCCTTTCTCCTCCATTCTGTGCTGCCCACTGCAGCCCAGCTACAACCAGAAAGGGCAACGGTTTGTCTTGTGGTGGCAGTATCCCAAATGCAGACTTCTCACATCCCTCTTACAAGCTGCCAATTTTGTTGGCAAACATTTTTTCTTAAGCTGCTGGTGGACATGAGAGAAATGAACATTAGGGAGAAAACAAGGAGGACTTATTTTCCTTTTTTGTCAGGACTGCTAGAATGGCCTCAGGAGGGTGCAGAAGCAATGGGGTGCACTTGCACTTGGTTTCTCCCCCTCTCATGGAGACCTAACCAAGAGTACGTGGAAGCTGATATGGAAAACTCCATTTACTTTGTTTTGTTTATCAGCCAGCATCACACCTCTTACTGCAGTCATTGCACTTGGTCAGGCTAAGAACAAAAGAGAGAGGAAAGCATATTTAAAGAGCCTCCCCAGGCCCCAGGAGGAAGAAATCTCTCTAGCACACTACAGACCAGTTTGTGAGCTGCTGGAGCTGTGCCTATTCCCAGACTACAGGGCACACCATGAAGTTTTAATGTTGTTTTTGAGCCCCTATCCTGCTCCCTGCACTGGTGCAGCAAGGCTAGGAAGACTTGGCACAGGCAGATCTAGTCACCTTGCAGGTGAAATTGCACTGTGGGTCCAAAGCGAGTTAACACCAATATAACCATGGATCTGCTACGGCCAGGACAGCTGCTGCAAAGAATAGCCAAGAAATAACTGTGGGAAGACTGGACACAGCTGAAAGATTCAGGGAAGGTCTTGTTTTTACAGGGAGCTTCATACTCAAGAAATGCGTCTCCCTTCTTTCCTCCAACATGCACGACAAAGCGTTTGTTCATTCTTATTATCCCAGGCGGGCTTTGAAGCGGAGAAGCGCCTGAGGACTTTGTTCCAGGGAGGAGTGTTTAGATGCAATCTGAAAGAGCCGTGGAGAGCAGCCCAAGCTCTATCATCGAGGTGGAACTTGTCCAGAGCCCCTTTGGAGCTGGCTACACCCTATTACGCTGCAGCGACTGCCGGTATCTACCCCTCCGCGGTATGGCTCCTGATACTATTATTAGTAATAGCACCCCAGCAGCTTCAGTCCGAAAAGCTCCAGTTAGAGGTGGGGGCCCTGATGATGTGAGTCACTAGGCAAACACTTATTAAAAGGACGGGCCCTGCTTTCAACCTGGTTTAGGCTATGCTAATTCTAGACCGCTCAGGGACACCACCTATTCCCTGTGATAGCTCTACTATCTGGTTTAGCTGGCTTTCCTGTTCTTCTGGCCCAGATATTTAAGTACACTTAGACACCTAACTGCCCTTGACGTTAGATATGTTCCTAAATAATTTAAAAAATCTGCCCGTTTGTTCCTGTTAGCTCACAAAAATATTTCGCTCAGAATGTGGAGTCAAGAAAAACCCACCCAAAAAAGTCTCCATCAGGCAAAACACAGCATTCTGTTGCAGCAACCATAAATCAACTGACTGCAGCCGTCAGTCACCTTTTCTTCTTTGTCACTGCAGGATTTTTTAAAACCCTGTAAACAATGAAGCGCTTTCCCTCAGATATCTTGTATTTGATAAGAAGATGCAACGTACCAGAAATAAAGTCTCCATGAGAAAGGTGTATACATGTCTTGTGCTCTGTGATGTGCTACCATGAGAACTAAACACAGCTGAGTGACTAGTAGAAGCAGAAAGTGGGTTTCTGGAGTTTTACACGTTGTAGATAGACAAGAAATTGCAAAGGCTCAAACAGCACACCTTTGCTGCTGCATCTCTCCTATGATGAAAGGCTGAGAGAGCTCCAGGTTCAGCCTGGAGAAGAGAAAGTTTAGGGGATCTTATCAATGTACACCCAAGATGGGGCCAGGTTCTTTTCAGTGGTGCTCAGGGACAGGACCAAAGACAAGGGGCACAAACTGAAACACAGGAGGTTTCATTGAAACATCAGGAAATACTTTGTTACTGTTAGGGTAACTAAGTCCTGTACCAGGTTGCCCAGGGAGGTTGTGGAGTCTCCATCCCGGGACACAGTTCTGGGCAACCTGCTCTAGGTGACCCTACCTGAGCAAGGAGTTGGATCAGATGACCTCCAGAGGTCCCTTCCAACATCAACCATACTTGGATCATGTGAAAAGCCTGTGGCCATTATTTGATTTTGAAACATTTGGAATATCTCATACACCTATTGGATAAGGAAGTGGGAAAAAAGAGTCTGTTTCATGTACTTCCAGGAATTCTGTAATTGCCCACATTTCTTAATGAGACACACAAAAGTCTCTGATGGCCATGAAGATGATTGAGTCCAACGGTTACTCGGGCAAGTGGTATTTCTCCAGAAGGAGACCATCTATGCTGACCTTCTACCTTGTCTTTAGTAGACAAGATACATGAAGAAACAAGAACCCTGGAGTCACTTGAGCTCTGTTTCCCAGTGGAAACAATTCCTCTTGGCACACACATTTACCTCAGTTTTGCAGCACAGCTCTTTTGCAGCTAGTGGTTGAATGGGTGTCACTCTCAGGGGCAGGAGCCAAATAAACTATGGTTTTGCATCTGTGTTTATAATTTTTGGAAGAGCCATATGTGGAATGTATGTGAAAATGATGTAATCTGGCATGGTAAATCCACTTTTCTGGGGGGGAAAAAAAAAAAAAGGAAGAAAAGGAAAGAAAAAATAATTGCTGGATGTTCACATATGTTGGCCTGTGCCATTCCTACCAATATCATTAAGAGACTAGGATTTTTTAATCAAAACTAATTGCCTTTTGCTTTATTCCATTACTGATGGGTCCGTTATTTAATTATTGGAGATCTTCACACACATAAATCCCAAATCCCATGACAGTTAAAAAAGAAATCTTTAAAGTCACTTTTTCTAAAGCAGAAAGAATCACATATCAAGTGGAGAACTATCAGCCAGTTCATTAAGTAATCATAACTGACTCTTTCTTGCTACAGTGTGGTGTATCTTCTTCAAATGTTATTCCGTGCCTACCATTCCCTGCTCCCTGTGATGCAAATGTGCTTCGCATGTATCCACACACTTGATCATAATGAAAGTGAGTCCCAGATTTTTATGAGCATCTTGAGAGCCTGGCTGTGACGGACCATGCAGCCTAACAATGGTACTTGTTTCCAACACAGCCCTAGTGCTGGATCTTTGCCTGGAAGATACATGCAAGCAGCTGCTTCTTCTTCTTCTTTTTTTTTTTTTTTTTTTCCTAGCTAACATTGCATTTATTATACTGACTTTTTTGATGTTCGGTTTTCTCCCTCCATTCTGATGTAAACCAAGTTAGAATAAATTTAAGAAAACTGATGTTAATTTAATGTTAGAGAAAATAGGAAATTGAGAAGTTACAGTTCCTGAAGCAGTCTTCTTTTGGCCATGTTGTGCACTGAAAGCCTACCCTAGTTCCATCTCTCTTTTTCATTGTGTTTGTTTTTTAAAGAGTGCCATAAAAAAGGCAGGATACAATGTGGTGTCCTAGGCTTTAAATTGCTTCTTTTTAAACGTTGCAGTGTGCCCTCTCTCTCAAGCAGGGTTAGTTACTACAGGCTCAGCTCAGAGGAGGATTTGTGTCAGTTTTCTATTTGTGAGTTTGTATGTCAATCCATGGAGTCCACCAGCCCCACGCAGGGCTGTGCACCCTCAAACTGATCCCATGCCCTTTCCGCAGCTCCTTTTGGGCAGGTCTCCAGGAAAAGCCACCAGAATTTAATTCTGTCCTTTCCCTGCTTCAGAGTACTACAGCAAGTAACAGTGCCACCAACACTGCCTTGCTTGGATTGGCAGGACTAAAAAAGGCGCTCAAATGGCACAAGTCTGCCACAGTGCTAGGTACCTGACCACAGAGGTTAGACACAAATTGTACCATCTACTTCCTTCAGCTAATTTGTCTGGTCATAGCTCAGAGATTTACATTTAACAGTCCTGAATATTTACAGAGAAGAGGCACAGGAAGAGGAAAAAGATCTTGTTCAGGCACAGAGATGCTGATAACTAAATAACTTAGTAATTTCTATAGCTCATTAGAAGCAGCAAGACAGTGAAAGATTGCTTTTCTCCACACATATAGCAAGAATCTAGAGGATGAAGCGTAAAACCTCTTTGTAACTTTGAGTACCATTTAAGACCTTGTTGAATTGCCCTCTGAAAGTGTCCCCATGAGAAATGTTGGGAGACAACATGCCTGGTCTGGACTGTGTGCTATAAGATGTGTGCTTAGCTTTTACACAGTCAAAGTTAGCTGAAGGCACACTTCTCCAAATGTATTTTTTTCCTAGCAGATGTTTCACACAATGAGTAAAGTGTAAGGGCAATACTTTCACATCTTTCCTCTTTCAGGCCATAGTAAGATGCATTTCATTAAATCATCCAAGTCTTTATGCCTCATTTGTGGGCATTAAAAAAGAAGACATTCTACCATGGGTTAATTTCTCCTCTCTCCTCTGCTCCCCATGGCACCCAGCTCTGCACTACCTACATAAAACACTGAGGTCCAACAATGGGCTACAGGGAAGGGAAAGAATTCACCTCACCAAAATTTGAATATCTCTAAGGGGATGAATACTGGTTGCGCTGATATGGAAAGCAAAACTTGCCATGGAGATTCAGAGAGTCAGCTTACACTGGTTTGATCAAATAGGAATGTGTACAGTGTAGGGAATTACATTTCAGCTAGAGCCCCTTTGTGAGAGAGATGGAGAGAAAGAGACACTTTTAGAGTGTAATTCACCTGTTGATTTTAGATGGCTGCTTTAAAATTAGGTGAGAAGGGGACAGGTGTACAGCAATACTTTACTCTCCCAGCAAACACTGGTCTACAGCTCAGGTCTTCCTTGTGAGATCCTTCGGTTGCAGAGATGGAGATCCTTCCTATGAGGCTGGCTTCTCAAGTAGGTTTGTTTGAGCATGATACACATCATCTTCTCTTCAGTTGCACCTGATTTATCATGTCATAAATGACAGTAGAATCAGAGCTTTTTTAGTCTGCAAAAGGACAAATAGTCTTCCTACACAGGAAAGATAAGCGTGGCTGCTCTGCTGATACGCAATCCTACTTTCAAATTCTGAAGCAACTTCAGTTTCTCATGAAGGAAGACTGTCAGTCTCTGCACGTATGTTCCTGTGGCATGCTTCCAGCAGGAAGACAATGTGTCAAAATCTCATTGTTCCAACATGCTCTGACTTCTTCTAGACCTTCTTCAAGTTCAGACTATTTTGTACTCAGAGAGTGAGTTTTTAATTGTAAGATGCCTGAAGTTCTTCCTGGAAGATCTCATGGAGAAATAAGGGTTTGGGTACTATACAGCATCCACACACAAGGCTGACACAGCTGGGATGCACTGTAGCAGCTGCACACGTACCACACAGATGGCTGACACATGCTTAGAAAGTTCATCAAGTCTCCTGTGTATCAGGTGATCCACTATGAGTGCATGTTCTGTAGATCTGATGCCACTGAGGAGGATCGGGCTTCTTCTGCATTGACCTGCCTATGAGTAGAGGATATTTATCTAAACCTTCCAGGCAACAACAGGACAGCAGGGTTGTTGGCTGCTCTGGCACTCCTGCAGAAAAGGTGAAGTTTCTTCTTCTTCCAAGTCAAAATTTTCAGGTGGGAAAAAGGATATGCCCAGCCTCTGCACAGGACACCCAAGGTTTGCCTAGTCAGGCTGCATGGACGGAGCCTGGGACACCTTGTCCTGTTTATCTGTTACTTGCCCTGAGAAGTGTATGAAAGTGTGGGGTGCTGGCATATGCCTAGCTGCGTCCAAGATGCGTCCTGCCCTCCTAGAGTGGCATTGGGGCTGGTTCTGTATGTCCAGAAATACCTGTGGTACCTGATGGGACATGGGGTGGGCGCCAATTACCAACTTCTCACCTCCTCTGAGACCCAACTGGTGTGGTTGTGGAGGCAGAAGGTCTTCCAGGCAGACCCTGTCCCAGTCTCTTCTGGCCTCAACAGACACAGTCTCTCTGGGTTAGCTTGCTGTACAAGAGAGAAAAAAAAAAAGGCATAAAAGAAGAAAATTAAGCATAACAGCTAGAAGGAGAATTTGTAGCTGTCAGGAAGCCCAGGTAAACACAATTGCCTCTGAAACTTAGCTCTTCCCTGTGCCTGGTGCTTTTGTGGTGCAGAGTATGGGAGTTGCTCTCCTACTGGAGCCGGACTGGAACAGTTTTTTGTGTTTGCAGCAGTGTCCCATGATAGTGGTACAGACAAAATCAAAAAAGAATCTCAAGATGCAAGATCAAGGACTTCTAAAAAAGCTACTTTGTGTTTTAGCAAAAGCATAAGCTACCATGCCTGTTTTTGTGCAATATAGCAAACAGTTCTGAATTTTGGATCAGGGTTACATGTGATGAAAATGGACATAGGTCTTTTTGATGCTTTAGTGGGAAGATTTTTTTTTAACCTAGACAGCTGTCTGGGTCACCATGTACTTTGAATTCACCACCATTTATTTTTAAATCAGGGGAAGCTGCTTGTCTTGGGAGAAAAGGACTCTCTGCTGCATCCCTGGAGTTACTCAGCCACCTCTGAGGAGCGTGAGTCCCTCACACTGGACATGCTGAAGGAAAATGGAATTTGAGACGAATCTCTTTATTAGAAGAGAGCATCAGGCTTTATGGTTTGATAGCTTCCGACAGGGATCTGTTGGGATTGTCAAGGTCAGTGGTTTGGAGCAATCCCAGTAATTGTTAAGAGGTTTTCTGTTATGAACTCAGTACAGGACATATCGTATGAAGCTTGCAATTAGGTGAGTAATGATGCTGAAAGGTTAAATAGATAATAAGACTGTGAAAACATATTAAAACCTTTTCCCCCTCTATTGTGACCATGAAATATAATCCTCAAAAGCTGCAATTGTGCAACTTGTGGAATGGTCCACAAATAGGTATCACATCAAATAAAAACAAAAACAAAATCCTGATTGATAAATGAAGCCTGCTTTTTTCATTCAGCTGCCTATAATTGTAAACATCTGGATGCTGGATGTTTCTGCTGTTTGGAGGCTTTGCTGAGAAAACATGGTTTTGAAAATCAAAACAGAGAGCACAGCTACGCCATCAAGTTAGGTCATTTTATGACTCTTGACAGTATGGTGTAATTTTTAAATTTTTATTTTAATTTATTTAATTTTTTCGCAATTAGAAAGGATATAGGCATATTGAAAGTATTACACAATGAATTTACCAAGAGCATTAGTACTTCAGGAGAGGCAATTCTTTTCTTCTTGTTCAGAGAAAAGTTGGGATATGATGCCTTCTGCTATGAATAAGAGTTACCTAAGAAAAAACTGGCCTTAAACTTAAATGCCAAGGGTAAAGAGGCTGACAACACATCCCATCTGCTTCTCCCCTTCTAAGGTGGAAGATGTGTGTCCTCCATCCATGAAACTCAGAAGGATGCACCTGAACTTTCCTCTGTATCACTGTAGATATAGCTTCAGGGTGGTTTTCAGTGCTTTACATTTCATATTCTGGTCTCTCCATTGAATGGAGATGGCTGGGAGATTAATAAAATCTGTCACAAAACCTACATTTCATTTGTCAATATTTTGTCATATTCAGGAGAACTCTGCCTTTTTGGCCTAAAAAGCAAACGGTGTAGAACTGTAAGAAATGTTTGAGCGATTCGTATGCCGTAAGCCACATCCCTGGGTACCACCCAGGGACCGCAGTCCCTGCTTCTGCACAGCCTCTGCTCCCTGTGGTTAACCCCAACCCATTGCATGGAGGGGCTGAGCCCAGTGGAGGTTTCAGGTCTAGCAAAGCTAGCAAAAGTCAGCTGCTTGCGGAGTCCACCACAGGAATGCTACCTATGTATACCACTGCCCCCTCCAAGGATCACAAAGTATTTAGCAGCGGAGGAAGAAGAGAAATAGTTTTCCTGTCCACAAAAAGTTTTTGAAATTTCAACAGTTTTTCCTTGCCTAACTCATGACAAAAAGATGTCATCTTGGAAGGAAACTCAGGATAATCAGGAAAATATGGATCAAGGCAAGACATTTCATCAAGCAAGATAGAGATTTCATTGAAGTGAAGTTGAAAAGATGATTTTAATTTTTTTTTTTTTGCTTTAAACTTTATACTTTAGTGTAAAATTCTACATGCAGAACAATTTCTAAATGGAAAATAAATACCTCATTATATAAATGTGAAAATGGAAGGCTTTTGTCAACTTTGGAAAAAGAAGTCTCCTTGTTCAGCAGGCCAATTCTTCTATGCAAAAAGTTTAAAAATGAACATTTTTCTGATTAAAAAGTCTTCAAAACCATTTAAAGGAAAATTGCCTGTTCAGTGTTATCTGTGAACAAAGAAAGAAGATGAAATCTTGATGAAATCTTGCAGGTGTTTGTGAACAATTCTGGTACGACTGTAAGAGTTGCTTAGATGGATAGACGATGCAAAAAGAGTCCAATGGCCTGGTTTTGTGTCTGGGAGGCAAGTGTAAATCAGTCTTATGGCATGAATTTGGAAATTAGTTATTCGAAATTCCCAATATCAGCAAAACACTTTAGATTTGAAAAATGAGATAGAAAAATCACATGGAAGGAGGTAAAAATGTTTTTGCTGGACTCTACAATTTCAAATCTTCAGTGCTATAGTGCTACTTCTGCAATGGTTATTCTAAAAACACTGTAGTCTCAGTTGTAGGAAGTGCTAGGTACATCCCAGTCCCACAGCAACTGAAGCTTATCAGGCCATGTCCAAGGACAAAATATGTCATCCCACTACCAATACTGAAATCACACATTTGCAGCTTTGGTTTCACAGTTTGCTGCCTGAAGCACTGTACGGCACCACTGTATATAAATTTCAAAAGGTGTGTTTTGAAAACAAAAACATCAGCAAAGTCTTATACAACTTAAAGGAAAATATCACTGAGGACTTTTGAAATACGTACTTGACAGATGAGAGTAACAGCAATGACACAGTAGGATTTGAGGGGTGAACCTCCGCAGACCAGACAGAGGTGAGGTCTGACTGTGAGCCTGATTCTCTCCTCAACAAGCCTGTCTGCTGTGCTAAAACTTGCAGAGCCCAAGTCCTGCTCCCAGCTCTGTCCTCTGCCACTGTTTCTGCAGCTGGAGTTGTTTGAGTGATGCTTTGAGAGTCATCCCAGCCTAAAACAGCTATGACTTTGAGAGTTACATCTGCTAGCCTAGAATTCACTTTGGACACTGTTTGCTATTTAATTTTGTTTCTCATTAGTGCAGTGGAAAAGGCAAGGCCAGCACTGGCAGGAGTATCATGTTGGGCAAGTAGATGTCAGTGAAGTGCACGGAGTGCCTTGAAAAATAGCATATTTTGAAGTCCAGATAAATATATGTAGGACAGCTTGATGTACATCAACTGACTCAGTCTCTGAATTATTTGCTGCCATGTGCTCATAGGCTACGTGTTGCTCTTACAGAGTTAAAACACACAGAGTAGTAATTATCAGAGTCTAATTAAGTATGTGAAAATGAGCAGCTATCATTTTCTTCTCTATACTTTCTCCAATATGCAGTGCTTACTAATTTGCATGTGACAAAATTAAGGCCTAGTAGATGGAAGGAGCCAGCATTTCATAGCTCTCCCTTCGTTTTAATAAGCTTGTCCTGATGCGTTTATGGGCCCTGAGTCCCAAATGTCCCCTCACGTGGGGAAAAGGGTGCTGCAGACATTGGCAACAGCCTTTGGGTTGCCACGGTGCAACTGGACAGGCCCTGGCAGACAGCCCAGCTCCTGCTGGCTCCCAACCAGCCCTGAGGGAAAGAGAGCAACAATATTTTGGCAGAGCTGCCATTAGACGCAGAAGGGCCCTGTCAGAGGCTATAGGCCCTAGCCTCCTCTTCCTCCCTTGAGCATATGGGCAACCTTACCTGTTGCCCCTCAGCCTGACCCCTGTCCCTGCTGCGGGAAGCAGGGCTGGTGGCCCTGGGCTGGTGGCCCTGGGCTGGTGGCCCTGGGCTGGTGGCCCTGGGCTGGTGGCCCTGGGCTGGTGGCCCTGGGCTGGTGGCCCTGGGCTGGTGGCCCTGGGTGTGCCACTGAGGCGGAGCCCCCGCAGCCTCTGCTCAGGCATAGGGAAGAGTCTGCCCCATGACGTGAACTGTGATTTGGGTAATCAGTCGTAATTACAGTTAATAATAGTAGTGTCTGGGCACCCCTGCCAGAGTCAGGACCCCATTGTGCTCGGCATTGTGCAAACACTTAGCACGTAAATTAGACATTGCACTCAAAGCACCTTAAAATGCCTGGCAATCTGACAGCAGCACCTTAAATGAGCATGGAGATAAGGCTACCTGGCTTGCTTCAGCAATCTGAAGGCAACTCAGAAGGATGGAGGTGTGCGGGCGGCAGTTCGGGCTGTAGATGTTCCTGCAGAGCTGGTGAATTTTTTCTGGTGAAGACTCAATGTGTTGGGCAATTTTCTGTCAGTGTGAAACTATTTGTGGGTTGAGGTTGACTGCCACGAATAGCATCAGGAGTAGAGGGCTGGGGTCACAGAGCTGATGGAGGAAGAGTGCCCCGTGTAACCAACAGTTCACAGCAAAGAAATGCGACCTATGGGAGATGGCGGCCTGGGCTGGGGGAGCTGATCCTCCACTCCCTCCTTCTCTTAGCCTGCTGCCTCTCAGTTAACTGAGGAGACAGGGCCTGAGGATCAGGTCTCTTATTCCTGTTTACACTGTCCTCTTTGTGTGAATAATTCAACATTAATTGGAGCGGGGCTGAGTGTCCTGCGTGTCACACCTTCCAGGAGAATGTTTTAACTAGCATGTCAGGAATCATTCTTCACACTCTTCCTCCATGACTATCCGGATGTTTTATAAGAAAAGGGATAGCTCCAAGAGGAGGAGATTGAGCAGCCTCTGCTGCAAAATACCTACAAAGCACCTCCTGGGTTTAAGTCCTCACATGCAAACCTGTCTTGAACCAGTGGAGACTTCAGACCCGCACTAACATATTCCACCTCTCAAGTCACTGTTAGCCATGAGGTTATAAATACATTGAGGTGTGTCTCTCCTGTAGGAGCTGCTCTGTTTATATTAAAGTACTTACATAGTAATGTAGCAAGAGAGTGAAATGGCTTCAGTGTCATGTCGATGAGGCCAGTCTCCTGGGAAATGGAGTGGATGGTCTTGTCTTGCTCCAGTGAAGGCCAAACAGTCTGTACAAAGTTACAAAAGTCACTGCAGTATCGTCATCTCAGGGTATCCTCATAGCAGACTGGTTATTTACCCCTGAGAGAGAGAGAGGTTTTAAAACTTGCCTCCCAGCTTTTGTCCTGTTTTTTTAAGTGAGAAGGATACCAGGACCCCGAGCCCTAAGTTATTTATGAATCTGAACATAAGGAAATCCTGTTTTTACTGTGACGGTGACTGAACACTGGCAGAGGTTGTCCAGAGAGGTTGTTGAGTCTCCATTTTTAAAGATACTCAAAAGCTGCCTGGATACGGTCCTGGGAAAATGGGTCTAGGTGGCCTTGTTTGAGGAAGGGAGGTGGACCAGATGGCCTCTAGAGACCCTTTCCAGCCTCAACCATTCTGGGATTCTGTGTTCTGGTCTTTTCCGTTCCTTTGGATCTTTCAAAATTTCCCAAAGTGAAGCATGTCATTTTCAGTCAAATGAAACATTTCCTGTTGAACAAAATCACATTTTACAGGTTTTCATTTCAGTGAGACCACTTAGATTTTTTAAATTCCTTTTATATCCAAACTGAAATGCTTCTTCCCTACAATTTTTAGCCCAGCACCTCGACTGATACAGCTTATTATTTGCACAGCCCTTGGGCTACATGTTTAAATGTACGCAAACACCTCTACTGCTCTGCTGAAGTGGGGTTTTCAAAAGGACTTTTTGAGGCTCTGACTTTACAGCATAAGGACCAGATGCCTGTTCAGTGTGGTAATGTGGTATGTTGACTGGTAGCCTTACCTTGATCATTAAAACAACAGCCCAGGCGTGCAGGACGCTTTTGAGAGCAAGCCATACACCAGGACCCTGCCCACAGGAGTTTTCAATCTTATACAGTCATTATAGCAAAGAGGACAGTAAAGGATGGGCAGGGTGTGTGTGTGTGAGCATATAAATGCCAAAGATTTTTGCAACAGGAGAAGATGAGAGAAAATGTTCCTGCTACAGGCACATCTCGGTTGCTTACATTTTTCTTTTCTGTTATGCAGTGTAACCTTTTCATTTCGGTGGCCCACGTGAGCTTGACTGGGAACAGTGTGAAGGGAACAAAGGAGACAAAGAGTACAGCATAGGACCAGGCAGGTATTCCTGCCACGGGGCAAGGACAGATGCCAGGTTATCTGTGAGTGGGGAGTGCCAAACTGCTGAAAAGTAAGGTACAGAGCTGGGGACAGGAAGCTTTGGCAGGAAGAAGGCATGGTAGATTTTTTTTAGGGATCATTTAACAGTTGTGGCAATTAAGAAAAAACTGATGGTCTATGTTTCTTTACAGAGTGGTAGTTGAGCGCTACTTTGCAGCCAAATTCACAGCACACTGCACTCTACGAGAATTGACTTCAGTGGGTTTTGGATCAGGCCTTTGGAACACAGGCCTGGAGCAGAGTCTGTCAGCCCATTAAAAGGAATAAAAAAAAAGAAAAGGATCATGAATCAATCCTCCCCGTATCTGCTCCAGATTCTCAATCAAAACCATCCCTTGGTTCATCTGATTGCCAGAGAAAATGAAAAAAAGAAAAAATACTCCTTCTGTGTCTGTGGAAAGACTTTCTCATCTGCAATACCTCAAAATTCTTGGGAACTACCTGGCGTGTGCCTTAAAGAGGTGCATTTCTCTGCTAAGATTTACAGTAAGCGCAGTTTATGTCTGCCAGCCTCCAACATTATGCCTACACTATACTCAGAGCTGCAGTTGCAGCATGTGAGACGTTCTGAAACCAGTTTTCATCTAGCACTAACAATACCCAGGAAGATATGGTGGTTTAAGCTTCATGGTTCTCATTCCCTCCTTCCAAAACACATATGGAGCTCCTTCCACAGCCTGCGCAGCTGCAGATTCCCTGCCATACTCTTGAAGCTAGCTAGAACATGACCGTGCTGCCGTCACACCTCCGATTACTGAACCGTCTACAATGCCCTGGCAGTGTTACGGATGAAGCCTATTTACCTAAGACAGATTCTTGGCCTGCCACTGCGTTTCCACCATTACTGCTCCACATCTTGGTGGAGTCACTCCTGGGTTACATAAATATAATTGAAATCAGAATCAGACCTGCTGATCCTCATTATTTTGTTGTTTTTCATACCAAGATGGCTGTCTCTAATCATCTATGGGGCACACAAGACCTGAACTACTAGGCCTTCTTGGCTTTATTCTTTATGGATGGTATTTACTGCTGTATAGAAGCCTGTCACAGGTCCGTGCATGTCTAACTGATGCACATACATGATGCAGATCCTGGCACAGTTTCATCCACAGTAAATTAAGACTCATTCAAGTTTTGTTGATTGTAACTGATCAGAGACCCTTTGCAGTCTTGCTTAATGGCCTGTTGTAACCGAAGCTTTATTACCACATCACACAAAAGATGGTTCCAGCCCCAGTCAGGAAAATAACATACAGCTTACAAAGAAAATGTGAAACTACAATCTAGAAAAGCAGGGTGTGCCAAATGCAGGTTGCTATCTTTTTGTCACTCATCTTTTTCTCTTTTATATCCTGCATTTTGGTGTCTCCTTAGGCCTTCCTTTGCCCTCCGCATTCATCACTTCTGAAGGCTGGTGGAGGATGAATGAATAACAGGTCCCAGAGCAGGTGTGGGTGCATTTTTAGGGGCAAAGGACTGCAGTCAAGTGTGACAGAAACAGTAATGCTTCTTTCTCTGCTTGGCAACAAGCAGGGCTGGGACATTTAGAAAGTTGTGATGATGAAAGTGTTTGGAATGGTGTTTTTCTAAGCCATTGTATTCAGCTCAACTGCAACAAATTATAGAGAAATATAATGAACTAACTAAATAAACAGCGTCGGCAAGGTAGATGTTGGATGAGATGCTATGATGCTGGATAAATAATAGGAGATGAAAACTTAATTATAGGCCTGATTGCTTCCTTCCACTGAAAGCAGCTCTTGAGTTCCCCCTGTAGAATTTTCATAGGTTTCTTCTGCTGAGTGGGTGGGATTTGCAGTACTTGTGACAACCTGTTGATATACTCAGGAATTTTCGCACATCTGCTTATTTATAAGAAATCTTTTCCCCTCATTTCAGTTCTCCAGCCTCTACAGTTTTGTGGTCATGTGATTTCGGCAGAGTCGTTCAGCTGAGGCATTTACCCGTGTCTCCTCTTTCTAAACCCCTTTTCTCTTCTCAGTTTCCACACTGTGAACTGTGTAAAAGTTGGAACTGCCTGTTGATGTTTAGCTGAGTTTCTTACAGGATCACAGACAGATGGGATGGATGGAAGCCCTCTTCCATGCACAGACTTTATCTACAGTTTCTAGCCATTCTTTCTGTACAGACCCCTCAACCTCAAGGGCTCTGGGCCAGGTGAGGGAACCCTGATAATGCTGTGAGATGGCTGCCTCAGTGAGGTGAGTCAACAGCCCTAGATGTGACCAGACACACACAATGTATGTGGTCTTCTAGGCTAGAAGACACTTGGTTTTATTGACAACAGACTTCACAGTAACCAACTGAATTCCTATGCAGAAGGAGCTGACATGACCATTTAATTTTGGCTGCACAATCCTTCGCTTTCACAATTTTGTGAAACAGCGCATGGGGATTTGTCAAGTGATTCTAAAACAAGTGTCTGATTGCCTCCCCAAGGCTTGTGTGAAGAATAATTTTGAGAGGTAGCTTCAAACTTGCTTGCTCAGCTCATTCCCCATAAAATTTACCCATCCCATCTTCTACGCCCACACCTACATGGTGTTCCATCCCCATTAAGACGAATCAAAACAAATCAAAAGAAAATTACACATAATGAGTGGGAAGGCTCACTTTCTCCTGTTCAACTTAAACTGCTTGCAAACATCTTGCAGAAAGAGGTTATGTTTCTGATATGCATTCTAAGGATGAGCAAAAGGGGAAAAATAATGACTTTACACAGCGAATCTTGTATGCACAGAGCTCCAAGACTCATGTATGCAGTGTACATATGGGACCAATCATTTATTGCTGTCTCGGAGGTGGAACGAAACAAAGTCCCGTGCCAGCAACACTCTGAAACAAACCAATTGAATGGATGCTTCTTTCCAGAGTGATTATATAGTACTTTATAGGGATTTGAATACTTAAAACAGGTGGTTGCAAAATTAAAAATTAAAGTTTTAAATGTTGGCTGAAATGTTAGTACCAGAAAAAAGTATTTCTCTACCTCTATACTTGACAGGCCTTCTTCACTCCTCAGTGCTCTCTGTTAGACACTAAAATGAACATCTTATCTTTTACTCCCATCAACTTCATTTGGCCCACACAACCACAGATGACTGGTATGAAAGTTCTTCTGGCTTCTACAGCATTGGAATAGCTCCACCCAATCTAGGCCTGATTTTCAAATCCAGGTGCCAAACCTGTCACGGTTACAATAAACTGGCTGAAGCGAAATTCTGGCTATGCCTTAAATGCAAAATATCTGGCTAGCTGTAACCAAAGGCAGAATGGGAAAATAATTGTTGACTACTTTGTAGAGCTCATAGATGGGGGTATGTCCCTAGGCCCTGACAGAAACATAGGAATGTTATGTTTTTCTTTGTGTAGGAGAGAACATACATGATGTGAAAGGGGCAATCTGAGGGATATTTAACGATGCTGTTACATGACCAGGAGACAACACTAAACTCACACGAAAGAAGAAGGGCTTCATAGAAGAATAGGTCAAGGGTAACATTCAGCTAAGTGGTGGCATATTTTGAAAAGAAGGACAAAGAATTTGAACTTGCCACAAAGTTTGCACAGAATCTACCCATGGAGTCTTTGTTGGTGGCAATAACTCTCCAGCTGGGAATAACACAGCTTTGACTTTCAGAGCCACATTTTTTTGCAGCATTGATGCCTAACACCCCCCAACTTTCTAGATATAAACTGACCATGGCTATTCTCAGGAATAAAAGAGATGCAATGAGCACAACAGAGTTTTTCTGACTGTGTCAATTTGTGCTAAAGAACTGACATTTTAGACCTGCACATTAAAAGTAAAGAAAGCTATTTCTTTATATTTTTAAAAATGACAAGTTACAGTCTGAGAAAGGGATCCCCTCATCAATTTGGATAGTTAATCAGAAAAGCATAACCTAGCAAACCATTTGTTATTTGACTATTTTGTCTAAGATTGTATTGAATTTACTACCCCAACAGCACAGAACAATTTTCATCTCTGTTACTCGACATATGTCTGTTTTAAAGACCCAGCCTACTCTAAAAGGCTGCTCTTTCAGTTGCTGTCTGTGTGACTGTTCAGATAAAGCTTTGGTCAGCTTCTCTCCCTCTCATATCTCTGATAGTGGCCTCATCCTTTCCTGGTGTTGCCAGCCTCATGGCCCATTAGTGCTCGATTACTTCTGCCCATGGAGGCAGTGGAGAGGGAGATAGGAATGCTTAGATCTCTTTCACATACAAGCCAAATACTTCCCTTCTCACTCCGCTGTTCCTGAGTGCTGTAGATTTGTATAATGTCCTTCAGATGTCAAAGCCCTTTGGGCAATTGGCAGCAAGTCAGAGATGGTGAACCTGTGAAGAAGCAAAGAGCTAAATCCCTTCCTCTTTTACAGTTTGCAAACACCTCTCTCTTTCTCTCTCTCTCTGATCTCGAGTCCTGAGGTTTTCTTTGCTGTGGTTTGAACTACAGTTTAAAATGTTTCAATTGTCATCTTGCATTGTGATGCATCACATGGTGCCCCAGCCACAAAAAGGCCTAGTAATTTAGTTTCATCCTGTCACTGATTTTGATGTGTCTGGTGCAGCTGGATGTGGTCATGTCACGGGTTCCAACATTATCTTTAACAGGAAAACAAATGTCAAGAGAGAAATACTATTGTCTTACAATTAGTTTTAAACAAATCAGACTTTGGAGAACAGTACAATTCTCAGGTCTGTATGCCTGTATAAGGAAGTTTAAGATAAAGTTAATCTTTAATATGCACAGCCATTCCTCCGGGGAAAGAAAAGCAGCCCTGAGACTTCACAAGAACAAAGGATCTGATAATGCAATTCTTGCGTAAAAGTTTTTTGTAAAACTGCTATGTGTACAGCAAGGTACACTATCTCTTCTGCCACCCATTTTCCAGAGCAGATATTTATTATTTGTTGCAATTGGTAGAAATCACTTTGCACTCCCAACCTGCTTTGACTGGAGTTGAAGATGGCCTGCTCTAATTTGGGATGTCTATCTTCTTGTATAAATTAGAATGAAGGGGACGCAGCAAAGCACAACTACTGCCAGGTGAGATATTTTAGGGTTGGGGGGGATTTTTACCTCTAGCAATGAAAGAGGTTAACAGGTTCACTTGCCTTGGTTAGAGGAAACAAAATGGGAACTCTAGTTGTGAATTCTCCCTTCTGCCTTTCTTCAGTACTTTGATTGCCTGTGTAGCCCTCCCACTCCCACAGGACTATTTCCAGGTGTACTGCTAGAGGAAGAGTGGTGAATTCTCTTGTTCAAAAGAGAAAAATGGGTTTTTTCTAAGAAAGATGAGGAAGAAAAGATATTGTAGCTCTCACTTAAAAAAAAAAAAAAAGAAAGAAAGGAACAATAGGAAATGTATAGAGAACAACTAGCCTAAATCTATCAAAACTCTCCAATAGTTTTTACAGACAGAACTGGTTTTCAGTTATCTGGTATTATGCCTTGATTTGTATAATACAGAATCATGCTGAGGATCTGGCTTCAACCTTTGGAAGCAGAAGTTGCTTGTTTTCCAGCCTCTAGTAGTTGTAGTGTTGTAGTGCAAAGGCTCAGTTTGGGAAGGAGCAGCAAAGTGGCACATGTCCCATGAGTGATTTTACTTCATGCTAATATTGATGTTTACATATTATTTACATAAAATGGGTTAGATCTGTCATTTGGATTTTGGTTTAATCTCAGAGAAAAGTAACTTCTGTGGATTTGCTGTTATGGCAAATGAAACAAACATATGAGGAAAATCACATGTCAATGAGATTTCATTAGAATCAAGTCAGAGGATACATCCTGTTTTCAAAAGAGTCCTGGACTCCTCCAACCAGGAGACCTCAGCTTCTCAAAAGAATAACACGAACTTTTCTAAAGGCTGAAACCCTTGCATGTTTCTTGCCTAGAGGTAATCAGGACCAGTGCTAACATTTTCCATGACCAGACAAATGAGAAAAGAGAGCCTTGCATTCCTGTTTCGGTTGGTGCATTGTGTAACAACATTTTTTTATTTCATCTGGAAGAACCTTAATCAATGTATTGGAGCCAAAGTAAACTTCAACCTTGGGAAAAATTATATTTGAATTGAGATTCAAAAGTAGGTACTTGGACCTATCCCTACTGCTATCCTATTTTCAAAAAGAAGCATGAAACTTCTGCATTTCTAAATTAGAGCAGAATGAAAAGAATCATAAAATCATTTCCTATATATTTATTTGAATGTTTGCATGGATTCAATTCAGCAATGTTGAGCTTCTATTGTATTGAATCAGTGGGAAGCACTTACATTCTGGGGCTGGGATTTACACAGGCATGTAGAGCACCCATTTAGTAGAATTAATTAAATCAGTGCAAGGACCTTTTGTAGATATTCCCTTTGGAAGCTACCCCATTTCACTTTGTAGAGGTAGGGCTTTTGATTATTTGCATTTTTGTTTCTACTAACATATTCTCAGTTGAGACAACCTTTTAATCTCCAGTGAGAATGTCCGTGTAAGTTTTGTAGAGGTATACACCAGTTTCCAAAAAAGAAAAATATTTTTTTAGTCAGTCTGATAACTACATTAAAACAATTGGCTGCAGGGACTGATGTCTGCCAAGTTACCTGTAAGGATAATCTTAAAATCCAGTTGCTACATTTGTCCATTTGTACACAACAAAGATCATGCTGGAAGTATTTGTGTTCTTCTATCAGACAGCAGAAACAATTCCAAGTGATTTATTTCACCATTCAGAATAACACCAACCCTGACTCACACATATCAAGTATTCAGGCTAGGCTTTTTTTTTTTCATCCTCAGTTTTAAAACATGTGCAATGAGAGAGTTAGTCAATGAGCACTTCTGAATCATTACCATCAGTCTTTGGTTTTAGATATTCTGAGAGCAGAAGAGAAACAAAATCTGTCAGGTTGCAATGTCATGATGAAAAATTTGAATCCGCGTACTAAATAATCTTATTACCTCCTAAAATTGGAAAGAAAAGAAAGTTCAAAGCCATTGCCCTCCTGTTTTTCTAATCGTGTTAGATGGTTTGGAACTGATTTCCTGAGAAGCAGTGGTGAAAAGAATGGAAGAATGTGATTCTTCCTTGTCAGGGAGGCACAACAGAAAAGTGGGAATGGGAAGACTATAAGATGTCGCATTTCTCAGCCTCACCTTATTGTGATGGGAGACAAAGGTGGCAAGAGGACAAAACTAAGCTTTTTTTTCAGACTATTTTTAGAATTCGTACTACTAATTCATCTTTGTTAAAAAATAGGCAAATGGTTATATACAGCTTTATTGGCAGTAAAACTTATGTCTGAAGCCAATTTTCCCTTTTATTTTACAGACTACAAATACTTCCACATTCTTATTACTAAAGACGTAAAAGCATTGATAGAAACATTTGAAAGCTATTAGGGTCATTTACAGAATTAATGTGGCTGTGCTTTGAACCCTATTAAAATGTATTAGATCCTATCAACTGCAGTTGGAGAGAAGGGCAGAAAAAATGGCAAAACAAGAAGGGCTGTCGCTGAGAAAGTGGCAGACATGGCAAGAACAGGAGAATGGAGATGACTGAAAAAGCATACAGACCTCTTTTGGCTCTTTTTTTTTGGCCTTTTTGCAGTTTCCTTCAGACTGGCACTTTAGAGCTGATTATGACTATGAAATCATTTCTCAGTCCCAAGGTAACTGTTCTCAGCTTTTCTTCACTTCATTGCTTTGCTCACGAATGCTGCAGGATGTTCTAATGTCCTGCAGATGTAAAAGCCTCCTTTAGAAACAGGCGACTAATAGCAGTGGGAAAAGAAACGAGTTTTTGAGGGTATAGCTGGGATTTTGTGTAGTTTGGGTTTCTCTGTGCAATATAAAGGCTAAAAATAATATCATTTAGGAACTGGACCCCAGGCCTTTCACTCTTCATCTTCCCATGATCTGCTCCCAAAATGGTGGGCTGAACAGGTACCACTGGCTGGTCCCCACTTGCCCGTGCTCACTGTCAATGTGATTAACTCTTTCTACTGGCACCCAGCTCCACAGGACATAACACAGGGCGGTCTGAGGCCACCTGGCCAGCGCGCACGTAGAGCGGAAGGCTTCCAGTCCAGTAGGTAGGAATGCCGCATGTCCCATCAAGCTTGAATTAGCATAGTCCAGGTTTATTGTGTCACAGGTGTTGCCAGCGTGTCTGATACATCTGAATGTGGATGTGTCCCAGCACAAGTTCACGCAGTATGACGAGGCAATGCAATAAGCTATAATATTGCAAGGGTTACGCAATGTTCTCAGAACCAAAGAGGAGAAATCTCATACTGAAAAGCACCGCAGGAGGTTTTGCTTGAGTCTTACTAGCTTTTTTAATTTACTCTGTGTATTGGGATTTTTCCACTTCAGATGAAAGTGCTTGTTATGGTAATGCTATTTTGAAACAATCAGGACAGGACAAAAAGTGCTTTTTTTTTTTTTTTCCCTTAATGAAAATCCCTGAGTCCCCTTCCAGCAAAGGAAGACCTGTTTGTCAGAAGTAATTCACACACCCCTCTTTTAAATCCATGGCCTGTTTTTACTTGTGCTGTTCAGGGTTCTTCAGCCTTTATTTAACAAGGTTACGTAAGGAAAGGTGGGGGTATATTGTATTGGCAAGAAAACAACAGGCTATTTACGTGTCATATATTTAGCAACAGAACAGTTTGGGCAACCTGGCTTCACTTGTCTTAGAATAATGAACACATCTGATTTAGGGCTCCAGTTGATGGGTTGTAAGGGTTTGTCATTCTCCAAGTGGTTCCAGCAGGTGCTTCTTTCAGGCATCCAGACCATCCTTCACGTGCTTTTGTTCGCAATAGAATTCCTTGGCAACACTATGACCATTTGCTTGGGTTTTTTTTCGAAGGTGTAGCCGCAAAGCCCTTATTGTCAACTAAATCCTGCAAAGACAGCAAAGCGGCCTTTCCCTAAGGGAAATGGAGTGCAAGGAGTGGGACACAATGAAGCAGAGGCAAATTATGAATGATTATCAGGCATATTTCTTAATAATGATTTCTATTGTCCTGTAGATTAGACTCCAAAGGGCAGGGTCAGAACCTTCTGTTTTCCAATCGTGAAAATTCAACTGGACAAAACATTTAAGTTCCTGTATGGCAGTGAATAACTGGCAGGAACATGACTGAAGTGGCCAGCTACTGAAAGTCTTATTCAAATTTGTAGCGTTCTATTAGATATCAATTTTTCAGATTAAAAATCCAGAAAACAATAAAAGCTCAGTCAGCTGTGGATGCAAATGGGAAGTGTACTAGGGAGTGAACCAAGAGCTCGCCAGAGTTAGCAAGTCCACACTCGCTGTGGGGGGGACAATTTTACTCTGCCTGAAGAGTGCCTTTTTGTGGTTTAACTCAGCCATGCGTCCCTAGGGGTACTATTATAAAATAGCAATGGTGGAATGCTGTGTGTGGAACAGTTATTGCAGAATAACTATTTCAGGCTGGTTTTCTGTGTTTGGGAGACTTACTACTACATTTTGACATGAAGATGCACCTAAGTTTATCTCTTTTACTTGATGTCGAGAGCACAGGAGTTTTCAGTTTTGCCTATGTTGAGTAAGACTCTCCTGAGAAGTTAGGGCTTGCAAATATTTACCAAAGCATACTGCAATGTCAGATAAAAAATAGGAGCAGGGGCTCCACATGCACACAAATGCATTTGTTTCACATAGTATGCACCAGGGCTACTTGCTTCCAACCCTAAGTTTAGACCCTGAACTGATGGACCAGAGTGTGGAGGGGCATACACTCCAGATATCCCTACAGCAGGACTACTCAACGTATTTTTTCTAAGCTAGTCTGGGTAATTTTACAATGTTTTAACAACACACTGCAAAGTCTTGCTCTGCAGGAATCAGTATGCTGGCCTCATGTCCACAACCCTCTGAGAGACAAAGGGAGTTCCTAAGAGCTTCTTCGTGAATACGATATAGTGTTTATCATCTTTGGGGGATCTTGGGGAGGCCTGGGCAAGATTGAAAACCTGCTCTGTAGTTAATATGGCAAGGGAACACTCTTGGAGGTCTGATCCCAGGTCAGCTGGGTGACCCCCTGGGATCACCTATCCATTGAGGCAACTCACGGTTGCTGGAGGGAGTACACAGGGGAGGTGTACAGTTGGGCAAGCCCTTTGGCTGCTGGGTGCCTCCACAAGGTGTCTAAACTAAGGAGGGGTAAGTCTGGGGCTCACATACCAGAGGCGTTAGGATATGCAATGCACTGAGGGAGCTCTTTGCTGTTAACGACTGAATATTTATTTTTGGTTAAGATGTGTCAAAGAAATGATCCTGACATACCTTGATTTAGTAAGTATTTGATGATGATATATAAGTGTCTTATCTGAAGTGGAAGGAGTGCTTTATGAGAGTAACTTGATACTATTTTAGTTTAAATTAACCTTTTTTTTTTTTTTTCACAAAATGGGGAAATGCTGCTATTTAAATATTACATATCCTAACTAGCCTCATAGGAAAGCAGATATCTTTATTTAAGAGAGGATTTATACAATCTCTTGTTCTATCAACCCTTAAAAAAAGAAAGAGTATTTGTGAGAGCTAAGGAACTAAAAGCTACAATACATTTTTGCAATACTTTACAAAAATTCAGTTTTTCATGAACATTAGAGTGGAAAACTCTATCAGTAGTAAGGGGTCATGTTTGCAACATTGCATGCAACAAATTCCTGGCACTTTTCCCAGTTCTGTCCCACTTGTACCACAAGTTTGTGTGTGTATATCCAGCAAGAGGAAGGTAGATATTTTTTAATGCATCTTCTTCAGGAAATCAGGGAGACTTAGAGACTGAAACTAGAAAATATCAATGGGTGGGACCAGGAAAGTCAACTGAATGCTGCATTACGCCAAGAAACTTTCATCCTGCCCTTCTGTCAGCTAGGGCAGGATGAGAGGCAATGAAATGGCATAAAGTCTCAGGTCAAAAGTTGAAAGTTGCCCATTCCTAGAATTTTTGATACTTAAACCTACCGGCTCACCTTGCAAAGGTTTTAGGAAAATTACAGTAAGTGTGAAGCTGGTCATTTTTCTTATTTCTGGGAGTAAAACACTTCCCTTTCATCATTTCAGTACCTGAACATATGACAGAAAGGGATTTTTCGCTTGAACTGGCAACTGCCGCCTTCGCAGAAAAATAAATCCCAGAAGAGCATGGTCCAGGGAGGCTTTGCAGGGAGTGAGGTGGAGGGGAAGGACCTATCAGCAGCACAAACAGCAAAGCCTGGCTTGGCAGCTGCTTTGTCTGGTGGGTCCAAACTAGGGAGTCTTCTTGCCAGATCTCTACTGCATGACAGAAAGCACAACTCCAGAATCAAAGAGGAACACCTGCCAGAGTGGCCCTTAGGTTTGTTCTCTCTATTGAAATGTTGTTATCACTAATGCTACTGGGATTTCCTCCCTGGTATGCTGAGAAGTAGCTACCCACAACTGTCTCCTGAGTGGAACAGCTGTGCTATGGACTTTGGTTGGGTCTGAGATCAGTTTCTGCATCCCAAACAAATGTTCTTTCTCTGATTGGAGCATGCATTTAATCATTGCAAGAAAGGTTAATCTTAAATGCTAAGACCAAATGTGTTTCAACGAGGCAGTGGTGAGAACATCCCATTACATCTGGCCCACTTTAAACATATTTGAGGGCAGGTCAGATATCATTTTAATTTGCAAAGTTGTTTGCTCTGTTTACCAAAGAGCAAATCTGTCCTTTAATGACTGGAAGCTGAACATTAATGTAAGCAGAACTGGAATGTCAGACGATGTTGAAAGCTGATTATATAACTTGTACTTTTAGTTTCATAATTAAAATTTTATAGGGTGAAAATACCTCTTCACCCTATCTACTGTAAATGCAATACGTGACTGTAGGTGGACTGGATCTTTATTAACCACTGAATGATGGCTTGCATTCACTCCTGTATCTGAGCCAGACCGTAGCTCCTTTGCACTGAAGGCTGACAGAGGATGTGACTGCTCTCAGTTATTATAGCTAGGGGTAAATACAGTGGAAGGAGGAGCTTTTAAGATTAAAATGTAGAGGAAGGTGCCCAACTATTGGATATAAACTGGGAACAGATAGATTCTGGATGAAGTCCACCATGGATGGATGAAACAAGATTTCAGCTGGAGGTGTAGGTGCAAAACTGTACCTCAATTTAAACTGGACCTTAATGCCCTCACAGATATGAGTATATTGGTTTCTGATGACAGTAGGGTACCATATGCAGGGACCCAGGCAGCTCCAGTGGTGTGGATCTCTTCTTCAGCTTCCATGTATCATCTTTTACATGCAGAGGCACTAACATCTCTCTGGATATACTTGATGATGATTAGTACAAGTGGCTGTTTAATCTCTTTCTCTCAGAAATCTACTCTGAGTTTTATGGAGACAATACAGAAGGACAGATTAGGAAGGGATGTGCTTGGGAAACTTCAATAAAAAGCTTTAAAAATGCAGTCATGTTTTCTTAAGCTTGATGGAGCCAAGGATATATTTTTAAGTACCTTGGGCATTCAGTGAGTCAGTGAATGAAGTGTGCTAGAGAAAGATCCAGAGCCAGTTGTTCAGCATGCAAATTAATTTTATCTGATAGCGGTGATGTTTGGCTGCTTATATATTAATCTCTCCCATGGAATAACAGGTCAGTGAAAAAAAAAAATCAGTAATATAAATTCATAATTTCCCAATTATTTACATGAACAAAATCCAACCACACAACAATTCCACCTCTTCCTTCCTCCTTTTTTTTGACCTGCATAATGGTGCCAGGATTGTTTCACTTGTGCTTGGCAAAGAGCACACTGCCAGCACGCATTCGCCAGAGCTGCCATGGCCCTGAGGCCAGCCAGAGCCTGACAGTGACATCCCAACTTTGCCCCAACAAACCTTCCACAATGTCCAGGTCAATCTGCCAGCCCGGGGTCATTGCAGACCGTAGAGATGGTTCAACCACGCTCACTCCACATGCTTCCCCCTCTGTTACTCCACCAGGGCCTGGGAGCAGATGTTCACAGCAAAATTCAAGCACAGCAGGGGCCAGGAGCTGGGCCAGCAAGTGCAGCAACTCGCCTTCCGCAGCATTTCTTCCCATTCCTTAAATAAATAACAATAATAAAAAACCCCAGCATATCTGGCCTATATAATACGGACTTCAGCGGTTTCCAATTTCAGTGGTACACCACTCTCTCTAGCAAACCGCAGTTTGTGATTTCTAGCGCTGGCATACGAGTCTGGGAGCAAAACTGTGCTAAACAGTGTCTCCTGAAATAGGGACAGAATGGATAAATAGATTCAAACAGGTAAAACAGAAGTGGTTTGTTGACTTTCCTCTCAGGCACAAAGGGAAACTTAAAGGACTAGGTCTGGTATGGGGAAAAAGGTCTATGTCCTAATCCAAGTAAGTCATTGTAAGTGTAATTTATGAGTTATGGGGATGGACAGCTGAGGTCATAGTAGAAAAAGCAACAATGAATGATCTAACAGAGCAGGAGGAGCCTTTCTTCTCCCTCTCCTTGGATGTTTTTCTTCCTGTGACCTTGCCTTCTGACCATTCAGATTTATTTGAGTAGAGTTTACTACCAGTTGCCCCACCTCTGAAAACAGCCCTCAGACTGGTGGCAAGTGCCTCTTTGCACGCTCCGTACTGCAATGCCCAGTTAATGAGTGGGTACGTGACCTCTTTCTTCTCAGCGCTAGAGCTGTTTCACAACCCCCAAGCAACACAGCTCCCTGCCAGGTTGCCTGTCGTTTTTGGAGAAAGTATTCCTGGGAACAGCGAGGCAGAACAGGTACGGTGTTCCTCACCTCACCTTGTGGTCTCTTCCAAAGAGGAAAGCTGGCACCTGCAAATGTGTTTCCAGAGAATTGCACCAGGCTGGCTCCTGTCCTCCAGCAAAGTATCAGCTTGTACATGTTGCAAGTGTCACCGGTTTGCCAGCTGCTTGAGTAACTCGCTGACACCTCTGCCACTCTGGATGGAAATCTTGGCTGAAGTCTGTTGGCAAAGCCATGTAGGACATTTCCCAGTCACTCCT
Source organism: Calidris pugnax (assembly GCF_001431845.1). Lineage (NCBI taxonomy): Eukaryota > Metazoa > Chordata > Aves > Charadriiformes > Scolopacidae > Calidris > Calidris pugnax. The sequence goes on from NW_015094507.1 coordinate 10,026,312, forward strand.
GGGTCAAGGTCGGGCTGAGCACACATCACAGAAAGCCCACCTGAAGACACAACCGGGGGACATGGACCCCAACTCTGATCATCCTCCCCTTGCAAAGGCAAAACATGAACTGAAAGTGATAATGAATTTGAGCAAACAAAAAATTTAGGATTTCTGCCTCTTCCCTCCCCCTGTTTCCAACATTACATATCATAATTTATTTTTAAGTACGACGTTAATCTGTCCCCCTTTGCACTCAACAGGCACTTCACCCTGTAGGAAATGCTCAGGATAACAGCGTAAGTGAAACTATGAGATTGCTAATAAGCAGCTCGACCAGTGTTTGCCTGAAGGTACCAGAGAAGTCAGTGTTACTAATAAAGTTAATTACTCCCACTACAAGAGAAATTAGTCAGGGGGAAAAATCAACGTGTATGAACAAGATGATTAGCTGCTGGTTTCACTTTTGCAAATACATTTAATCTACTGTAGTACTTTTAGGCTGGTTAACCAGAGTCACAAGGTATTAACGTGCTCCCTCCTTATGAGAGAGCAGAGAAAGAATTACAAAACAGTCACTTCCGTTTTGGGCCCTGTCTGATGAACTGTGAATGTATCCAAAACCCTCTTCACTTTTCTCTCTTTTAATAATTAGTGCCATTCCTGTCCTGGCCATCGAACTGTGGTCTGGAGGTAAAGCTTTTCATAATTAAATGTGTTTCTAGGGCTGAGTTTTTCCAAGAAAAAAACCTCTCATCCACCACCAGGACATCCCATTTCACTTTGTGGTGTCTCTAATCCTTATATGCATGTGAAATAGCAAGAACCCCCCACCTCTTCATTAGCCATCAGTTTTCATTGACTTCTGTGACTGTAACTGATTAATCTTCTAGGAACAATTCAACAGCTGGATTTAGATTTACTGAGCTCTATTTTCTGATTTGGGAAGTGAATGAGATAACACAGAAGGAGTCGTCACGGAACTGTTTGATTTCTAGATGCACTTTTAGTGAAGATCTCAAGGATTTTTTTTCTTTTTTTTCCTATATTTTTTTCCCCCAATATAGAGAGTAGGGAGAATGTGCTCTGCAAATAATAATATCCTCCTTCCCTGGGGGTTATATAACTGAGAAACATCAAAGACTTTGCTCTGAGACATTGTGTTCCACGCAGGATCTGCATGTGTTATAAGAGGTACCAATTATTTCCAGTTCTTGTGGTATTTTTATAATATGGATATCATCCAACCCAAGTCAAAGAGGGCATCATGCAAGCATCAGATGACGAAGCTTCTACTCATACTTATCATTAAGGGAAGGAGAAGGGAGGGAAAATGATTAGTGGCTTCCCATTTCATTCAGTCATTGGTTTACCTTCCCAAATGGTTGTTTTTCATTTGGTTTATGGCATTTCTGAGTGACACTTCCTGCAGCTAACTTGCACCTTGCCATCAGGAAGGAAAATCGGCACAGAGTGGCCAGGTAACCAAGCACAGAAATCTGACACAAAGTCCTCAAGCCTGATTACTCAGAGAAACATTTGCCTGTAGGCAGTTCAGAAAGAGCTCAGGAACCCTCAGATGTTGGAACAAGAATACGATCTGCATGTGGACAATTTGCAGAAAGAGAAAAAGAGACCACTTAGTGTATTTTTTTAATTAGCTCTTGAGGCTGAATTTTGAACTGGTGGTAAGATGAACCACTATACAACCTATGATTAAACTTCTGAAATGTTCAGGAATTATTATTACTAGTGTACTAATTATTATTTCCATTACTGGAATATTTTAAAAGGCTAATTTTTACATGTCATTCTATTAGTAAAATGAAAGTAAGAATACATTTTGAAGACTGACTTTCATCCTTGAGCCACCAGTCCCTTAGAAACAGTATATTGAATCAAAATTTACATTAAGACATAATTTACTTATTTTCAGAGTAAAATGCAGTCATGTGCTTTGAAGTGGGGATACTGATCATCTGCCTCTTCTTTGTACAGCCAGCTTGCTTTGAAGGTGTTCTGGTAGGAATGAGAGTCTGCTCCTATTCATTTTATTTACTTCTGTTCTCCTCTATATGGACTTGGTTCCTCACTTAGTTTTTATTGTCTCCTTCTCCTTTCTCTTTTACTCATTCTTTTATCTTTGGCAAAACCCCGTCTTTTCACTGTTGTCACCTTTCTCCTTTTTATTCAGTATTTGAATATATAACGATGAACAACCTGTCACCATCTGTAGCTACCACCCCTCCCCATAGTCTCATAGATTAATTGAATAATACAGGATGGAAGGCATCTCTGGAGGGCATCTGATCTGCTTCAGCCCCTGGAAGGGCCAACTTTGAAGTTAGGTCAGGTTGTTGAGAGTCATGTCCTGCTGAGTATGTGGAAGGAGATACAACCTCTCTGGGCAATGTCTCCTGGTCTTTCACTCCTGCTTTGCAAAAATTTATTTCCTCATATCTAATTGGATATCTAACAATTTTTCCCTTGTTGCAATTTGTGTCTGTTGCCTCTTGTCCTTTCCCTGTGCACCTCTGGAATGAAGTCTGGCTTTCTCTTCTCTCTACATTTCTGTGAGGTAGCTGAACACAGCTCTGAGATCTCAGCTCTTCTGAGATCTTAGATTCTTAGATCTTCTGGAGCCTAACAAACCCCCCTCAACCTCCCTTTGTACATCAGGCCTAGGACTACTTAGGTCGCTGCAGAGACCTGGAACTAGCTATGGCACTTATTGTAGGCAAGGCAGCGAATCTACCAGTTAGCATTGTTCAGGCTCTTCTAAGGAGTGTCACTTAAAAAGATGTGCAGTGCTTTGGTACTACTGAGCTATCATGAAATGGACGAATCAAAAATTAACCATATATTCACAGAATCACAGAATTAATTGTAACCTCAACAGAGTAAAAAGCCCCAGAATTAACCATTGTTAGTGAACAGTTTTTCAGCTGCTTCATGACTCTCCAAATGATCTACATTCTGAAATACATTTCTGATGTTCTTTGATCAAACTAAATACTTGAATGCACAAAAGAGCTTGTGGCTAGGACAATGGGAGTGTCATTTATGATCTATACAAAATCCTATTGTATGAGACACTGTTTTTGTTTTGAAAAACAGTTTTATTTATGCACTGTGAGCTTGATGGGGGTGAATTCTTACCTAAAGGAAGTGCTTTGATGGTTGGGTTAGGCTAGTTTTGCAAGAATTGCTCCAGCCATTCTATCTTTGGAGCTCCGATTTTTCCTCCCATCCTAGCAAACCATGGAAGAGGATCAAGATGAGCTCAGACTCCAGGAAGTTTTTCAGGATTTTTGTCATTCCTTAATCACTCACAGAACTGATACAGCCGGAGCCCAGGATTGCAAGAAGGATTCCTGAGCAGTAGAAACCTTGATGTTAAACAGGAATCAGCCGCGACACACCTTGATGACAGGGTGGAGATAATTTGTTTTGTTATTAATATTTGACATTCAAGTTCATCATGCGGAGAAGGCAACCGCACTTGCCTGGAAAAGAGGCTGCAGGCGGCACAGAATCTTACTCACCCCATTGCATAAGGGGCACATTTGCATCCAGATCCTAGTCTGGTGATTAAAAGGTGTGTTACACAACCTGGTGAAAGAGTGAGTGCTGTCGGATGACACTCGGGCCTGTCTCTTCCCGAGCTCCGCCATGAGCTCTCCTCCCCACCTCTGCACGCACAGGCCGAGGATGTCACCTCCCCACCACCCTGCCAGTGGACAGGACCTTCATGACAGACACCGTGGCCTCAGAGGGAGATCGGCCAGGCCGCAATGGTGTGGCGGGAGCAGGGAAGGGCGGTTCCACCAGGAGCCGGGTGTCATTAGGAGTGCCTGCGCCCGCTCATCAACAGCCCCTGGCCACAGCCTGAGTCACCTGTGCCTGAATGAAAGTAGTTTTGTTGTTGTTTTGTCCTTTCCAGCCTCGGAAGAGCACACCCCGCCAGGAGGGCTGGGTGGCCAGGCCCGGGCTGGCTCCTGCCCTGTAACCGGGCTTCATGGGTGAGGGTTTTCCTTCAGGTCAGGAACTCCCTGCCCACTCAGGTACGGACCACGACACACCATGTACACTGTAAATCAGAAGCAGGCTGGGATTTCCCCTCTGCTTTCGTCCCACTGCGACTCCCTGCAGCTTCTTGGGTGTTTTTCCCCGGCCAGTTTCAGAAGGTCGGGTGTCAGAGTCACACCGCTGGTGGCTGCAATAACAGCAGGCAGGCCACATCTGCAGGAGCGTGTTCTTGGGCATGGCGGCCTGCTGGTGTGGGGCAGGCTGCATCCGTGCTGACAGGCCCGCTCAGCCTCCAAAATGGGACAGGACTCAGCCCTGGGTGGTGAGAACATGTTTGATTTCTTCTGTTGTGGCCATAGCTTGACGAGGTCACGGAAGGCAGGCTTCATTGGATCCAGTCCTCAGTTTCCCTGATGTTACTGGTGGTAAGGGGTGTTAAAGAAGCTTTTCACCCATTCTGTTCTTTCCAGAACTCTCAGTGTTAAAAAAGAAGAGAAATACCTTGCTGCCCTAATACTCAAATCACAGGAAAGTGCCTGCCCCATCCCTCTCTTCATGTCCTGCTTCATACTATAAACAATGATCATTACAAGTTGCACCTTGCTTGTCCTCTGTATTTTTCCCCATCCTCTTAGACCATAATTGCCATTCCCTCCCCCTAATTACTCCACCCTGGCTTAAGGTGCAAAGAATGGCCTTTGTTTGGCAAATAAAGGGTAGGCAGAGCTTTGACGAAGGCACTGCTGTTACTGAGATTCACCCAACATTATGTGGTTGGCTCTTCTAGTTTCTCTTAAAGCCAAGGCTTCAGTCATTTCCAGCAGAGACAATCAGGATAGGAGGACTGACCTACAGACCAGAATGTCTGACCTTCTATTGTATAAAAGGTAAAAAAGCTACATAAATATTTCATTTTCAAGCTCACAATGAGCTGCAAACGATATCAAATAAAAGTGAGCACATACAACATAATAATAGCCTTTATGTTATCTTTAAAAAACTTTTAGGTATATCAGCTGTAATCTGTGAACAGGCTGTATTGCCAGTTAATATTCTCTCTGTACACAAATTTGTATATAGACATTTTTAGACTTTTTGAATGAAAGAATTTGTAACCATAAAAATCCACATATTCCAGATGCACATTTTTATGCTCTAGGGGCTTGCTTTAAATTGTTTTTCAGATGTACACATAGCTTTGGCATTTTAAAATTTGAGGATACATGAATAATTGTGTGTATAATTTTACATAAACATATGTGCCTGGTAACTGAAAATATAGTTTTCGTTCCTGTTATTTGCATCTAATAAGAATAATTATGAAGACTGAATAATCATTTATATATAGGGCTTTAAATGCTTGAAGGTCATGAAAGTGGAAGATAGCTGGATTGTTATATTGAAGATTTTACATAGCTGAATTTCGAGGGACTCTTTCAATTAGAGATTTAAAAATTCCACTATTGCACACCTGTGGTCTAAATTCTTTCATGTCTTCTACAGAATTCCTGGACATGTTAAAGGAGATTTCTTCATTGAAAGCGTCACTGAATCAAGAGTTTGGAATAAGAAGAAGTAGGTATGATCAGGAACAAGGTCAGTCTGTCCAACGTCAAACAAATAGTCACACCTTTTTGATGAGACTATGCGTGCAATAATGCTACATCTGTACCAACACCATGCTATTGTCATATAACTAAAGTCAGATGTCAAAAGAAGGGAAAATCCATTTAGATCAGGGGTTTCCCAACTTAGTATGCATCAAAGTATACAGTGACAGAAACTACTCTCACTTATGGTGATAGAGCATGTGAGACTGCTCTGGATGTCTTTCTGTTTTACCCTTTGAAAACAAAAAGGCTGAGAGTGTGGTGCAAAGATGATATGGAAACGATGGTACCTCCAAGCAGTGGGACAAGGGCCGTCAGATGAAGGCTTCAGTGATGAGGTCTTGCCCTGAGAAGAATTTGACAGTGGAAGGGAACAGTGGCTCCTGGATGACTATGGAGAAGAACGAGAAAGCAGATAACAAATACGAACTATAAGAGCAAGAGATGACAATGGTTGTTCTGTGTTTCCCTACACAGCATGTTTCAGGAATGCTATTATCTTTAGAAATCACCCAGATCCAACTATATAGTTTCTTCTGATGGACCAAAGATGACTGTCTTTGGCTAATGAGCAGCAGGTAGGAAACTGCCAATTCTCCACTCTCTGTACTTCTACTCTGTTTCTCTTTCCCACATGAAGGCAGCAATAGCAACAGTTCCCAGACCTCCGTATCTCCCCTTTCTCTTTTTTATAGAGATGCATCCATGGCACTAAGCCTAGATTCTATTCTAAAGTGATTCATGTACTAAAGTTTGGGAACCTTCAATCTAAATTACATCCATTCTTTCTCTTTCTTCAGTAAGACATGTTTGGCCTTGGAGGATACAACCAAGCATAGCCTGTCTCCAGACTGTGTTCACCTGAGGTACGTGACCAATCTTTTTCCCAATTGCTTACCAAGCCCATGTTTAGGCCTGCTCACATCCAAAACACTCAGCATAGTCACTCTCTCTCCACCCCCTGTATGATTACTTATGGCTTCTAGTATTTGTTTATGACACAGATTTAAGTCTTTGTTACAAAAGCAAACCATTAACTATTTCTAGGAGCTTTGTGAATGTGCAGACAAGACACTGACTAGCACAGCAGGAGAGGTTCAGGATATCGCGTCTTAACTTTGTATTTCAAGGGTGGTGTAAGTTCAAGAAGAAAAGAATTGTGGCACGTGATGAAAGTTTCCCAACATGCGGCATTACATCATGATACTACACCAGTGTCCACCTGGAGGGTAGGAATAACATAACAGCATTTTACTTTTAAGTTAAAATTTATCCAAAATGTCATATAAACGCAGATGAAACTGGATACACCTTGGCTGAGGAGTTACTTGACTGCAGAGGAAATCTCTCAGAAGTGTAAATTTGCTCATTGTCTTGAGAACTCCCAAATTCAGGGTGATAGTTCTAAAGGAAGTTTAAGGAAACTTCTAAGCATGCCCTGTTTCATCATGTGAAAGGTAAGGCTTGAAAACACGAAATTAGAAACAGAAACTTCAAGCATGTGGATCCATTAAAACAGGGCCTAGTCACCCCAGGAGAACAGGATTAAGAAAGCTTGATAAGACTCGGATTTATGGCAGTATAACTTTAGGCCTGTTCTCTCTGATACAGGCATTGAATTATTGGTATTCTGCTACTAGAGGACACTTGAGTTATGTGAACAAATCTTCTAGTTATTAAATAATTCACTTACACAGTGAATTCAACTATTCTATTAGTTAAATTATACTGAGAAGTATCCAGGTAAGCAATATTTGCTTTATATATGTGGGTATCAATTTCCAGATAGACTTTTGTATGTAGAGTACCATTTGCAGACTCTGTAGGAGGTGTCTGATGGGAAAGAACTCTATGCATATGTATATATATATGTACATAAACATATACACGTAATATACATATATATGAATATATAAGAAAGAGAAAGGGAAAATGTGAATGTTGCACTGTTTTGGGCGTGCCATTTTCAAACACTGAACCGTATGTATATAGGTAAGGTGTCCTGGTTGCCCTTGTGCCACCCAGTGCCAGGAGGCAGCTCAGAGCACTGTTATTGCCCTGACTTATACTTCATCCATTGCTCATGCCAGACATCCACACATGTACACCATACAGCAGCCCTACACATTGCTACAGATGCTTACCTCAGCTCCACAGCCAACATCTGCAGGGGCAAGACCACAGAAAGAGGTTGTAAGGTCCTCATTATCAATGAACACAACACAAATGGTGAAAGTAACCTTTTATTTGCATGTGATATAGAGACATACACACTGCAAACACATGCCACACATCATAAAAGGACAGGATACTTGGGAGATCGCAGCAAAGAAACATTAGCATCTGCTTCTAATAACCAGCGTAAATAGTACATGCTCTGAGTTTCTCATGGTGTTTCTGAGCAGAATTCCAGAAGAGCTGCACACACAGCACAGCCGGGCTCGTTAACACCACTCGCCATCCACACACCACCGCCAACGGGAACCTGGTCCTGCCTGGCCCTGCTCGTGGGGCAGAGCCGGTGGGGACAGCTTCGCACCCCACTTCAGCTGGCTCGCCGCTGGCCTGCCCGTTGCTGCTGCAGGAGGAGTGGTGTGCCAGTGGGCAGGCTCACTCAGGCTTTTCAGTGAGAAAGCCCATGCCAAAAGAGGCGGAGGGGTGCTCTGGCAGAGAGATGGAGCTTTCTGACTCCAGAAGTCCCGTGGGTGCAACGTGGGGTTCTGTGAGACACTGCTGCTCCCAGTCTGCAACGCAGCACAACCTGGCACAGAAATGCCAGATTCCTGGAATTACTGTGTTAAGCACAACGCGAAAATGCTCAGAGCATTGCTGTCCAGGCAACACTCGCAAGCTAAATCTTCTGTAGATTAGGACGTGTTCTGGAGAAATGAGAAGGAATGCAGCCAGCTAAGTAAAGACAGGTGTGTGGCTCTGCTGCCTGGCATGTAAGAACAGAAATGATTGCGGGATGAGATGAAAGCCTTGCAGAGAGCACAGGTTGGCCTGTGGCAGCACTGTACCATACAGCAAAACATGGACCAAGCTTCCCCAGCATGCAGACCACAGGCAGTTGTCACACTAGCTGGAAAATGTATCTACAACAGATCCTTTGCAGTTGCCTCTGGCTTCTAGCTCAGTCGCTCCATCATAAGGCAATTATTTTAACTCAAACATGTTATTTCTCTTTGTTAAATATTCTAGGGTTGTTTCAGTCATTTGCTTGGTTTCTGGGTTAAAAAAAATAATTGAACCCTTAGTCCCATACAGCTTATGATCAAAATCATCACACCTAGGACTAGTATACTGGCCAGAATAGTGGAACCTATTTTCAACATATCAAGACTTCCTCTGAGCTACATCTGTTAGTGATATGGCAAGTTTTTCTTGCCCCTGTCCCATCCCAGAGGCCTGTAAAGAAGGAAGGAAGAATGCTGTATGTTCCATGTTTTGCTGGGCCATGGTTTTCTACTAGTGGCAATATTTACAGCATGTCCTGGACTGGACTGCCCACCAGCAATGTTCACAAGTGGAAACCCACCAACTATTAAGTGCTCTGAATCTCTTTGCCATACAGCCTGTTTTTAATGGGTGGGATAGCTTTTACTGATGTGTTTACTTCATGAAACACTCAATTAGCCAGATTCATCATCAGCATATTTGCTTGTACTGCCTTTGTGTTGGGTGCTTCATCAAGCTTTTCCTCATGTGCACAGTTTGCCATCTGCTTGTAGGTTGTTCAGAGACTGTGTGAAGATTCTCTCTCTCTGAGAAAATGTGTGATGGTCCATTGAAGTATTTGCTAGTGATGCAATGGCAGCTGTTATCATCACGTCATATGTGTGCGGGTGGTTGCAATACATGGTATATAGGTTGTCAAAATTTGCCAGGAAGATGTGTTTTTGATTGTGGTATTGTGTGCATGTGTGGTACTGCTGGAGCAGCACGCATAGGACTGGAATACTACATGAGTACTATGCGTGAGTGCTATATAAACCACATACCAGAGTGGTTACATGCTGTATTGGGTGACAGTAACACCATATTCACACAGCTTTTTCACATATCTTTTTATCAGCTGCCCATTTTTGACTATTCCTTGGGGCCCTGGCTGTTTCCATGTGTGTGCTGGGCAGTGGTCTTCACCGAGAGCGCCCTCACATTTGGAAATCAACTCTTCCTTGCCAGCACTTTCCTGGCTCTGGGTGCCAACAGTTCAAGGCTCTGTGGGACAATGGTTCATTTCCAACGTCTGTCAGGATGTTTATGCTGTTTATGTGTAGGCCTTTGTCACCTGGTATTAATTGGATTGTGCCCTCTCTGCCTTTGAAGGCACAGAAGGCTTCAAACTCCTTTTTATTACACATGGTGCTGTGGCCTGTAATACTAATCAACTACATTTGGATACACCATGTTGTGAATATGGGAATATGGGATATGCAGCACCCCACTGCATCTTTGGAGATCAAATGGTCTCATGGTGGCTGAGGCCTTGCCGGCAGTTGTGACTTTCTTCTTTGGCTCAGAAACCTGTCCGCTATGCTTTGCATTGAGATACCGTTGGCTAAACCTGAGGAAGCCTGTAACCACCACAAATTTCATTTGGCTTCCTCCCTTCCTGATTATGCAGAAGTGTTGGTTGCTCCGATGTTCTGGATCGTTGCTTTGCAAGCAGATAACTGTTGGGCATGGCATCACATACTGTAGCATGGTCAGCAACATGTCTTTGGTTTGCTCGTCGAGATTGCTCTGCATTTTTGTCCTTACCTGTTTTTGGGGTCAAGCAGCCCCAAGTCTCAGCACCCCATGACCGTCGTGCCAGCGGGCACTGGCACTCCGAGTGATGTCACTGCTGCCTGTTGGGGCACAGAAGCTTGGGGCTGATTAAGTTTTAACTTTTGAGTCTGGAGCTATCTGTGTGGGCTCACAGCTGGGGACTACAAAGTGCTATATGGAATTGGCACAGAGAAGAAACACACAGATTGCCTGCTGTCAGGACATCTGTGTCTTTTTATTTTGGGTACATTTAGCACTTATAGTGTTTCACATCTGTCACATATGCAGTATGGCACTGACAGTGGTTACCGTTATATTTACATTTTGCCTCGATCACATTTGTTGTTGTTGTTTACTCTGTCTGCAAAGCCACCTCCTTGGCCCCACACATTTCATTTGTTAGCACTAGGGATGCCTGGCACTGAATGTTGCCAGCAGTGGACTTGGTGACACACACATGGCATTAACAACATGGCATGCAGCGAGTGCATCAACCCTCCATCGTTTGTATTCTCTTTACAAATGCCACCTCCCCAGTTCTATCTGGACCTACATCATCTTGTCCTGCACAGCACTTGCAAGGCACAGGATAATTGAAGAACAGGCCTGTAAGAGACCCCAAGTGGTCTGAAGACCACATTAGTGGCTTAGTTTGTCTTGATCAAAGTACACCCACAACATAAGCTAGTCTGGACAGACATTTGTCTAATCTAGTCTTTAAAAAGTCTAAGCTACTCTTAGAAGCTCTCAGTGACAGCAAATCCAAAATCCCCCTAGGCAGTATTTTTCATTCTGTACACAAGAATGTTTTCTGTAAACTTTGGCTGGAAATGTAACTTGTCCTTTGAGATGTAGCACATGACTTTAGAGTCAGCTTCTGATAAGTCTGACAGAAAAGGAAATATAATGATCCATCTCTCTCCCTTCTTTTCAAACAAATTCCTCACTTACTTGCTAATTTTCCTGTCATTTTAAGATCTAATCTGGAGTTTTGCTTAGGCATCACCAAAGGCCACCATCCAGGGTTTAGAGACATGAAGTTTAACTGATAGAGACACGTTCACCTTGTGGTCATTTGTGCCTTTGTTCCAGAACATGGCCAGGATTTTTCTTCTGCTTTCAGATTCATGACCTTTATCCCTCCCTTTCACAGAATCACAGAATATTCATGTTTGGAAGGGACCTTTTATACAACTCACTCTGAGGTTTGTCCTTTCATTGGTCATGGCATATGTTCCCTGATTCTGACCGCATTGCACACAGATTGGGAATAAAGTATTGCCGGTTTATACCACATTGCAACTACTGCTGCTCCCCTGGTAGGCTTTTATCTTAACTCTGGCTGTCTCTGATTGCAAGTGCTATGGACCTCCCTGATCAGAGGGATCAGAAGGAGCAAGTGAACTCACCAGGAGAGCCATTGGATCACCTCCTAGATCACCAGCACCGAGGCTGGATGGACTAGAAGGCAAAGATTAAAAGCTGCAGTGGAAATTTGCCATTGTTTTTGCTAGAGCTGTTGAGAAAATGAGGGGAACAAGAGGATGAGATTCCTGGATTCTGTCCTTGGAATATATCACATCACAAGCTTTTCCTGTGACAGAATTCTTTCATTATTATTTTTTAATTAAACCATCCTTAAAAATAATCCTTGTTTTTAAATCACAAGTCAAAAATGCAAATGTGGGCCCTGGGAACTCGAAACTCTCAGGCTACACAAATTTCTCTCATCTCTGCTATGGAAACAACAAAAGATGAATACACAAGGAATGTCTGTTAAGGATAAGTTTTAATGATCATCTGCAACTTGTTACTCCATAATACATGCCATTAATAAACTGAATTACCCCCAAAAGTCTGTCCTGCGAGAAGTGCTATATTTCCTGCATCTGCTGCATCTGTTTTATCACATCTCTGCATCCTTCTGAAAGCACTGTGTAATGAGTTAAAAAAGGTTCCAGCACAAAGGAATCACAACTCAGGTATATAATATCTGAGTCTTTCCTCTCCTTCCTTCACAGCCCTTTTATTTCACTTTTTACTGCTTCTGTATGTGAGGAATAGCTTCCAACTGAGAAAAACTCACTCCACCTCCTTTCCTCTATCTGATTGAAAATCTTTGCCTCAATTCTGGGTTCAAAACATTAACCTCACCCTAGTAAATGGTAGAGTCACCAACAGATTCAAGCTGTCACATGGATTACTTCCTCCAAGAGTTCTGCTCCAAGGCCACTGGAGTTAATAGGACACTTTTCATTGCCTGCAGTGAAAACTGGCCTGGGCCTACAGTCATGCATAATTAGTGACTGGGAGATGAAAGGACTATGTTACCTCCCATTCTCACATTTTTACTGGACTGTTTTCCCTACCCATGTGGCTGCAAGATTCTCATTCCAATGTGCTCTTATCTTGATTTGGGGGAAAACTGGTTCTCATAATGGTTTCATTGTGCTAAGGTATACATCCCTCTTCACAGAATCAAATTAACCTCTGTCCTGTTCAGATATACTATTATCATCATTACTATTAAATTAGTTGTTTCTGAAGCAACTGCAGACAAGACACCAAGCCAGCCCCCCTGGCCGCATTCCACAGGGCGAGCTGCAGCCCACAGCTCCAGCGAACGTATTGGGAACGGCACCACTGCAGCTTGAAAAGCTCAGGCGCTCCTCTCCTCTCTGATGCCTTGCAGCTGCCCTTCACGACCATAAGCTGCTTCCTCAGGGAGATGCTAGAGAGGAGGTCTGAAGGGGTTCAGCCTTATGATTCCACGTGAGAGGATCCGGAGGTCTCCGTTCCCTCCCGTGTTGCTGGTTGTGAGCTGGTTGTGAGCTGGTTTTTCTGCTCCTTGTGTACAGAACGGCTATAGTGTCTTCTGCCTCCTTCCCTTTTTGGTTTCCCCAGTATGCTGTCTGACAGACATTGCAACTCCACCTTCAATGCAAACGTTAGCTTTCAACCTCACTTACCTTTTCCAATTGTTCTTTATTACATTGGTAATTTTACAATATACTTAATGAATAATATTTGTATGGTTTTCCTCTATGGAATTATTGTATACTGTATGCCACTAAATTATATAATCATGAGCTGTGTGATATACACAATGTTCGTTTCGTTTAGAAAAACCCTATCCCTTGTCATTAATATTTTTATAGTGCCGTAACTTGTACTTTTTATCCTAGGCAAGTCTTAGTTTGGGTTTTCTTGGACCAAGAGCAGTAAAACTCCCATTCTTTGTGTTTTAAGACTTTTTCTTAGACAACTGGCATTCTTACCAGCAAAAATCTGGGCAGAGACTGAACTTTTATTGTAAAAGAAGCACGATTGAAAGAAATATGCTTTATTAATGCAAAAAGCAATGACAGAATCCTGGATGTGCAAAAATTAAATAAGGCTAAGAAATAACTAAATATATATGTATGACAAACATATATGTGTATATGTGTACATAAAGCCAATCTCTTTTTCAAGGACAGGTAATGATTTCATGATGTGAACAGTTGACTTCATTACAATAAGACATATGGTTTTATAAATTCAATACTTACTGTGGGGTATTTGTTCAAATTTTAATGCCACACAGTGTTCTAAACTTATTGTGATGAGAAATACCAGCTGGTGATGAGAAGCAGAGCGAGGAGTGCTAGATCACACCAAGCTTTGCAAGGATCCAGATAGGTGAAGCTGTCAAACAGTCACCAGTACATTCCAGCAGACACCGTAGCATGGAAGCCTCTTGGCTGCTTTTCAGCTCTGGTGGCTTGGTACCAATTTAGCATGGTGGGGCAGCCATTTGATATGAAACCACCATGTCTTTGCCTTACTGGTAAAACTAAAAAATGTTATTAAAATCTAGGCATATGGGCAGTACACGGAATGAAATCCTGTACCTGCTGTGATCAATGTGAATTTTGCTGGTAGCTTCAAAAGGCCAGGGTTCCACCCAGAATGTTTTAGTCTCCTTAATTTGAAATAAAAGACACATTTTAAAAATTAATTTATAAAGGAGCCTACCTTAAATCTTGTTTATATGTATAGTAGTGCTACTAAGCAGTTTTTCAAGATGCAAACCTTTATAAATTAATGTTTTCTTTTGTTATTCACAGAGTAATAATGTAGTAGGTGAGAGCATTTTTGAACAAAAGAAAAGAAAAATTAATTTGAGTTTCAAGTATTTTCTCAGGTTTTGATCTGAATTCTTGCTTTATTGTTGACATTTGTCTGAGCTCTATGCTGCCACCAGTGTGATAATATAAAACACCCACAAAGACTCTAACCAGAACATATTATCTTATGATAGAAGATAACTTATGATATAAGTATATGATACTTATATACACATAAACTCAAATGTACAGATTTAATCAGCAAAGGTGGTCACCTGAGGCATGTCATTCCTCTGCCCTTCTAATGTGTTACTTCTGAGCTACAAAAATGCCTATTTTCAGAGGCTTTTAATTAAGTAACCAAGGCATGTATAAAGCTCAGTGCGTTAGTTCACAATGAATGTCAGTTTTTAAAATTCAGTCTCTATCTCTGCTTGGGGAAAAAATAATTAGAATAGTGTAAATTTTGAACTATACTGTGAATACCTTTTTCACTGGCTTATATTTTCACCAGGGAACCCTCACTGACACCCAGGCTTGGGCAGAGGGCTCCAAATAGGGTGGAGAAGCTGCAGGAGGTAGCCATGGGCTGGAAAAATGTATGCGAGGGCTTAGGGAGAGCTTTGGTCGGTGTGAGAGTTCATGATATCATGCTCCAATATTGTCTACATTTGACATAATATTTATGTAGTGAATATGTTAGATGAGTCACGAGGTTTTTAACTAGACTTCACTAGAACTTTCATTTTACAAACAATTGCCTTGGACCCTGCAGACACTGATTCATGTGCTTTTCTTTGTGTGTGATGGCAAACGGGAGCACCCGCGGTATGAGAAATGAAGCATGTGCGTAAGTCTGCGCAGGATCGGGGCCACAGAGGTGGGTGATACTGATTTCATACTTTTGACCCTAGCCAAAACATTCCTTTTTTTTTAATAGCTTGCTTTTCTTTCTTAATCTGTAAAGCAGTCTTTGGCTGGTGACAGCTGTGAGAATTCTGAAATCCATCATGTACCATGGGGACCTTTTCTGATTTCTGTTGCCTTGTAATGCACTTAAAGCAGCACATGGAAAGTGAATAGACAGAATTTTCTGTTGGTGAAAAGAAACAGAGTCATCCAGAGGAAGGAGACCCGAGAGAGCCAACCTCAGAGTCAGAGGAGAGGTCTCATTTTGCTCCATCAGTTTCTTCACAGTTCTGTTAGCATTTTCCCCCATACAGTTGTAGTTTTACCAGCTTTACATTGTTTCCCTGCAAACCTACCAGGTCGTGTTGCATGTATTCCATCCCCAGCATTTGGGAAGCCCTGTGATAAAGCTACAAAACTCTCCTATTCTTAAAGGGATTGAGATATTGTGGAGTCCCCAAATATGTTTCTCATACACGTCTGTGGTTCCAATTTGTTTTTCATCACATAAGCATGAGTAACAGAGTTAGTTATATTAGGTGTATTTGATGTAAAATAGTCAACCCTTTTAGCTGGTAGGGGGAAGGGAGAGAGGTTTGTAACATACTGAAAGTGTGTATTAGAAAGTGAAAACCAGACCCCACGTTGACAAAATGATTTAAAATAATTTCATTGAAAAAGTATGCTCTACAAAATTAACACTGTCTGCCTCCTATTCACAGATACACTCACATTTGAAGCAGATAAAGGATTATCCTTTTGGACATGTTAGGATTCCCCTTTATGGCAAGGAAAATATTCTTGGAATAGTAGACATATCAGAGTAGCTGGGCTGATTTATAAGGCTTCCTACTGAAACTGCTGGAGAAGGGTTTCTCAAATCAGTGGACAAAACCTGAGATATAATAATTGCTCTCTAGGCTCCTGTGCCTGTTTAATGGGACAATAGCTTATATATTTCTTTAGCAGCACAATGCCCTTGCCCCACCTCTGACCTGTTTCTCACCTTCCAAACTATCTTTGTATAATCACAGCCTTGAGAGACCTCCTGTTTGTTGGGTTGTTGAGGAAGGCTTGGGCACGCTATCTTATGCTACCTTTCCAGACTATGTCTTTACTGTAGGTGGAGCCCTCCAGAGTGGTTGAAAGTGATAATATGATTTTCCCTAAAAGTCCTGTATCAGTCATGCCTCTGTGAAGGCTAAGTTCAAGAGACAAACAACATGCAGGCTTTTCCAGCCTGGTCAACAGCGAAAAGTAGTCACAGAGTCAATCCTTCCACCTGGAGGATGAGGCATTCCAGCTATCTCCTAGATATCTGCTTAGGGTGGGAGTCACCTGTCCAACTTTAGACATCTCTAGCTGTCTAAATCAGAGGTGATTATTCAGTCTGCTTTTATAGTCCCGCCCTAAAATCAATATCTAAAGTAATTGGGTGAACTGTGCCCTGAAGGCTCCTCTCTCTTCCCGTTTACTATTACACGACTAGTGTTAGAATAAGCAACTCACTTTCAGATATTTAAACTGAGGCGATATAAATAACACCCCTTCAGTAAGCGGTCTGAATACAGTCCTGTCTTATTTCTATGGACTGTATTACATGCCTCTGTAGACTCAACTCTACTCTAGCAACGCCTCTTTACTTTCTTGAATTTAAATGTCGTATTGCTCCATTTTATTCAACATGATAAGTGGTCTGAGAACAAGTCTGCGTGTCTAGAAGAGAAAAAAGCCACTGTGTAATGGAATAGTATGTATAGTATTGCACTTTAGTCAGCAACTGTATTTTCATTCCCTGACACAAGAGCGTCAGCAATGCAGAGAACAGTGCCAGTTTGAATAATGTGTGCAAAATCAGTGAGAGCATTGAAGCATGACCCTGGATAGATATTTCTCATCAGTCTTGCTTGGTGACCAGTCAGAATGGGAAGTCACCTCTGTAATTCAGTGGCAGATTCACTTTTGCAAATGGTAGGAGAACTGAAAGCCTTGAAAGCTTCGCAAGAGCCTGAATACCGCCAGGGTTCTTAACACATCTGAGAGGAAGGATCATCTGCAGCCTTGAACACACTAAGTATAGACAAGAGGTACATAAGCAGTCAAAGATAACACCACTTCATATCAAGAGCTGCCATCCAGCCCTACAAAGGAATTTGAACAACTGCTAAGGATTTCTAAAGTCTGTACTTGATTACTGAGGGACTTCAGACACCCCCTCCAGATATTTATGATCCTTCAGTACAAATCACTGGTTTAAAGACACCTAAAAATAATGCTGTAAAAACTTCTCCAAGTATTTTAGATATAGAATTATTATTAAATTTGTTTCTGTTTTACAGATACATTCTTTGGCCCAAGTTATGTGTTTCAACACTCCTTACTTCAAGGGCTCTTCAGGGCTTTTTCTATATGTGCTGAAAGACACATCTTTACCTGAGGCTACTCTGCTAACTTCTTTGAGCACAAAGTATCTCTGGATAATTTAACCACGTGAGGCACACTCAGAAGATTTGGCAGATTGTCTCAGGCATTTGGAGTTAACCAATAATAGTGTCCGTGCTCCTAATCCTCCAGATTTCTTCTAAGTTCTGCTTCTATTTGTTCTTAGTAAAAAGCATGGCATTATCTTATTACAGCAATTTGATTTTCATTATCTAAGTAGGCTGCCGTGTCAGCAAAAAGCAGCAATTTGGAAAGGATGGAAAAGACTGCGAGTCATGGATGAATGAGTGATAGGTGGAGAAATAAAAGAAGGTAGAAGAGGGTATGTTGAGTGATTGAGAGAGCTTGGGAAAATAAGGTGAGGTCTGTGGTAATTAGTTAAGAAATATGGCTCCTTGTTTACATGGTTAAATGAGGGAAACCTGCTTTTTTCCTGTCACATATAACCTGTTCTTAGATGGCCTAAGTTCAGCCAGAAGCATGCTGTAAAATAGTTTGTTTAGAAGAGGCTAGAGTACCGAGATGACTACAAGATCATGTCTAAGTCATTTGACAAGAAAAACTACCTGACAAGAAATCGTCTACCACCAAATTCCATTTCAAAATCTGCTTGTGAGATGCGTTTCCTCTTACCACAAGAAGAGGCCTGGAAGGTGGGGAAGATCAATCTGTTACTTACGACCTTTCATTTAGTTATGCTTACAATGCCACAGGCATTCCTTTGGAGATACAAGGTTTCAAGAGACGATATATAAATTGGTATAGTCATGGAGCACAGCATAGTCCTTTTGGTATTTAATTAGCTCCAATTTAAACAATTTTCTGGGCTGAGAGTCTTTAACATTTAAAATCTATCATATATCTTTATCTGTGTATAATCCAATGCTCACTGAGAGCAATAGGGCTACATCTACTGTAGTAAATAAGATAACCCAAGGACTATTCTCTGGCTCTGATGCCAAATGGCTTGGCAGAGCTTATGCCCATATTGCTCAGCTTTCCTCTTCTTCCAGAAGAACAGGGTGGCCACAACCAAATTGTGATTGGGAATGACGACCCACGGGTCTGATCCCTGAATGCTGCCTGGACAGTGTCAGGGAGAGCCAGAACCCTGTGGAGCATGCTAAAAATATGTGGGGTAGTCATGTGCCAGTACACCTCAGTTTCTTAATACAGATGTAGCCTGAGAGTCTTTTGATTGGCATTGGTGGACTACAAGTGGGTGAAAATGAGCCATCTATTGTGATGGCTCTGTAATCCCTTGAGATTCCCAGAGCATATTGCTTACCGGTAAAAGGGACCTCCATCTTAAATGAGAAAAAGGAATTTAAAAGCTGCTTTGGGCATCTTGCCAGCTGCATAGCAACATCTGGTTGGCATTCAGAGGCTTCAGGGGCAGCTAATCCTGCTCTGAGCAGGATTAACATCCCTGTTTAAAATGTATTCTTGGTATGTCTGATGGAGCCAGCATTTTGGCTGTCCAGAGCAGAAGGAAAGAGTGCAAGAAGGAGGACCTGTGCGGCTGTCACATAGTGTTCCCATCCCCACTGTGTTCTCGGTGGCTTCAGTGCTTCACCTGATGAAACAAAGAAGCACCATAACTTTAGCAGCCCTGCCAAATACTCATTAAATACTGTAGAGATGACTGCCCGTCTCCCCTTTACTACATATTCTGCAAGTGAGAGCACTTATGAGCAAGGGATGAAGTTATTTACAGAAATACTGCCCTGCTTTCCCTAGCATATGTGAGCAAGATGATATTCAGCTCAGATGCATGTAAATCCCAGTTTCATTGTTTGTAAAACTTTTTTCATGAAGGAAATGCAAGATTTGTTTGGAGCAGGACCGTAGCAGAGCTTGTGGATGAGCTCCTACGCAAAATTTTCTCATGCTTTCCATAATTACGGGGACAGAAGTTAAATGCCCTTCGCTCAAAGGACCTCTGCTGACAGTGACTGACTGATTTCTTAAAGACCAACTCTGCTGCTAATCTCAACTGTTGGAAATGATGGGGCAACAGAGAGGTTTGACACAGTCTTACAAGTTTTGGAAGACCTTGTTCTTTAAGTAGATCTCCTTTGAAACTGGAATGCTGTGGGCCTGTGAGAAGCCTGGCAAGCCATAGCCCGTCCTGACCAGACGCAAGGAGAATGGCTTCCTGGGGCTCCAGGGCAAGGGGCAGTATGAAGACACAGGGAATTGCACACATTGCAGTCTGCCCCTGGGCACCTTTATAAGGAACACATAAAATTAAGTGCTTATTAATTAATAGTGTGTTCTCCACATGGGAAGCACAGTTTCTTCTACACACTTGTGTAGAAGAAGAATTACTGGTATACTTCTGCCCGTCACTGGCAAAGGCTGCTACGTAACTGCTGGTGGAAATTGGTTTGGCTCTGCTGAGGAGGCAGTTCAAATTATAGCTCAGCTGAGTCTTTGCTCAGATTTATAGATACCACCAAGACTATCATATCCAGGTACAATATTTGCATACTTACATGCACTATTTACATATTCAAGTGCAGTATTTACATGTTCTTTATTTTGCACGTCGAGACTTTTGACAAATAAAGGAAACACTTCAAACTGTGTCTTTATTTTTGTTTCCTATGTCTCAGATTTTCCAGAAAAATAGGTTGCTACATCCCCCTCTTTCATCCCTGAAAAGGAGCAGGAAAATGAGCGGCTTTCCTGCAGCAGCTGCTGCACCTGCTGTTTACAGTGAAGTTGGACCACAGCAAGGCTCCTTTTCTGGTCCACAACATTTCCTCTAGCAGTCAAAGCCGACACATCAAAGTGAAAGCTCCGAAGGAGAAAAACAATGTGACCTATTGTTCCAAGAAAACAAAATAAATCATTTGTAGGAAGAGAGTAAAAGGTCCTAACTGGATTTTTATAACAGTAATATTGGGAAGAAGACTGCAAAGCAAAATGTGAAGTAACATGCGGTTGTGAGGATGCTAGACAGGGCATCCTAGAAATTCCTAGAGTTTCACTCTACTGTCACTTGATATGTTCTAGCAATAGGAGCAATGCATACAGTCCGTGCCACAATTCTTTGTAGATACATATTGCAGCTCCAGATAAATGGCAGTATTGGACCCTCTCATTTGTTTCTATTTCCATTTTCTAAAAGTCCTGAATTCTGAAATTCTTCGGTTTGATGATGTTTGGACCTATTCTTGCATTCATGGTATTTCTTCTTTTGTTCTTCTTCCTTTCTGTTGTTTGTTATTCTTATGATGGAAATACCTTGAGGTTCCCACTGAGGGCCCCATTGTGCTAGACAATTACAGTGCACAAAGAGGTTATGATGTAAATAGAGAAAGCAGTGTGTGGTAGAGGAAACAGAGACACAGAGAGTGAAGAGTCAGCTTGCCTGTAGTCTCCTGAAGGATCAGAAGCAGAGGTACTCAAAACCTAGACTTGTGTTGCCCATCTTGGAGATCCTTTTTAGTAATGGAGGAAGCCAAATGAAGATGCTATGTTGCTTTACCTAGATGAGAAGGATTACATTTTTTCAAAACCTTAAAATACAACTTTGCTTTGCTGTAAGGGGGAGGTGTAGAAATATATACCTGAATGCCAACCAGGATTTCTTAAGAAACTAAATGCAATCTGGAAGATTGCCTGCCATCATGAAATCATATTATCCAGAGGCACTTAGGTTACCTCCTCTCTCAACATAATTAGTTTTGACCTTGTGACCTAGATGCAGGTAATAAAACCTTCAACTTTCTTCCAGTGGTACTGCTACAGCCATGCAGCTGTGGAATGGTGTACCTTGTTTCTTGTGATCCCAGTTTGGAGTTCTGATCAGAAAAAAGGCAGCGAAATCAAAGGCTAGTCCCTACTTTCTGGATGTTGTTTAGGGAGCCTTACCATCAGAGAAAAGGAGACAGAGTAGAAAAGTCTGTCTAAAACTAGAGCTTCTCTGTGACCGTGCTTGAGAGAGTCTGGAGCAACAGATGCAGAACAGTGTATACTTCATTACCAAGTAACCAACTAAAATAAAAGCAAGGACAGTAGTTTCATAAGAAACAGAAATCCAGAACTTGACTCAGTTTCTTCCCACTCTAATGAAAGTCCAGAGGAAATTAATGATATCTACTACAAATTTCATGAAGAAAATGGAACAATCCCACTGCCTTGGTTTAATGACTTCAATGCAAAGCCCTGGAAGGGCTGCTATGTTCTGCCTACTGGGTTCACAGCACCCAGGCTGTGAATAATACTCAGGTCTTCATAATACTCACAGGCCGAAAAGATGTTTCTCATGTTCTTATTTTAATGCACTGAACTGAAACATTTGCAAAGCGAATACTAAAAATAAAGGACTTTGTATTGATCAAGAGGTAAAAGCATGATTTATAGAGCTTAGTGTAAAGATAACTAGTGAACTTTGGTGGTCATTAAGAGGCAGGGGCTCAGACGGCTCAACTCATTGCCTTCCCTCCACAGTCTTTACACTGATGAAACCGTGGGCCAGGTGAAAGCCGACAGTTCTTGGACATCAAATGTGTACAACCCTACAGCACACTAGCTGGACAAAAAACTCCAGTAAAGAGGCCTGTTGATCACCTTGTGATTTAGAAACATCTTCCTCAGTCTATGCCTTACTCTCAGCAAAGCTAGAAATTTCGCTGTGCTTTCCCCCATTAATGTGAAGAATCATTACCAAATGTTTTAGAACTGCTTATACAGCTAGATCACGTCTCTTGCCATCAAAAAAACCAAAAAAACATCTTTATTAAAAGAATATAGAAATTTCTTCATGCATTTGTGTAATTAGAGTACAGTCTCTTGCAACTGATGGCATAAAACTACCACTAAATCTTATCTGACCCTAACATGGTTAGGTATATTTTACCATCTAAGAACTGTAAAAAGCTTGGAGGGTCCACACATAGTCTTTTTGCCTTATGTGTACAGTGTTAGTATGGACAGGCGGGTGCTATCTGTGGTAAAGGTTTTACAGAAACATACCTAGTAAAGCTGTGATACAGAAATTATTTCTAAGGCACACAGTCACAGATGGGTAGACAATTCCCTTTGGTTTTCACTGAGGTTTAGATGTTGTTGTACACTTTCTTCTAGTTTTCCTCTCCTTTCCATCCAAACTAAAATGTAAGGGTTATAGGCCTTATCCTGCCTTCATACACCAGGTATAAATACTGGGAATAGCTTATTCCAACACCTGAAAAAAAATCTGAAACTGAGGATGTCTTGAAAGAGACCTAAACTAAGACAGATGAATTCTGGTGAATCCGGCTGAAGTGCTTTAAGGTATTACTGCCCTGCTGTCGTCTGCTGCGCTTGCAGCAGCTGCCCACGTCTTCAGAGAGTCAGCAAAAAGGGATGAGGAGCTACGCCCTGGCTGGTCCATCACGGAGATGAGCCCATTAACTGAGGGCATCTCTGTGGCAAAATGGGTTTACCTCTTTTTGCTCTGCTGCCCCACTGCTAGGCAGCAATGCCACCAGACAGACAACCACAAGCAGCTGGGGTACCAACATCCCCAGCTGTGCATCAGTCATTATGATTGCTGCCTTCCTTCCTTCCTCCTTCCTCTCTTCCTTCCTGCTCTTTCATCTTTTCCCCTTCCCTTCCTTTATCTTTATCTCTCTCTTTCTCACTATCTTTCTCTGTTTCGCTCTTCTTTTTCTGTCTCTCCCACCTTTCTGTCTTTTTTTTCTCTTCGTCTATTTCTTCACTGCAATACAAGGTCTCAATAGGAAATCCACCTCCATACTCCCACCAGCACCCTCCCAGACAATTAAGAATTTGTTCCCCCTCCCCCACAACCTCTTTTTTGTTTTGCTTTGTTATTGTCAGCTGGTCTCTTGGATTAGGGTTTGCAGCTCTCTCTGGGCTCAGGAAGGCTTGGTAGCTTGGCAGGATTTCTTGCCAGATCACTGATCCTGATGTAAGTGCCAGAATCCTGCAGTTTGCATAATGCTAATTTGCTTTTCAGCCCAACTTGCCAACTCACATGCTGCTTAGCATATCAAGTAGCAGAAGGAATGCCATGTGCTCTACCCTGAGTGAGGAGGAGAGTAATTGGATAGATACCCACCACCTGAAATTGAAACTAATCTAACCAACCGGGGGTATAAACCTTAATGCAACCGTTGAGCTTCTGGTAAGAGGTTATTAGACTGAAACTGTTTCAAGCCAATTAGTTCCTTATTCTCAAAGCTCTGATTGTGGAGTTTTCACTGGCATAATAAGGTTACAAATACTGCCTCATTACGGCAATATTCATTCACTTAGACCTAGATCCCGCCATCCTTACTCATTGTGAGTAAGGGTAGTAGAACTGGACCTTAATGCTTGTGTTAATGAAATGCTAGACATGTCAGGGTGGGGCGATACTGAGAGATATCACCACACCTAGGGGATGTTGCCAGTCACCAGGCTAAATGCCAAGTACTTTCAGTCGACTAGGCGTGGGGCTATCTCATTGTATTACCACACATTGAAGTGTCTTATTGCAATACTGGTTCTTTCAAAGCAAAACAAAACTAGACTGCCTAGAAAAAAAAAGAAAAACAACAACCAAAACCCCACACCACCTCTGTTTTCATTCTAAGCTGCACCCACACTGATGCTAATATAACTGCAGCATGAATCCAAGAAGGTGGGTCTCTTCTCTGAGTTTACCTAGGTATGTAGATACATAATCTAAACAGGTTGTCCAGGCTCTCTCTCCAATAAACGGAGGGAAATGAGTACCTCTGAAGAAAGATTGATCCTTTCTGCATGTGACACCTGTCTTAGGCAGGGTGAGATGGACCATGCTCTGAAGCTGCCCTCAGCTGAAGGGCAGCCTGGTCAAGAGGCTCTGAACCAGATCCTTTCCATCAGCTGAAGTTTGTGGAAGCGTACCTCAAACTTAGGGACAGAAATAGAGCCCGGTTTGCTTTTTGACTGATAGCCTGCTCATAGACAGACAGGGACTGCGGTCACAACTCTTGCACCAATTACCTGATGCAACACTCCCAGCCCCTCAGGACAGAGACCATGTCTGTGAGACGCACCTTTTGACAGCTCCCAAGCAGCAATGAATAATGAGGGTGCTGTGAGAAGCAGCTTTGATTTTCTCTGTTTGGTCAGCAGGAAAACAAGTGTCCTGGCCCGGCAGGCCATACAGACACCCTCCTGGGAAAAGAGCTTGCTGGTTTGTGCAATGGGCTCGCTCACAGGTACTTTGGTGAGCAGCTTGCTGCTGACATTGTCCCAACGCCCAGCGAGCGGCACCTCAGCATGTGGGAAGGGCTTCAGAGGAGTGCTGAGCACACAGTCTCTAATCTAAGAGGTGTGGAGATTAGAGGAAAATTGGGTAAGGAATTTACAATGAATGCTATGGAAGAAATTGGGCAAGTAAGACATAAGCAAGACTTGATGTCCAAATAATATTGCTTTAATTTCTTGATCTTCTGTGATTGGTTGTTGTTTTGTTTGGAAAGTGTAAAGGTGAAATTCTCCCAAATTTGTCCCTTTACTTTGTCCTGTGTGATACTTTTCCCTGTGATCTTCTCCATTTTATAAAGCTCCAAATGTGTGGAAGGGCCAGGGCTGGAGGGATTCATTATCCCTCCATCAAAGCAATGACTGTGTATTGAGAAACTATGAAACATTTCCCATAAAGCACTATCTTCACAAAAAGGCTCACTCTCTAGGAAAGGATCCTTTGGCAAGGAGCAGTATCAAAGAACGGGATATGTCCTGGGTACAGACCCTTCTTTCCCCAGGCTGGTTGAGCCTGGTCACTTGGGTTTGGAGGACCACAAGAAAATTAAAATTGTAACATCTGACAGACCAATGAAATGGGAGTATTGTGAAGAGTTCTTCACCCACTTTCTTAGGACTTTTGAGGCCTGAGAAAAACACCAAAATCTAGCCATTTTCTTCTGCGTTAGCAACGTGCACTTGCTGTCTCACGGGACAGAGCTGTTGAACTCAAGTCAAAGGGGCAAGTTGTACCCACTGTTGAGGACTTCAGTGGAGGAACACTGCAATAGGAAACCATCCTTTCATAAGAATCATGAAATCGGTGCCCACTTTTGCCTATTTAAGGCATGTAGCTAGATATGCACAAAAAATACATTAGATTTTCAGCATAATATAGTTTTAAATAATTGTAGAAGATGGGACTCCAATATTGCTCGCTTTCCAGCAATCGGTTTCATTGGGATGTCTGGATTCACTAGGCCTCGTCAGGTAGTACAGCAATGCATGTGCTGGTGGGAGTACATGATAGGGAAGTTAGATCACACAAAAAAACCCGCCCAGCAGCTGGGTCCCAGGAATGAAAACTCTTGCAGAAAGTGTTCTAGTGTGGAAAAGTATGGGATCAATAATAAACTTTTAGAAATCTCTGTGGTTAGTTATCTTTCTGGTGAATGTGAGGTTAAGAGACAAGGAAACCTCCTTATGAACAGAAAATGATTTCTCAGGAATTGCTTTTAAAAGAAACAGTCACAGTAAAGCTGCATTTCCTCTCGTTGAGCATGCATACATTTCTTCTCTTTAGAATCTCTGATTGTTCAGCTGAAGAGAGTGGTAATTGCCCACCCCAGTGACTCAGCATTCTGGGAATTTCCCCAAAGTGGTTTGAGTTGAGCTATGGTTTCTGCCAGCCTTTTCCAGCCTTAAAAAAAGTCCTTTTCTCCCTAAAATGGGCAAACTTCTTTGCTTTCTTAAGCAAAGATAGAAACGGCATTTGATTAACACTGATGATAGACTATGACCGTCTGATGTATGGAAATATGATTTTATCAGAGAGCTAATAATGCTGTCTTTATTTCCTGTAGAAAATATTGCTTTCCTACTGTATTTTACATACTTGTGGCAAATATATAGGGCATAGTACCAGGTTACAAGTTATTGTACTGCAGCTTAACAGCCAGGAAAACTAATCAGTTTAACAGAGCCAGAATATAAACACAGGAAAGAAAGTAACTCAAGAGTGGAAACTAATGAAAAGGAGAGGGTCAGACAGTCAAAGATGTGTGTGAGTGAATTGCGAATAATTAAATCAGTCAGGCAAAGTACTACAGTGTTGACCATTCTCTGCTGCCACTTTCTTAAATACTTTCTTACCTCCCACTTTCTAGTATCCTCAAGCTACCTAATACTGCAACATTTAAAGAGTGATTATTTTCCTTTTCTGTTTAGTTATTAAAATCTTTCCTCCTCCGTTCTGTGTATGTTAAAACTCCAGCTAGGCATTGGAAGCTACAAAAGGTTGTCAAACATTTTTCTTTTTTTCTTGATTTTTAGGCTTGCTGAATCTCGTGTGTGTACATGTGTATGCATGTGTGTATGGCTAGCCTCTGGTACAAATTAAAGTAGTCACATAGAAGGACACAAAAGGCACTTAGCCAGGATGAAGGATCTGTCCCCATTGTTTCCTCGGAGTGCTGGATGCAACATCCTTTGACTCATAATATATTTAATTTAAAAAAAAAAATCCTAGCAACCCGGAATTAAAACTATTGTTGTTGCTAGAAATTGAATGCGCAAGGAACGAAAGAATGGGTGTCTAAAGTGTTACGATTACTTTTCAGGATATTATAAGCTTTGCTCCCTCTGAACCCAGTGGGAAAATTCCCAGTGACGTCAGTGATGCACGAATGGGTTCATAGCCCTTACTCAGGAGAGGTTCCCGTTGCAATCGGTAGGTGTGGATAAGCAGAGAAATCCTGTTGGAATGAAAAAAAGAATTACTTTTCAAAGATCATCATCAGAGTGAGCAATCTCAGTAAAGTTCTAATGACTGTTGTTAACAAACTCGGTTTTATTAAGTTTCCTGTAAAACAATGTACTTTGAGGGGGAGGGGAAAGAAGCAGGGGGGGTAATTGTCATTCCAGTGAATCAGCTACTCTGGGAATTTCCAAAAGGTGCGGTTAGCTCGGAAGACTGCGGTGTTTGCCACATTTTTCCTTCCTAAGGCTAATCTTTGTAATTCAAATTAATTTGCAACCATTTAGTTTTGAATCTAGAGTTAATATAGTTGATTAAGCCTTATTATTTGTAAATCCACCAAAGGCACAGACAATGGCAGCAACTATAGAAAAAGACTAGGTATTAAGTGGAATCCATTTATTAAAAATTCTGAGATTTGCCAGACAGTTCAACACTCTCAACTTATCCAGCAAGAAAATGAGACTATCCAGATCATGGGTAGAAGCTGAGGCCAGCACATCTGCAACGTGAGGGTGCCACCAGGCAGCGCAGAGAACACAGAAAAGGGGCTGACCAGATGAGTCCCTGCAGCGAGCACCACTCCAGAAAGGAAAATTTAAGGGAACTTGTCACATGGAAGACATGGAAAGAGCAGCCAGAAATCGCAGCGACTTGTTCACCTCCCAGGCGGGAAAGATTCGTACAGAAAATGGCAGTATTTTCCTTTCTACTGTAAATGTGTAACTTTTAAGAAAGGAATTATCTTCAGAAGTGTAGCAGGAACAGCATTTTAACTATTACCCATATGCTTGACTAAGAAATTACTATTGTTAGCGTCCAAGAAACATGGCAAATTCTTCCCAGCTGTATTATTGTATTATAATAATTTTCCATTACAGAGGTGACTTGCTCCAAGCCAGAGTATGCAAAGTGGCCAAGATTTGACTCTCCAGGCTCTGCCGTGCACAATGCTAAGCACCTCATGCATGATGCTGACGTCTCTCCATACTTATAGGCTTCCCTGGGAGTTGAAGGCTCTCAGTACTGCCTGGGAGGAAGAGATCTGTGTGTGGCAGAAAATGTTAGCATATTAGGAAAGTAAATGGAGATGATTTAATGATGAGACTACTGCTTCTCATGCTGACCAGCATTGTTTCATTGTTTCCTTGTGTTCCCTCATCAGTCGGCATCTATCTATCTTGTGCCTCATGGTGAGTGTGGACTGCAGGCTTTCTGGGGCAAGCACTAGCCCTCTGCATGGTGGTCATGCGGAGCAGGAGCCAGGTGCCTCAATCACAGCAATAACAAGCTCCTGCCATCACGCAACGGCTGTTTCCTTCCTTCGTGTGATTGCTCAGCCTGTTTACATCTGTCAAGCCTTTTATAAAAGCTGTGCTGCTAACAAGGGCTGTTTTGGGGCTGTTGGGGTTTTTTGGGTTAGGTTTTTTTTTCTTTTATTTTCTAAATTGTTTTGAAGACTCCTTTTAGTTAAAAAGTGTTTGCCACCACAGTTAAGACATGGACTGGATTAAAGTTCAAAACCAGCTCACGTCAGCAAGTGGATGGAAATTGTTACCATCTGACAGCTGGTGGCCTGGAAGGAAAATGTAAAAGTCACTGCATGAAGGATTGGTTCAGGGCAGTGCCACAAGAAGTGACACGGCTTTGTTTTATATCCTGGGACCACAGCTCTCTGTTCTGCCTGAGTTGTGCTCAGAGGAAATGGGCATGGAGAGGAGTGAAATCTGCTGCACCTCTCTGGCTGCAGTGGCTGGGCCTTACAACCTATTCAACCTGTGCAGGACAAGCTGCAGTCTGTGCCACTGTGGATATGTGGCAAGACAGTAGGGTGGCAGGCCTTGTTCAGGTCACTGAGACTTCTCTGCTGCCTTCCAACCCCCTAAGTCCACCTCCTAGCCCTAGTCTCATCAACTTTGACCAGCAAACAACTGAATTAAAGAGGGAAAATTCTTTTCTTTGCACCTCTGGCTGCTTTAATAATTGACCAGTTTTATTATTTGGTATAATAATACCCTAGAAATGCTAATTGCATTGTCTTATATTAACCAGTGCGCATATAAATAGCTGTTAGACTCCATTACAGAGTGCATGGTATAGATAAGACAGACCAGACAAAGGCTGCAGAATCAACTGACTCGCCTGAGGTCACCCAGGGAACAAATGACAATACTAGGAATGGCACTGGGATTGCAGATTTTCTTCTGGTCCCAGCAATGCCAGCTAAAGAAATGACTGCCCTGAATCCCTGGTGTGCCAGAGGGTTGTGTTGCTATCCTGAGGGACTCCAACAAGCTGGGGAAATGGGCTGACAGGAACCTCATGAGGTTCAACAAATGGAAGTGCAAAGTTCTGTACCTGGGGAGGAACAACATAGGTTATTCCCATGCTGGAAGCTAACTACCTGGAAAACAGCTTGGCAGAGCAGGACCTGGAGATCCTGGTGGACACCAAGTTGAACATGAGCCAGCAATGTCACATTGCAGAAAAGAAGGCAAACTGTGTCCTGGGCTGTATGAGGAGGACTGTTGCCCACAGGTGGAGGGAGGTGATCCTTCCCCTCCATTCAGCACTACTGAGGCTACATCCAGAGTACTGTCTCCAGTTCTGGCACTCTCAGCACATGAGAGAGATGGACATGCTAGAGAGAGGCCAGAAAAGAGCCACTAAGATGATTACAGGTCTGGAGCAAGAAATGGCAAAGGCTCAAACAGCACACCTTTGCTACTTCTAAAGTCAGCTCTAAGCAAAAGTGGGAATGAGAGGAGCTCTTCTGTAAGGGAAGGATGAGAGAGCTGGGATTGTTCAGCCTGGAGAAGGGAAGGCTTAGGGGGAATCTCACCAGTGCATATAAATATCTGGGCCCAGTTACCTGTTACCTCTGTAACCAGTACAGTTGCTTTAGAAAGGCATATATGGGTTCAGTGCCCTCATCTCTGAGCTGCTGTGTTAAACAAGTACTAGGAAATGGAAGCCAGAAGAACAAGAGAGCCAATAAACTGCTGCCAAACTCAAGAACTTTCCAAATGAGCTAAAGAAAACAAACTTCAAGATAATAAACTGTAGAGACAGCAGTTACTCCTGAATTGAAACATTTGGGGATGGAAGAGGTCAAATAAATCATTACTGGTGGCTTCCTTACCACAGAGGATGTGTTGAAATGTTCAAGAGTGAAGGTACAGGCAGCCTTCTGACATAATCAGGCAGATTACATGAAGTTAGAAAGCACATCTACGTATTTCTGGAGGAAATGTGGTTTCTTAGAGGAAAAGAGACTAACATTGTAACCCAGATAAACACTTCATTCCAGATGAACCCCAAAATAAAGTTCTTAGGAATCCAGCTCACCTTCTAATGATGAAATAAGAAATACCATAGACTACTGGATCTGGTAACTGGCAGATAGGGCCACTGTTTTATCATTGCTGTCCATGTTCAGCCCACAAGTGGTTTCTGGGCACTTGTTGACATAAGTCATGTTTTCATTGAGAAAAGTAATCCCTGATTTTTGTGTGTGATCCACTTTTAGAGAGGTTTGCATTCTGTGTTGTTTACATATTTTGGGATACCCAGTATTTTAAAAAGCAGATCTCAGAACCTTAATCCTACAGCAGACATAACTTGTTGTGAGGTTTTTCTAATGAGATGGACAAAAATATTTGGCATCTCTCTCTTTGGATTTTAAATAATAAATTCATAGTGAATACATGTTAGCTTACTCCTCTTGTGCTACTTTACCTTCTGGAAAACCTAATGTGTTGTTTCTGAATTTTTGTCAGTGTCAATCAGTAATGCTTGATAGGAAAGGCAGGTTTGTTGTCCAAAAAAAAAAAAAACCCAAAAAAAAAACCCTCTGACAAGACAGGGTTCATAACAGAAATATAAACCCTTCTTCTCTGTGCATAATTTACGTTGTTGTGACTGAAGGTCATTGCTACCTGTATGCTGCTTGCTGTTTTCATTCCATTTCCTAATGGGAAAAAAAGTCTTAGAAATGTCAACATTAAATTTAATATTAATAATCACTTGTGTCTACAGAAAGGCTGGAAAACAGGGTGAAAAAATGTGGTTTTTTTTCTGTTGGACAGATATAAAACATTTCAGACAGGGAAAAGGATACTTTCCCTCTGCTCTGCCTTCTTGGTGGATAAAGCAGGAGCTAGCACCTTTGAACACTCATAAATGCACAAAGAATGATATTTAAAAGTAAGGAATAGCTGAATGTGACCTACTAAATACATTTCTAGTCCAGAGATGTAATGAACATAGAATTCAAAAATCCATTGTTTTCTTTTGTTATTCTTATACGTACTATGGTAGAGCCCAGGGGTAGTGATGCCTTCGCAGTGGATGCAGAGCTGTGCCTGTGAGTATATAACAATTACCCTTCACAACATTCAGAAATAGTACTTCAGGCTTCATGTCTACCAAGGCTCTGAGGTGACCCAGAATGCAAGGCCAAAATCAGTTCTCCTTGTGAAAATATGGCCTAAGTAAGGGGAAAAAAATATTATGTTGCCATCGTCCTCTTTTATCCAGTAGGTCATTGTTGAGGACAGTCTCTCAGGAAGAACGATCTAGGTTGTGAAGACCCATCTGTTTGAGGACCTAAATCCATATAAGCTACCATTCAAACAGTCCTAAACTGGGGGAGAGCTCTGGGGCGGGGTGTGGGGACAGTGATGGAGAAGTCTGCCATTTCATTTTATGAAAGCTGTTCCTTGAAATAAGTGTTCATTGAGCAAGAGGTGACTCAAGCACACCTTCATTTCGCAGTGCACTCACACACAAAATGAGAGCCCTTAGCTTCACTCTTTGTTCCACTGATGTCCTACCACTATATATGTCATGGTGAGGGAACAGGCATAGAGGCCACCTTCCCATATGAAATGTCCCAATTCCAGGCTAGGGGGTCATATTCATGTGTTTTTTCACTCTCCTTTTCTCCTCCATTTATAGAATTGAAGTTTGGGAAACTTAGAGGACCTTTGCTAAAGATAATGAAGCTCAGAGGCATCAACAGCTGGGATCAGCTGTGGGAGGGCACCTACTGGAATTTCCTTAGAAGATTGACTTTAACCTTCTCTCACACTATTGCTCACCCATGACTAGACATAACGGGGGGAAGGCACAGGCCGCCTTCTGGTTTTGAGTGGTGTGTGATGTTTCAGATATTTTCTGAAAGGCTACTGGGGTGAGGATCTCAGAAGACACTGCCTATCAATACGGAGGAAGCAGAACATAGATAAGCTCAGAGCTGTTACTGCTGAGTAACATGTGTATCTGGAGGAATTCACTGCTGAAAACCTAGGAATTTGGAAGGCCTTCAGGATTAGGTGGTGGCTTACCAAGGGTGTTGGAGCTTGGAAATTTTAGACTCAGGTGTTTAAAGCCAAAGCTGAATACAGAAATAACTCTTCTCTTGTGGATTTAACCTTAATCTCTTCAGATTGGTTCAAAAGCCTCACTCAATGCATTCACATTGCTGTGACTTATTTTCTTATTTATTTCTATTTTTAAAAAGGGGATGTGAAATATACATACAGGATGATAATATTAATTTTCTTTTGGATTTTAAAAAAGTGACTAAGACAACTTCAGAAATGATGAAGATAAAATAATAGAGTGTCACTAATGTTATTAATTACAGTGAATGCCACAGGAGGATCCCCCGTGCAGAGTTCATTTTCTTTTGTTGTTAAATGAGTCTCAATGCTAGTTATTGTTAAACTGTGGGAATCAACATGGACTGCTGGCAAAACAGGCAGTCTGCACTTTCTGCATAGTAGTGTTGCCCCTTTTTATAAGCCCTTGACCCCACCTAATTCTGCTCTGTTCCACCATTTAAAAACTGCAAAAGACTTTAATGTACTATTTAAAGAGCTTTTGATATATACAACTGCAAGGGGCTGTAGAAGTGCAAACAAGGATGCTGCTATTGTTGTCACAGAGGTGGTAAATGGTAACCACAGTCCAAATTAATATTTTAATTCTTCTTTGGAAGCAATTTGCCTTACTCTTTCAATGAAAACATCATCTTTTCTAAGTATTTCTATTATTCCTGGTTAGGCTGGAAATTCTTCAACGGGGAACACTGTGTTCACTTCATAAAGCCAAAAGACCAGTCACTTTAAGGGGCATTTTCTAATGCCCTTGACTATACAGTGGAGACAAGAGATACCCTTCAGCAAAGCCACAATTCCTCTTCCTACATGTCTGTCTTTACTAGTCACTTCCACTGTCAGTGCTCTCGGAGGAAGGGGGAGTACAAGCAGGGTCTTAAGTTCAAGTCATGCTCCAGCACTGGAACCTCCATGCAAGCACAAGCACTACCCAGGCACCCACACGCAGTCCCAGGAACAAACAGGCACTAAAAATGTCAGTGCCTCAGTAACACGGTACTGGGCATTTTATGGAGCGCTGTTAAGACCTGGTATTAGTGCAAGCCCCTTGTTCTACCCTTTCCTTCCTCCCTAAGTACTTCTATTGCCTAATAACTTCTGTGGGTCTTTCTCTTTGAAGGCAAATATGGATTGACTAAGTGGGAATTTATCCACTGCAACGTTCCTAACATTTATTTAACCTAATAGTTTCATTGCAAGTACTGAAACCTGTTACCTGGGCTCTACACTTGAGCATGACTTCATGTGTCAGCAGACGGCTCTTCTGCCTCCTCCTCCTTTTTTCTGTGCTGAACATAGTCCTTCTACTCTAGCTTTATTTTTGCTACTGTTGTCTGAATCCCTTCTAATTAGGCTGCACATATTTCATTCAAATGTGGTGTCCAGAACAAAATCCAATGCCGTATATGAAGCTAGCCTACTGTATGATCTAGATACTGCTAAATGTTGGACTTCACAATGAACTTTGCTCTTGCAACAAATTACAGGAAAGACTCAGAAATGTGATAAGGAGATAAAAATAAATGTAGAATTAGAGCACTCTCCACCTCTCACCTGCTTTGTAACTGGTTAAGCAAGACGATTGGAAAAATCAAGACATCTCAGATTCATTTAATTTCCATGCCAAGTCAAAGGCATTACTGTTGCTGTCCTGTCGATCAGTTCCTCAATTCATCTCTCTGCCCTCATGAGCCAGAAAGGGATGAAAATTAACTGGGATAGTCTCAACTTCTGATTCCACATTGATAGTGATGCTCAGATCATGGACTTCTGAGTTTACAGGGGTCAGAGTCAGGATGAAAACATTTTCCTCAGTGTACAGGTTGTCTGGGTGTATTTATGACCTTGACAAAGAGGGAAGAGAAGTCTAGTGTTCACTGCAGCACCAGTGACTGGTCACTGGCAGCAACTGGAGTAGCAGGTGGCCAGGGTTGGCTGACATTTCTCACTGTTTGGAGGTAGGGAGGGATTTCTTCTCCCTTATCTGAGGGGCAAGGGGTGTTAATTTTCCTTGTTAGAACGTGGGATAGGCAGTTTTCTAGGATCATGAGGATCTTCAGGCATTGGTGACACCTCAGTCTTTCTTGTCCTCTGCCTGAGGCATGCAACATTGCAGAGAAGAGAATGCGTCAAGAAATCATTTTGTCAGTACAGACCTACATCTGTTATAGAGATATATAATAACTCTACTATAGAGATGGAAGAGAAGATTTCACCAGTCCTCTGGGCTGGGGTGAAACATTAAAATGCAGTACAGTGTAACATTACACGTGCTACACTGCCTTACCCCCATCTAGACCTCTTTAAAGAAGGCCTCCTGAGTTGACATAGGAATATGTGGTAAAAGTAAGAAATTATTAAAAGGTAGGTATGCTTAGGGAGGGTACTAAAAATGAGTGGGGAATCTAGTATTTTTTGTAGTGTATTTTCATAGACAAAAAGAGGAACTGTACTTTTTAACGTTTAGATTTAGCTTAATTGGTATTGTACTGCCTATGTAAAATGTTAGACTTCTAATAAAGACAGACCAATTCCATCAGCCAATATTTGCTACAACCAGTGCAGAACTGGCACAATTGTGTGCTCGCAGTATAAAACCCAACTCATGGCTTTAGCATTGGAAAACTGACTGAAGGAGAGTTGCAGTAAAGTCTGATTTTCATTCATGTATTGCCTTGATCATCTCCTTTAATAGTAAGAATTGCAGGAGGAGGAAATACACTCCAAAAGTACTGTGAGTAGCTGTTTGTGGTTATCTCACATCATCATCCCCAACTCAAAAAGTCACTCAGACAGAGAATCTGAAAGAAACTTAATTTTAAAACACATGGGCCCTTGACCACACAACTAGAGCAGCTGAATCTCACATAACCTGTGAGCAACCCTACCTTGGCTCACCAGCAGGTCTCTGTCCTCTCCTGCTGTCAGTGGCATTCCCATCCCAACTGAGAGGACAACATCAAACATTGAGATTCATTGATAATGTAGAGAAGTTCATCTGGTTGCGACCAGGTTTCAACTACAAAGCAACTTGTTCCTGGCTTTAGGGTCCATGCCAAGTTATAATGGTTATGTGCCCATTCTGCCAAACTGTGAAACCACAGCTTTTGTATGCTCCAAAGAATTAACTGTAGAAGGAACATGAGAACACAAACTCTGTGTCTTGATGTTGCTTTTGCTCCTGTCTTCTCAGGCAGTGAAATGAGTATCCAGGGGTCCATGAAAGGTTGTGTTCAATGATGTGTCTGGACCAAATGGTGCTACAGGCAGTGTGAGCATTTTATGACTATACCACAAGTACCAACCATAGAGTGATTTCCACTCTTGTCCATATCAAGCTGGTCACATATACTCTGCCTGTGGTGATGAAATCTCTTGTTTTCCCTCTAGTTCTGCAGCAACCCCAGCATGTAAGAGTGGTGAGAGAATTATGACTTTTGGTGCTGCTGCAATATTCTTCCTTAGGGCAGGTGTATATTGCACACTAAATAAAAAAGCTGTATCTAAGATAGCCAGAGTCTGCAAAGTTCCTCTGGAAGTGAGGCTGGTGAGAGATTTCCAAGAGGCTGGTAGACTGAGAGAGGCAGCATAGCGGCAGGATGTGCTGGTGCCTCCATTCATCCAGTGCATGAGAGGCAGTGTGGCTCTGGCATCCTGGGGCTTTTGCAGCCAGGCCATAAGGACACCCTTGCCTTCTCCCTTGCTGTTGCCCCAGGCCCACAGTCACACTGTTGGTGCCTTGCACCAAGCCCACCTTCCCCTCCTGAGCTGGCCAGCACCTCCCTGGGCCCTGGCAGCTGGTCTTGTGGTAACGTTACAGCTCAGGGGCTGCCCAGCTTGCTGCTCCCTGAGACTCATCCATGGCTCAGCCTCAGTCAGGTCTTTTGATTTATTTTCCCTTCAGTCAAATACTTCTGCCATGAGCATTAGCGTAACATTAACAAAATTTCTATTTCCATTCAGTTCTGTGTTGTTGTGAACTGCATTTCTCTGGTAGGTATTTGTTTTTGCAATCATAGTGATGAAACACATTTACTGGATGCAGCAGTTACAGGAATTCTAAATAAATATCTGTCTTTGTTTAATTTCAGTAAATCGGGACATTTCACTAGCATCATAATAATAGGGATTTGGGGAATACTATGTGTCCGTGAAATAATTCTTGAAGCAATTTATTCTTGCATCAGCACAAAACCCCCTTCAATTTGGGTTATTCCCAGAAGATAAGGGACTAGTTTTCTAAACCAGAGGATTTTATTTTATTTTTTTTCTAGGTTTTGCTCTGGGTTTTGTATCTGTTTAGTTTTTGCAACTTTGTTGTGTGACAATATGTAATTGCAGTTTTCCACTGGATGTAAGTGGTACTATTTATAGTAGTTAGCCTTCCTAAGTCCCAGCTTAGCTTCCATCTCCAAAAGGTATCAATACTGTCACTGTGATCAATATCACCGTATCATTCCCTAGAAAAACATACAGATGCTGTATACAGTGTAAATGAGCTTGGGTTGGTAATATTGTTATCCTGGCTTCCTTTTTAAATTTACTTTTTACATATTTCCAGATAGTAGGCTGATGCTCTCCAGATTTATATCTTGTTAACCCTTCCCAGCTGGATGGCAATGAATACATGCAACTGAGAGGTGAATTTAAGAGGTTATGAAGGAAACAGTAAACTGGTGAAAACATAGGTAATGTTTGCTCTGTGTTTTCTCTTTAAAAAACATTACCCTCTTTGTTTGTGCTTCTTGCTGCAGTGGCACGAAAGATGTTGATTTTATTCCATCATTTGTCGCAATCTTCTTTTGATTTTTTAAATTTATTTTTTACTATTTATAAAGTAATATCAAATTACATTGCAAATGTAGAAAAGCTATGCAGTTGTGAAATATTGTTTGGCAATGCTGACCATTTTCATAGATTGAGGCATTTCATTGATTTCATACATCTGAAATCCAGGGATTAGTTTCTGAGAAATTATTTCCCCACCGCTCCCACTTTGATGGAAGGGATCTATTGTTTTTGGGGCATGTCTGAACACATGGGATGCCTGTTTCTGGGAGAACTCTATCATTCAAATGAGATTATATGAAAGGCAGAGTGTGTAAACTACAGCTGTGGAGAAGCAGATTGTAGCTAATGGATCCAGATTTTGCCAGGACTCATCTGGATAACTTGACTTTGCGTTGAGCTGCTGCAAACAGCAATAACAACAAACTCCTTTCCTTGTACCCTTGATTTGGAGGGTTTCTTAAATCTGCCTATGGAAATTTGTCCCCCAAATTCTTCTCAAAAGCAGCTGTCTGAATTATGTAATTTTTTCCAGGACAATTATAGTTCATAACGGTACCAAACACGGGCTTTATTATGTTGCTTTTATGTATGGATATCTACCAGTGAAATCTACGAGGATTGTTCTGTGAGAAAAGTCCTCAGGACCCTGCCTAAAAAGTTACATGCTTTAGGATTGCAAATGGTGTATATTAATAGGAAAATTCAATTTGTTTTTCTCTTCATCCTTCAATAACATGTGAAGAAAACAACATGGTTTAAACCTAAGTACAGTATTCATGCTGGCCAACAACCCGCTGTTGCGCCACACACAAAATTCCCATTGAGGTCAATGGAAGTGCCCTGAGCAGAGTGTGTTTTTGGATTGAGCTCGTTTTTGTGTGCGTGTATACGTGTGTGTGCATGTGTGTGTGTGTGTTTGTGTGTGTTGAGTAATAATTTTCCACACCAGAAAAAAAAAATAATAAAACTTTGTTGTCATGCTATCTTACAAGGAAGCTAGTTTCACCCACACAGAGTTGAAAGCACATACCACTCTGTTACAGCACATAAACACTGTTATCACGCTAGTTGCAGAAAGAGCACTGTCACTGGGACATTTTATAGGCATGGGCTTTTATACTATTCAGCAAGCTATTGAAAATTAAAATGTAATTAGTGTAGCAAAACAATAGTTTGCATCTTTTAATTACGGCTCCATTTTTTTGACAGAATGTTTTAATTATTGTTTTTTCTTCTGTTCTGTTTTTATTGATTTGGTGCCAGTTCAATTGTGTTACCAAGACCTCCCAGTACTCAATGAATTTACCTCAGGGGATTCTGCCTTCTTCATTGTTTTAAAATAAACCAGATCTCCAACTACCTACAAAACAAAATTAGAAGTGGAGGAGGAAAGAAAGAAAGGCAGAAAGAATAGGAGAAAGAGAGAAAGGGGGAAAGAGGGGCAGGAAAGAAAGGAGGGAAGGCAGGAGGGTAGAAGGAAGAACAGAAAGAAGGAGAAGGAGAAAGAGAGAGAAGGAAAGACAGAAGAAAAAGAAAGACGGAAAGAAGGAAATGAAGGAAAGGAAGAGAAAAAGAAAGGAAGAAAGAGGAGAAGAAGGAAGGAAGCAAGGAAGGAAGGAAGAAAAGCAAGAAGGAGCAAGAGGAAAGAAATGAAAGAAAAAACAAAAGAGAGGAAAAGAGAGAAGAAAGTGAGCAAAAGAGAAAAAAAATCTGCTGTTACTACATGCCTGATTTTTTGTGTGATAGTGCAAAACTGTTATTTAGCTATAGTATCAGATTTATTTTCCATTATTTTAATTAAAAATGTTTTTCTGATTACTTGAAAAGTAGTAGGAAAACTCAACTCACAAAGAAATTACATTGATCAAAATTTAGTAGAAAGCACCAAAAACCTCCCCACTTTGATATTTTTTCAATATAATCCCTTGGAGAAGAAAATACACGTCCTGAGAGGCTAGGTTATAGTAGTACTGTCATTCTCTGTGGGTGTGCATGCACTCAATTTATTGCAGCCTTTCAGCTGTCAGAAAAGTGCAAAGTAAGTGGGAAATGACACAGAGCACTGATTTAGAACACTTTCATCTCTATATGGT
This sequence comes from Calidris pugnax, assembly GCF_001431845.1. Taxonomy (NCBI): domain Eukaryota; kingdom Metazoa; phylum Chordata; class Aves; order Charadriiformes; family Scolopacidae; genus Calidris; species Calidris pugnax. Next base: position 10,066,158 of record NW_015094507.1, read on the forward strand.
CTGTTTTCGTTAGTGATCAAGAGAGAGGAAAGTAGTGGTTAGGCACTATCTGTACTACAAAGCAAATGCTGCGGAGGCTATACAGCACATGGTCTTTTGAATGTCTGTATACCTCTAACTAGAAACAAACAAACACACAAAGCACTGTATTTATTTGAGAGACTTTAATAGCTCCTTTGCAGCCATTTTGTACATAACAGGAAGCAAACCATTCCAATTTCCAGTGTGCTTTATCCTGCAGTATTTTCACCCCAAGGGGTTAGTCACCATGTATTTTGTCTTACTTTTTACTTATTACATATTTGTAAAATGTAACAAGTCTTGCTTACTTCTTGCATATTTGAGCCTTTATGAGGCAAGAAATTATTCATTTACTACGCTATTATTTGATTACTTAATAAATAGCTCACAGAGGCAAACAACAAGAAACCCAAACCAAGAAGACCAACACTGCATTTTCAATAGCAAGATCCCTTGGGAGCCAGGCTCTGGGATTTTCATAGCAGAAGTATGTGGTCATACCACTCAGAAGCATTGGCCGTGGTTGGAAGGGTCTGGGAGGTGGTAGACATAAGCTCAAACAAGGATGAACTAGTGAAGAACCCAATGAAGTCAGGAGGACTAACACTGTATCTCTCCTGGGGTTTCGTAGTTTTGAGTTCCCTTCCTTTCATCAAACATCTGGTTGCCTTTCCTCAGGGAGGATGGCCTCCAGTCATCTCTCTCCAAGTAAGCAAAGGTGACTCATGTCTTTCTTTCCCTGAAAGAGTAGAAATTGCAAAGACGTGAGTCTTGCAGTTCACTGCTACTCCTCTGCACTGTCAGCCAGTTCTGCGTGCAGGGTTTGGTACTGGACATGCCTTTCATTCCAAAAGTGGGAAATATTACCTTCAATCAATTTGACAAGTGTTTTCCTTCCAGAATTTAGCCTTCAAACCCACAAGTATCAGCAGCAAGTACCACACAAATCTTTAAAATTGGGTTGTGGGTAGGATCTGCTGCTTTTAATTGTTTTTTAACCTTTGCTAAGCTGCTGTTCTTTAAATTGCTGCTTAATTTCCCTCTTCATCATTATCAGTTGTTGAGGTTTTGCTTGTTTGTTTGTTTCTTCTCACTGGAATGGTGGAACAGCCATGTCACAGAGATGCACCAGCCCTGGTGATGTCATGGTCACACCAGAGCAGGCAGCCACCAGCTTCTGGCATTAGCCCTGGTGATGTTGTGGCAGTGTTACAACAGGTAGAACGTTGGTGGTTGGTGACACAGCCAGCCCTGGACAGGTACAAAAAAGGCTGTGCCAGCCCGGGCTGGCAGAGAAGTAGTTGGGTGAGTGAGGGCAGGAAGGAGAGGGCAAGGAGGCAGGGGCTGTCCATAGCAATGGAAAGTGGCTGCTCCTCTGTTTTCTCCTGTGTATTGCAACTGGATGGTCAGACAGAGATGTTACCAGATCACGGCATGCTCCTGTGCTCTACCTCCTCTGCTACTCAGCCGCAGAATTGTCAATGTTCTACTGGACAAATAAGAGAGCCTCAGCCTGTGCCCCAACACGTTTTTGCATGGAGCTGGAAGCTGCCCACAGCTGTGGGCAAAGGGAACTCCCCACCTTCTTCTGCTAAGGGCTGGGCCCCACGTGAGCTATTGGCACCAGCCCTAGTGAGGCACTGGGGCAAAATCCTGGTGGTGGGACAAATGTCACATTGGGGATGGTGGCATGGTTGGCCCAGGACAGGTGTCTCCTGGCTGTAAGGGAGGTATGGGAGGCCGGGGGAGCCCTGGGCAGGGAGGCAGAAGCTGCCCCATGGCAACAGAGGGGGTGCTCCTGTCGTTGGTTCTCCTGTCTTTGACAGCCACAGCCCCGCAGACGGACATGACCAAGTCATAACACACTCCTCTGCTTCCTCTGCCACTCAGCTGGAAAGTGTAGCAGCTTTCCACAACGACATTGATCTAAGGATAAGGAAACACACTCGGCCCCAATCTATACTATCTTATGATCCTACAGGCAGCTGGAAGGTCCCCACAGATGTGGGCAAAGGGAGCTCCACACCATCCATCTTCTCTGTGTGAAACTTCTTTGTGTGCAACCCCCTTACAAAAATGAAAGGGAAAAATGGAATTTACTTCACCAAGAAGACAAATTCTAAACTTCACCAGTATTTTTAGTAATAAATAAATATTTAAATGAATAAACATCAGCATTAAACATGTGTATTGAGAGTCACTATAAACTATCTACTAGCACTAAAATTTTGGCCTTAGGTGTTTCCTGCTGATTTTCTAGATGTTTGTTCTCCCAGAGAGTGCAATTGAAATTTATTAATATCCATTTTTCAACCCCAAGGACATATTTATGCTTCCCGTCTTTTCTGTGTGTAAAATATTGAAGTATAAACTCAGAGGCTGACTCTGCATATGTGTCTGGAGTGAATATCTTTCTGAAGAACTCCCTACACCTCACTCTAGACATTTGTAATATAGAAGTCTACATCTGAGGCCAGACTCCCTTTATAGTCAGTGGAAAGAAATACTCACAGGAGATGATTCATCTGACCTATTTTAGATATCTACGTGAGGACAAGATTAACCATGCCCTAGAAGTATCTATTTCCACTTCATTGTCTGTGGAGAACTTGCTGCCCTGCAAACATCTCAAGTTGGATGCAGTGAATCCTCCTCTTAATGCAAAGACCAATTATCCTGAAGAGTACTTCTGAAGAGTATGTAAAGTTTGTATACTTTCAGGCCCTGCAGCAAATGGTTTATGTGCTAAGAAGTCAGAGAAAGTGGAGTAAAAGAAATCATAACATGCCAATATTTCGATATCAATTTCCAGGTGAGGAGGGTAAAACTGGAGTGAGGAGGGAAAAAAAAAAGAAATATGATTAGAAAGAATCCATTCGGTGTCATTTTTTCATGCGAGACCCACTCATGCTCAGCAGAGTAAAACCAAGTGTCCACCAATATTAAGCCTCACAATAGTATATTTGTTTTCATATCATTAGCAAGACAGCCTAAGTGGCTCCCTCCAACAAAGCGTGGTGTTTCTGGCTGGAGGTTTGTTCAGCCAGCTCAGATCAGCTCTGATGTTTATTTACATGCACACTGTTGTGAAATTGTTACGCTATGAACAGAGGTGCTGGAAAAACTGTGGGACATTAATCTGCCCGATTCTTGGGCAGGCCCCGACCCTGTGGTCTGTTCAAGATGGGCAGACCCCTGTGCTGGGGCAAAACATGATGCAGGCTGGAGGTCTTACACAAGTGGCACAGCAAGTATGCGCTTACATTTCCGATTACAATTTCACAAATGTTTGTTTGTTGTTCTCGTTCCCAGAGCACTGTGTTTGGCAATCCATGGACCAGCACACCAGGACTCCAACAAGATGGTGTGATAGGGGCCAGGCTTTTTTTTTTGAGAAATGGAAACCATGATGTAGGATACTCCTCCTTCCCCAGAAGCTTCAGCACAGTTGCCTTTCCTCTCAGTGATTTTGGTCTGGCAGCACCGCTTGCGTTGCCAGCAGCAGGTAACACTCTGATTGTTTTGGAAGGATGACCATTTCTTCCTCTGTAATGCACAGTGTTCCCATGGTAGGTTGTGTCAGCAGCATCTCAGGACAGTAAAACTTGGAGTAAATACCTCCTGGAGATGAAGGGAAAGAGCTGCAGCTCTGGGATGATTCTTTTAGTCTATCTGCTGACTCAGGAAAGCATATCTACATCTACATCATAAGCTGTTCACATCTCCAAAGTGTTTTACTGAGCAGTAAAAGATAGAAAAGCATTCAGAAACAAGCCTGAGCCTGGTGTAATTAGATGGTTCTAAAACTGGAGCTCTGAACAAGAGCAGCTTGCTTAAATTCAGTCCTGGTTTCCCCTTCACATGAAATCAATCATATCCTTGCTATAGCGCAATAAAACTTACATGTCTCCATGTATGCATGTCTGAAGCCTCCTGCATCTTTTCCCCTACCTCCACCTATTCCTATGCCTCCGGTCCTTCATATTTTCTACAGACGGAGTGTCTGATGTTTGGGAAATAGTGGAATAAACTAAAATGGGGTTTGTATAATGCTTGTTCTTGTCATGTGTGTTTTTTCCTTCTCTAAGTTTATGAAGGCCAGACCAGGATTAAAAGACTTAGCTTCACATTCCTAAAAGCAGTGCAAAACTTTCCACCCAAATTAGCTGGCAACTCCTCTTTGGATATCATGAACATAAAAATACATTCTAAAAGATGAATCATCTCTGTACTGCTCAGGTGAGGAGCAGTAATTTGGTAGGAGCACAGATAGCACTCAAACCCATTTAATTTAGTTGACATGCAAGAGACAAACTCTTACCAGGCAGAGCTGCCTACTTTTGGACAAACAAACAGCCGATGGTTTTTGCATTCTCCTTATAGTTGATATTTGGACTCTGTCATAGCATTTAAATTGATATCAAATACTTGAGGTCAATAGGAAGGACACAAAAAGCAATTATGTGCACCTACCATCTAACCTCTCCTAGAACCAAACAGCGATGTGAAATGACATCTGCAATTCCATGCTGTGGAGTCATTTAAAATGAGTGAACACATTATCACCTTGTATTAGTAAGTTAACAATGCACAATAATGCATTTCCTCTGCTCACTACCAAGCTATCTCACAGCTCCTCCACAGATGCCTTACTCTAAGTAAGTGTTTTCACGACTCCCACTGCTGCAGGCTGTGAGGAACCTGCCCATTGGGAACTGGGACACAAAAGGCTGGAGTCCAGGGGCTACTCGAGGTGTGATCCAGGCACTCAGGCACCCAACGTGAGGTGGCCAGGGGTGCGTTACAGCGAGTTTGAAACTCACCTGCACACCACAGAGGGAGCAGCTGAGAGCTGCCCCATAGGAAACACTTGGGCAGGGGTTGAGCCTGTAACTGCCCCCGCACCATTCTGCAGAAGATGGGCCTCAAGATGCCGCAAAAACTTGCAAAATCTGCTATAAAGCACAAGTCCTGAGCTTCCAAAATTCTTAGAAGTGTGGTCCCCGGTGTCTGTCTTCAGGGCAGACGAATGGTCTGTGCCGCAACAAAAAAATCATCCTGAAGGGCTGAAGAGCCTTCCTGTGCCTTGCAGCTCCCCCATGCTGCTGGGTGCTTGAGGGGTCCCAGGAGGATGGAGCCTGCTGCAGAGTTCAGCTTTTTTTTCCACGTATTTGCATGTGGCAGTCATTTAAATCTTTGATTGAAACAATCAGCTTGTCCAGGGCTGAGCTGTGATCCTCTGCCTCCACAAACAGCCCCGGTACTTCAAAGGGATGGCTGACATGAGTCAATTGCTCGTGGGCCCAAAATCTCAAAGAGCTGGTTGCGTCTTCTCCCCCCCTTCTTTCACATGGAGAATGCGGAAATCGAGGAGCAAACCCAGGGCTGGAGGCAGGGAGGGGAGGCCCAGCATGACAAGCCAGATGACCCACTGGCCATCGCCCACCGGTGGCAACCCAGCCTGCCTGCCTCACCAGCCGCCCACTGCCCCCTCCCTCTCCCAAAATGTGCTCGGCTCAGAGCAGCTCTTCACAACGACTTGAGCTCAGAGGGACCAGAAGCCACAGACTCCGCTTCTCCTGAGGCCCTCCATGTGGTGTCCCAGAGCTGGCTGCCCCAGACAACATATCACCATCGCAAACCCTTATCAAGTGCCCCAACATGAGCCTCACCCCATACGGGCCCATTTCCATCCAATTAGCCCAAGTACATGATACTCCATTTATGCCCTTTTATGCTGACTTTCTCCTGGCTGTGAGAGCACAGACAATGCCAAGTCTGGGAGTAAGGGCCTGCTGATAAAAAGTTGTTAATAAAAGTTGCTGATAAAAACCTGTTGCCACATTTGGTCTGGAGCCCTCAGGCTGTACAGCTGAACTTCAGCCCCAGCCTAACCTTGTCACCCCAAGTTGATTTCTCATTTGCCTTTCTGGAAAATATGCCTTTCTGGAAAGCTGTTCTCATCCTAAAAAATGTTTCTGAGAATGGGGAGCCAAACTGCCTCCTGAAGGTGCTGCTATTTGTGAAGAAGCCCCAGGTGATCGGCTCAGCCTGGGGCAACCAGCTTTCAGATGGTTGTAGCCAGCTGAGGTGAGGAACACTTAACGAACATGTTCTACTGAGGGCAGTCTTTATACCTGGCTTGATGGGTTTGCTTTTTGTTGTTAGCAGATTGTTAGATGACCAATGAAGGCAATATCAAAACTGAATGCATCAGCTTGTACTGCTTATTTCTGAGATGGACAGTGGGGTTTGTTCACTTTAAGTGATCTGTTTTGGACTAATTTTTAGTCTCCCATTACTGGTGGGATTTGTAAAGATTGTTTCCAAAGCGAGTAATGAGGAAAACAGTCCTTGCCAGTATCCCTTGTGGGAGTAGTTGGCATAAATTATTCTGTTCATGAGCAAATTAAGTAGCCACTGTTCCTCTGTGTTCTGAACATCTTCTGCGTTCAGCATCATGAACGAAATGCACAAGTACAGGTTGTACTTCCCATCTCCAGTATAAACGTTTTGGTTTTTTTTCTTCTGGTGAGCACACAGCAGAAATTGATTGTAATTAAGGAAAGAGAAATTGGCAGCAGCCTCAGCTCTTGCTTGGATCCATTTTCAATAACTCAAAGCTTGTCAAGGTCTGTTTTCAACTCACAGGATGATCTGAGAGTGCTTGAAATGCCTCCTTTGCTTTCTATTCTGTGGATTTCAATACTTGCTTTTTTTAAAAAAATTGACTGCAGTAGGGTGCCAGTATCAAGACAACTTGTCTCCTTTTGCTGAGTTGTGGGGCAGGAATTTGAGTGGGTGAGGTCTGAGGAGACATTGTTTAGCCTTGCAGTTTTGAAACTCTGGCTTCCTTAGATCTTTACTTTTCCCTTCATGTGTTTCCATTCACACCTGAATCATTCATTATATTGGCAAGCTGGGAAGATCCCTCTCTTCTTCAAGGTAACCACACATTTCTGAAGTAAATTATAGGTGTGGAGATTATAGAAATTTGTCGTCTAGGCACACACCCTGGCTCCTTTCCTTTTCCAAAGCATGTAATAATGATTTGTTTTCCTTTTTTCCCCCCATAGCTAATGTATGCCTAATGTGGGAACAGTTGTTTTCTTTGTTTTGATGGAACATTAAAGCAGGCTGTGTAACAAGGGAGGAAGTCTAAGAAGTGGCATTTTACTTTTAAACACAGCTTTGAAAATAAGTGGCAAGTCAGTGACCATGCTGCATTGGTGTGATCGCCTTTGTGATTTTCTGCTGGACTGTCAGCCTATACACTGACAGATTAAGCACGAGACAAAAGCCCAGAATTCCCTTTTGAATTTTGGGCTTCAACTTTCAAGGTCACCTCCCCTTTCCCAACCTGTGATGCTTTCAACCCAATTTCTGAGTCCACTTTAAAAAAGGACAAAATTAGCCATTGCCATGTTGTTTTGACTCAAAGCAATAGCAAAAAATAGCCAAGTAGCTGCTTTTATGATGCTGAAGCCATGAAATGCATTCTACCATTAAAACATACTATGTAAGGGTTCTGGTAGGATTGGAGAATGAAAACACGATGCCTCATTGGGAAATATTCATGTTTATGGTTATCATTCTCTTATATTTCCCAGACTTTATTGTCCTATGCATAAAGAAATTAAAAGATCCAACCCACTAATTTAAGTACAGTACAAAGCATAGAAAGCAAAGCACCTGCTGGAGATGTTTCCACAGAAGCAGATGAGCTGTAAAACTGCCAGATAATGAGAAACTGCTAAGTATTGGCAGGAGTACTTAGATCTTAAGAAAATATACAGTGTTTGCAATCAAGTCTTGCTCATAGTCACTTGTGAACAACAACAGATAAAATTGGTCAGCCAGATTGCTCTCAGCCTTGTTTGTCAGACCTGACCTCAGCAGATAAGAGCATTACATAAAGGATGAGGGCCAGGGCAATGAAAGAGGGAAACAAAACGTGAAACTGAGGAAAACCCTTGACACAACAAAGTTTCAGAGGGAAAGTTTTGTGTATTTGGTTCTCCAGAGGGGGAAAAAAAAAATCCACCAAAAAACGGGGAAAAGGGAAATAGAAAAGTGAAAGGAAGCATCCCAGTCAGACATAGTAAAAACAGTTATCTTTTACATATTTTTTTTCTGATAAAATTTATTGAGCAAATAAGAATGCTTAGGTCCAGTTTTATTTGGGGAAACCCATTCCCTCTGAAAAAAATATATTTTCCCAAAGCATAAACTTAAAGATAATCAAATGTTTTGTTGGAAGGATGTGGTGGGAAATGGTGAATGCACTGAGATTAAGAGAGGCAGCTGAACCAGCCAGAGACAAAATAAGTCTGTGACCAGGACACTCAGGAAGACAGGCACTTCTACGCCATGAGGCTGGTCCACAGCTATGTTTCTGGAAACCCCAAACTGTGATACCTGAGAACAGGCAATCTCCAAATAGTCAGCAGCAAAATCTTTGTTAGCAAGTTAGTCCCAAGCCTTTGTTACAACAAAATTAAGTGGGATATCAGGAGCCTAGAGGTAAAACAGCATATGGTACACTTCAGTTCTTTACTTCAGCAAGTAATTATTTCAAATCTTTTATTCCAAAAAATGGACCTTTCAAATCCTTCCTTTGGAACATCTGTGATGACCTAGATGCATTTGCTAATTGCTATGTAATAGACTAAATGTATTTATCAGGTTAAGTTCGTTAAACGGGGGGAAATAAAGGTTGTTAAAGTTTATTGTAGCCAGGAATTGAAATTGCAGTTCTTTTTCCTCCCTGCTCTCTCTACAGTGATAAATTCCAGAAAATACATCTTGGTTCCCTCCAGTCTGAGCCATCTACAGATGCATGTTTTCTTTCTATAACCAGCTGTAGCTAATTGCATCAGTGCCGCCTCTACTGCTGCACATGAAAAAGAAACCTGTAATTTATTGCAACAGACCATACTATTTCTGCTGTACATCTTGCCCATTCTGTCATTCCAGTGAACGGATTTCTCATGGTAAATTGGCAGTTCAGAAGTGGAAAACAACCTTGCTCAGAAGAAAGCTTTCAAAAACTCCTCCATATGTTCTACCCAGATATTGATAAAAGAACAAACAGAAAACTTATTGTTTATCTGTAGGACCATGATTTCCCCATCAGCCAAAGAAATACTGAGTCAAATTCATGCCTCATGTACCTTTGTTGTAGCCAACACAAGTTCAGCGCTCACGATAACGACCCACTCATTTTATTATTGCTTGAATGGCAACATGGTGCCTTGAAAAACATACACAGGTGAGGTGGTGCAAATTAGTGTCAAAATCAGTGGAGCTGTGCCAGTTTATACCAGCAACAGATCTGGCTCCAGTCTCTGCCTCAGGGAATTTATGAATCATAATGTAACTCTAAGTAGATCTAGTGGCTGTAAAATTCAATCCTGTCTTTAATAGCAGCGAGGCAGGAGAAGGCGAAAGGTGAGCCCTAACCTACTTTTGAAAGGGTCATGTGAAGGGCATGGAAAAAAGCCTTTTAATTGTTCTTACAACTCTGGGGAATGAGACTGTAATGAAAGGCAGTAAAATCTTAATCACAACTGCATTGCTGGAGCTAGGAATTAAATGTAATTTTGCCTAAACTTGCAGTTTAACAATACGAAGGCTTCAGGGACTACATTGGTGCAAAGACCTCCCTTCTCCTTCCTGTTATCACCACCATCAACATCTAGCTACTCACGCTCATGTAGCTACGTGTGGGGCTATGTTGTGAGCTGGATCAAGGAACTGCTCCAGGTTAAAAATAACCCAGAAAAAATAAACTAATTAATAAGCTCACAGTATGCACACTTAATAGCAGAGGTTAGTGTTTGCAAAATGCTGGGAGAGCCCCGTATGACTGGCATTATATAAGTGTAAAGCGCTTAGTAATTCCCAGCTATTATTATGTAGTGGTGCTATTTATTACTGAGGGTTCAGCCTCTTGTTTGCATCTGGGTGTACATCAAAAAGATCTCTCGCACAGGCTGTGCAGCCAGGTGGTTGTCTCTCAGCTCTGCCTCCTTCACTCACGGAGGTTGGCTCAGCTCAGGCTTCCCTGTGGCCCAGCCACAACTGCTCACTCCAGTTGAGCAGCTGTAGAGGCTGAAGCCTCAAGTGTTAATTGCTCTATTACATTAATGTGAAACTAGAGGGATGGAGTGGAAAATCACAGCCATTGTCTTTTCATTTACCCTAATTGACCAAGCGACAGTAAAAGAGTGGCCTGGAGAAAGCCTCTTCTTATAATACATTGGCACTAATTAGGAATTTTAACAGAGGGATTTTTCAAATCCCTTACATCTCCTTAGAAATGTAGCTTCAAAGCTATCACTGAGAGAGGGTTTTGTGCCATTTAGGTAGTTAGCAGCAAAAGGCAGAGATTGCAGCTGTACAGCCCAATGTAGGCAGCAGGTCTGCAGCTGGAGAAGACCCAACTGTGTTGATGGCCACAGCCGTGCCCAAACCATGAGGGCGTTCTCCCTTCATATGCTGTATCTAGATCAAAGAGCAGAGGGAAACCAGACTTCCTATGGGATGGAGCAAAGTTTGTGGCTTGTATTATGTCACCGTAGCCCAGAGAGTTACATTGCTTTGTGACACATCTGAAGACTGCCCTTCAGACCAGAGGTATGTTCTTCCTTTGAACATGGGTCACCAGAGAAGAGGTTTTCTTTTAAAGAAAGAATCATGAAAAATGTGATGTGTGGCTTCATTATTGTTCCTCTTCCTCTGTACATATATTCTTTTCCCCGTTGTGCCTTAGGGTTAAAGCCTCTAAGTTTACTGAAGCAAGACCATTAGCTTCAATGGGAAGAGTTTTCTTGTCTTTCTTTCTTTCAAATAAAGACAGAGAGCTTCTAGGTTGGTTCCTACAGCAAGGAGTTACTGGACACAGTGCACTCCATCAATTTGCCATGATCTGTTACTGTCCCTGTTCTCCAGCCATACAGCTTGGTGAGTGAAAAGTGGGGAGAAAGGGACTTAAATTTCTCCAATGCTAAACATTTCAGCTGTGCAGCCCTAGAGGAAAAATAAACTCTCTCTAAAGCTGACAGCTACTTGTCTCATGGAGCAATGGGAAGGCAGCACCAGAGGCCTGGGGCTTTGGGCTGGGAATGCCATTTGCAGACAGGACACGCTGTTGATCTTGTAGTTCTCAGTTTCAAGGTGGCCTTAGACACACAAAATTGTTCCCTTCTAAAGTGTTACACCTCAGCAAACACAACCGCTAATGTGACTCATTGGGTATCGAAGCAGCATATAAGCAAAGAGACCATGTACTAGTAGAAACCAAGTCAGATGTTGTTCCAACTATGTCTTTTGTGCTGTTGCTGATGTACTGTATGCCCTGGTGCATGTCCACGTCTTGTGCGTGCCACAATTAAATAGGCGGTTCTGCCATGCAAGTTTTGCTCTCCTAAGAAAATGTGAAGAGGATAACATAAGGGCTATGTTTACAGCCTATAGCACAGCAGACTCTCTACTTACTGCATGCTAGGCTTTTCAAATAACCCCTAGGGACAGGCTGCAATTACTGCCCTTCCTTTGCAGTAACATACTGCACATTTTGCTGCTTAACAGATTTCTTTCTTTTAAGGAGGCTTGTAACAAGGAAGGTTGAATTCAAAGCTGCTGATTTAACCAAGACAGAATGGACCACAGTAGATTCTCTGGTTTTGGTAGCTAAAAGCTAATCTCAGCTGGTCTCAAGTCAAGGCCTACCAAGCATTTTTGAATATTTTCAGGGTGCAGTTAGGCAAATATTTTCTTCAGCATTCTGTCCAGCACAGGAAGTTCCCACGCTCTTCTTCTACCCCACCTGTTTGTCCCTGTGCCGATGCTGCTCCTGGCTGTCTCCTCAGTGCCAACTGGCAATGAAAGTGCCAATGCAACCTTCTGGGGGCCAGTGCTGTAGAGGGAATCCTAGCAATGGCCCTGATTAAAAAATGAAAACCTCCATATTTTGAAATGAAATGAACTGAATTCCACTGTGTTCTCAGGAGTGTGCAGGCCAAACTGAAATACCTCTGGGTACAAAGAGCCTGAATGAGATGGAATTCCAGTAGAGATTCATGTTCTTGCTGATGGCATCAAGATGGATGAGAAGGAAGCATGACCAATGCCACATTTAGAGATGCTGAATTTGGTTTATATACCCTCAAAGCTAATGCTTTTCATTTGACCTCATCCTGGCATTGCACCAATGAATGTGACTAGGAAGCACATGGGTTTCTAAGACAGCCACTCTCTCAAATTTACACTTCAGATGACTGTTAATTTTGCTGTGTGGATATAACACTGGATATGCAGAGAACATAGAGAATAGAAGAAAGCTTGTGGATAAAGGTCCTGGGTCAACTTGGGCATGGAGACCTTCTCAGGTTGTGCTGTGTCTATGTGAGTCTAGACACACCTGTATGTGTCTGGCTTAACAAATGATCCAGCTGAAAGCAAGCCAGCAATAGAGAGGATGCAGTGGGTCAGATACCTGTGTGGTTCAGTCTCTTGAAGGGGGGGCAGGTTTATGTTGAATCCCATCCTGTGGACGATTCACTGCTGTTTATTTTCAAGCATGCCATCTACAGATGCAAGCTACAGTTGTATCTTAAATTTGAGCGTGCATGCGGCCTCAGGCACCATCACTTCATTTCCACAGCGACGAGCTGGAATGAATACAAACGTGCCATGACTTGTGTAAGGGTCCTCTTTACTTGGTCGTATAGTCACACCAAGGAAGAATTTATGTATCTTTTATCCTTTAAGGAATTCTTTTTACAACTTGTAAAATAACTAATGTTTTGTAAAGATAGCAAAAATAATGTAAAAAGGTGCCTAAAAGGTTGATGTGACCCAGGGTAAATATGGTGATGATTATGCATGGAATATAAATAACCTATATAAAGGGTACCAATACATAAAATGCATATTTTTCTTTAAAGAGAGATGAAGAAAATATTTACTACCTTATTAAATCAAAAGAAATATGTAATTAAAAAGCAATCACTAGCTTCAGAGCTGCAATAAGCTTCTTTATTAGGTATTAATAATTTTACTAGGTACTGGATTGCTGGAGGGCTGGGACCATATGAGTTGATAATAAACCATCTTGATACATCATGTTCTTTCAGTCTTGCCAATGTGACATTTGCTGTGCAGGCACCAAAATGTTATACATCTGAACTAAAGCAAGTGAAAAGACCCTACTGATCCTGAAACGCTCTTACTGGCCCAGGCAAATTAATATGGAGGGCACTGACTTAAGAAGAAAAGATGCATTTTGATGCGTAGTCATATGAGAAAAATGTAGCACACAGTAGAATTGACTCCTGGTCAAAAACTGGAGAGTTATGCCTAAAACCTTCTAAACACGAGGGGTCATGGGAGGCTGTTTTCTCGATTTGTCAGCACAGCCACTCTTGCTGGGACAGTACTTACCAGGTGATATCGGTGCTATGAAAACTGTTGAGATTTTATATTAAGCTCTAATTCTGACCAAAAAACGAGTCACAAACCAAAACGAGTTTGATGCTATATCCAAACATGTTCTGTGTAGTTCATTATTGCTGACAACTCCAGGGAAGGAAAATGACCATTAAGAATTGATACCACACATCTCATGTTCCCCACTCCATCCAACCATGAAAACAGATCTGGACATGTGGGCCTTCCCCATTTTGGAAAAAACAGCTCTTGGCTTTCAGTGGGATTATGGCCCATGTATCCAAATCTGTTAGCAAGATGACATCAATGAAATTGAAATGTTGTTCTTATGTTAATGCTTCTCTAATTAGCAATGTTTGAAGTAGCTCTGCTAAACTAAGAACATACCCTAACCTCAAGCCAAAACTCAATCCAACCCCTCTTTTGAAAAAACTCAGTTACCATTATTTTCTTAGTCAACATTATCTTCCAGAGAACAACCCACAACTCCCAAGGAAGAAGACAAACTGTCTGTAAGCACCTTCTGCTTTAACATAAAATAATCATGTATAAATTAGGCTCCCAAAACATTTATGCAAGCATTTTCACCTATGACTCAATAGTTTCAAGAACGTTGTCGGCTTCTACAACTGTCTTACCAATAGGTCAATGCAATAAAAAGTAATAAAGAGCAAAGGGGTTCAACAACAACTCAGGTACCTCCAAATAATTTTCTATCTGTGGGAGGACTGTAACAGAAACAGCAACAGTAACGTAAAAGAACCAAAAACCTGCAGTTCGGACTTTCCATTACGGCAGCAGCTGTGGAGGTGGGACATTCTAGAAATGTCCTCTCCTGGGCTTGTTCATACAGACATGTTTACTTTCAAGCTGATGAATTTCAGTATCTACTCTATTAATACATCTTTCCAGGAGTATACTCATAGTCTTTTTAAGGTTAGCATTAATAACTCACTCAGAAAGGTAGAGATGCAGAATAGACAGAGTAGCCGAGTTCTTATAGTAACAGATCAAGCAGAAACCTACACGTAAATGCAAAAATGACAAAGTTAAGCAAATCTGCCTGACAAAAGGGTAGGAAAGTGACAATCTGTCTGCTGTGCTGTCACAGAAAGCTGCCTTTTGATGGGAGTAGCTAAGGGTACCATGAATTATAGACAGGTTGATGCATACTTTTTCTCCCCTTGCTGTGGCATGCTAACCATTCTTTCAGTAGTTCAATTTTGATAGAAACACTATGCATTTTAGAACCATTTTGCCATGTAGATGTCATTCGCTTTCATGTACATTTTAAGAACTGTATGTTTATTTTCTTTGCATCTATTGTTTTTAGAGTATCTTTTTTTTTCTTTCAGAAATTTGATATGAATTTGGCAGTCTTGATTAGAGATAAAAATAAAGCAATGAAGTGTGTTCAAGAGAAAGTGACCCACCATCCATTATGTGGGATTTGCATAATAGATTTTTATCCTAAAATATGGATTGCTTGTAATCTTGAATCAGCTAGATTTCAGGTCATTGCACAAAAGGCATCAGCTCCTGATAAGCCCACCTTATTTTTACTAATACTTTCTTGACATAGACATGGTTTTGATCATATTCTAAGTGAATATTCAAATCAGGTATATATGGAGATGAACATCTTAAGCAATTAGCCACTTAACCAGGTTACAAAGCCATGTATGAATGCATATGAAGACATGTTCTGTAAGTAACCAAACCACTTGTCTAATTATATGACAATCATTGTGGCAAACCATACACAATTGTTCAAACCACTGCATATGTTTTTTTCCATAAAAAGAAATACAAAGGAAAATATGTTTAATGACACTGCCTTCCACAATATTATGTTATGCTGCATAAGCACTCATTTGATGGCTAAGCCATAACTTAACATCTCTCCTCATCTTTGGTTGGTTTCAGCCATTATTCATGTTAATCCTTAAGACACATAATGTATTACTAATGTTAAAAGATACTGAACAGCTAGGCCAGAGGCAAGGTTATTTTCCAAAATAATAAGAAGTAATTTCCTTTTACTTTCTGAATTCTGGAGTTCATTACAGTCCTTTCTTTCTGTCCAGAGTTTCTCGCAGAACTGCAGTAGCTCTTTGCTATAGCCCAGTTTTGAAAAATGCATGTCTTAAAATTTTTTTGAAAAATACATGTCTTAAAATCTGTCTGTCAGGGAACAGGCAGATGAGTTACTACTTCTGCTATCACCTACAGTCCTAGTGATTATACACTTGCCTCATCTGGATGATTCAGGGAGCTGCCCAATGCTCATCAGGCCCTTGTGTCTTCCAAGAAGAGAAAGGCCTTCAGATCTGCCTCCAAATGGCAAATCTGGAGAGTCTGGATAAAGTACCTTCGCTTTCAGATGAGCACTCTTCATCTGATCTGTATTAGCTGCTTCAGGATGAGAGGAGGGGCACTGTAAGCCTGCTGCTCCTTTGACTGATAAGGACTCCTGGACAAGTAGTTCACACGTAGAAGTCTATAGTGCAGACATCAGCACGTGGTCAGGCAAAGCTCTCTCTGAATCAGAGATTCGCAGACATCAGGGTAAGATGCATAGACACGCCTGAGACTGAATCCACGCACAGCTGGATCGCCTTGTCAGGGATACAAGGAAAGACACAGCTGGGCTTTTGTGTTCTCTGCTATGTAACCCAGGGAACAAGGAAAGGAACTGAAGAGATTCTGATATTTTATCACAATTATGCTCTCTTTCCGGCATTATTATGACAGCATTGGCACAGCTTAGTTCCTTACTGGGGCAGCTACATGACAAATATTATGTGTTGATAATTACATAAAACTGTAAATCTTATTGGAGCTTTCATGTTTCCTGATACAAAATGTGTGCAACTAATTTGACTCATGGCCCTGTGCAGATGTGGAGACAATTATTCAAGTGATACCTGTTGTCTTCACATTCTTATAAGTATATTTATGACTAAAACCATGTAGCAATAAAATTTACTGGTAGATTCAGTCTTACCACAAACTATCACTTAGTCTCAAATAAACTGTAGAATTTGACGCAATAATTCCTGCTGTGGAGGGAATTAATCCTTTCTTGTTTACCAGAAATTACTTTTTTTCCTATTTATTATTTGGCTGATCATACCACATGTTAGAAAGAAGAGAAAAGTTACACAGTTCTTTTCCTTTGTGTTGACAAGTGAAAAGTTTCAGAGGTTCTCCCCAGTCATGGTTCACATTTAAGCATCCACAGAAATTCTTTCCTGAGGATCAGAGACATGTCCTTGATAAACAGGAACAAATAAACAAACTGAGTCACACATGTAATTGGAAACAAAGGCTATGAGCCTCAATTAGAGCTGGTTAAAGTTGCAAACCCTAATTCTGTATCCTTACCCTGTTTTCTGCTTTTTTTTTTCTTCCAAGTCCTCACATCAATTTTATAATTTTAAAAAACAGTGCTGTTAAGCAGAGTGAAATGTTCATTCATCTTCAGACAGCATATGCAAATCCCTTTCTCTTTGGTAATGATTCAAACCATTGCAGGCTAATCACCTGCCTGCCGATGGGAAGTGGTGAATGAGTTCCGTATTTTGCTTTGCTTGCATGTACAGCTTCTTCTTTATGTATTAAACTGTCTTTATCTCAACCCACAAGTTTTCTCACATTTACCTTGCTGATTCTCTCCCCCATCCTGCTGGGGTTGGGGAGACAGCGGTGAGCAAGCCACCGGGTTGGTGCTTAGCTGCCTACTAGGGTTACACCACAACAGGTAGACATGGTCATGGACAAATAAACTGAGTGAGATGTTGCTAGCCTAGGATGGTTCTGATAAATTCACAGGAACAAACAGTTTCCAGAATGTTGCCCTCAGGAATATCATTAAATGGATTCCAGTGGTATTTTGATGGAGACTCTTCTTCAGTGTGGCCTGACCAGAAACAATTGACTCATAGTACGTGACATGAAGGACTTGCTTACAAGCATGCACGTGCTGCTGGAAGTGGGAACTGCCTTAGAATAGTTTTTTCCTTTTTCAATGTGTAATGGGCAAGGGGCAATTATGGTAAGTAATACCAAAGTAACTGAGGATTCCTGGTTTGGATTTTCTATCACAGGCTCAAGACTGAGGCATCCCATGTTCAAGCCTAGGTGTCTAGATAAGCCTAGGTGTCAGGAAGGCATCCAAATTGTAGGGAGAACTTTCAACAGCCTATGAAATCACTTCAGGGCTATTGCTTCAGACCATTCAAGATCACCCAAAAGTGTAATTTCTCCAGCAGAGTGGGAGAACACAGAGCATCCAGACAGCATGGGTGAACCTGGCTACCTTTTTTTCTGACTTGAATGGTATTTCCTCCTGCCTCTGAAACTACGTATGTGTTGACACCTATCGTCTGTACAATTGCACCTACATCTAAGCACCCATTTATTTTATCCGTGTTGATAATTATTTATTTACCATTTATTTGCTGTCACTGAGGTGGCTGCTGTGTCATGGGTCAGTCTCTAGAGGGTTAGGTGAATTATCGTCTGAGGATTTTATCTGAGTTTGTGCAGGTTGAGGGCAAACGTCATGAGAAATGAAGCCACAAGATTATCCTTCCTTCATGTTATTGTAGTTCGAAATGGGTTATGACTGTGGCAAGTGTCTGTGACTTTCTGTAAGAATGAACCACATCTGATAAAGATGACAATCACTATGGTGTTAGAAAGTTGACTAAAAAGTAGGATGATCAGCATGAGTCATGCTGTCAGGGGAAACAGTTCTACCCATTTATTTTGTTTTGTCATTTGGTGCATCAGCTTCTCAAATGGTATTCCAAGATAGTATACAACTTGAAAGATGACTAAGTGCATTCTGCTTGCTGCTGAGTGCTCTTCAGCTCCCAGCAATGGCAGTCATTATTGACGAAGCACAGTACTTTTCCACATTTGGTTATAAATCCATGGTGGCAAACTGACAGAGGGGCTCTTCCCCTTTGATACAACAGCAGGAAATATAGCGCAGAAACTGCCTTTTCCTTCTCCTAGCTGCCACTAGGACTAACCCCTTTAGGAACTTCTTGTCTTTTTGTTGCTGACCCTTTAAATCAACTACAGGTAAGCAACTACACACCTGGCCATTTCACAATCAGCAGCCACTCGCTCCATGTTTTTCCATTGGAAATTACCTGATCCCAGTTTTCTCTTACTTCTACCCAGGGATATGGCCTGTTTACTTGCTACTTTCTTGTACAGATGGAAGGCAAAATTAATAGCACGTGTTTTTCTGAAGGCAAGCAAGCATGCAAAGGAGGAAAACTTACTAATCTTGTTTGATTTGCAACTGGATTCTGTCCTGTATTTTAAGGTCAGGATCCCATGGGCTTCAGAGAAACTAAAATTATGTATGTCACTGATCTATGACAATTTAGTCCACTAAAATTATTACTGTCTCTTCTAATTTGCTTGAACTTTCCATGTTTTATTTAAGTTTTTTCCTGCCTTTACTTTGCAGCAAGTTCTATGAGCTTGCTAAACCTAGGTGTCTGTGCAAAGTTATAATGGATTTTGGGGGAGGTTATGGATGCCTCACCCTAGAGTTTGTAGTGATTAACGCAATTTCTTTTGGAGCATATTATAGAGGAGTGAAACAGGCTGAACCAGAATAAGAATTGTGTTTGCAGCAGATCTTGTCATCTCCACCTGTAACACGTTCAAGTTACTTGAAAATTTATAAGGCAGGAAAATTATTTTCAAGTAAGGGTTCTGAACTTCCGAAAATAGTTGCCTTTTTATTACGATTATTATTTTTTTTCCTTATGTGTGATGAAATCTCATAAAATTAGGGTGGAATATTTATTCATCATCAATTAAAATAATGTTTCTTCAGAAAGAAAAAAGGGTGCTGGCCACAGTCTAACCTGCCAGTGCAAGTGATAGGCTTGCGCAGGGCAGCTTCCATCTACCATAACAACTCCATTTCCTCTCTAAACTAACTGAGATTTACTCCAAACTGGGTCAGTAGGATCTGTGTAAATTCAAGTCCATTTGGACTCAGTGAACTGCAGAGATTAGTCAAAGACAGAGTTAGTTATAATCTGTCTGAAGGAGTGTCAGCCTGGTTGGGTGATCTTTCCCACTGCCAATTCCCACAGGTCCACGTTGGGATTCATGTAGGTGCTGACAGTGCACGATGCGCTGTGAAACCTTGCTCCCTGCAATAAGCACACTCACGTTCACGTCAGAATGCACCGTTCTGTGCAAGGAATTGCTATGCCCGGTCTAAACAGTGAGTTAGCATCAGGCACGCAGGCACCTCCCAGGGCATACAGCAGCAGTCATTTCCAATACTGCCTAAACAGACTCCGAATAGATATTTCTACTATTATCAACAGCTTTTCTCTGTTGAAACTGTGGTACAAAGCACCCTAATCATCCCCCACAGAGGGCCAGTGGAGGAAGGAGGTTTTCTATGGAAAGCAGGAACTGGATATCTTAATACTGTTGGGTTTTAGAGGAAGTTACATCATAAAACTAACAGTATATAGCTTAACAGTCTTTTTAATAAGAAGTTAGCTTCACTAGTTAAAATAAGCTGCTAAAGACCCTTTGTTCATTCTTTACAATCTTGCAAGTGTACATGTGAGATTAAAAGAATCTCTTTGGGGTAAACATGCCTGGGTTTTATGGTAAGAACTCACACAAGTGACACGTCCTGTTGTGTTGACCAGGCTGATTGGCACTCAGTAGTAAGTAGACAAGCAGAGAAAATACAGTAACATAATATTATATAAACACAATATTACTGATTCTGTCAGAAAAAAACTCAATGGCTGCATAAGATATGTGACCTGAATGGTCAACAGCCAGGGAGTGTTTGGAGTACCTCATAAATCCATGCTGTAGTGCTTGTAGTTTTACTGCTTTCAGACCTAATTTATAGAAATGGATAGTAAATCACTGCTGAACAATTGTTTTCTTCTTCAAAAGATCTTACTAATCTATGCAGCAAAGGATACTGCATCTGTAGAAACTGCTTGCTTAAGCAAGTACTGTGGGAAGTCTCCCACATCAACTTGAAATATAACTGGGCATGGAGGACAGTCATCTTACAAACTGACTCTGTGGTCTCTTTGAATGATCAGCTCTGAAATGGGTAGAGTCTATGTACAGCTTATATATAAAAATTCAAGTAAAAATGTTGGACACGGGAAGTTGTACTGACATTCCTCATTTTTTAGTCTGAGAAAGCCATATGTTTTGTTCACTGAAGTGAGTGGGTAGCTCATTTTTAGAAAGATTACCAAATACTTGGCTGCTAAGATGTTGAACAAAAGAGGTTGAAAAGGCTACTTACTGTCCCAAAGAACCCACTGCTTTTAAAAAGTAGGCATGTGACAGTTATATCCACATCACTCTTAAAATACTGACATAGGGTTGCTGCGTGGCTAGCAATCTTCCACAGAGAAAAGGTGTGCAGGAGCAAAACTGTGAAAAGGAGACTTAGAATTTTTCTTCCCTGTGATAAAGAAGCCATAAACTGAGATGAACCTCTCGCTGGCAGATGCTCTAGTTAGATATAACTTCAGACAGCATAGGTTCCCAGCTCATGTGCTGCAGAGGCAAGCCAGCTCTGCCCTCTGCACCCTGGAAAACATCGTACAATGAACAGGAGTAAGGATTCAGAAAGGGACCTTCCTTTCCTTTGCAACGGGACCCAGGCAAAATAAATGCCTGATACACAATGAAAGTAGGATGCCCTGGCTAGTCCAGAAAAACAAAGAGCTTCATTGCTGCCTTTTATTATTGGACTTAAAATTTTGTAATATAGTATTTTTTCTAAGATTAACATATTGGCCTCTGTAGACACAATAGCAAGAAGGGGAACAATAAATCACTTTGAACATTCATTAAAATGTGCTACAAAAAGAACAAAAAATCTTAATCA
The DNA here is from genome assembly GCF_001431845.1 of Calidris pugnax. NCBI lineage: Eukaryota > Metazoa > Chordata > Aves > Charadriiformes > Scolopacidae > Calidris > Calidris pugnax. Next base: position 10,087,555 of record NW_015094507.1, read on the forward strand.
GTGGCAACTACCTATTAGAGCACATCCTCTATATTCTGTTCTCTTAAAAGCCTTGCAAGAAAGCCCAAAAGATTGCATGACATGCTGGCAAGTCTATTTCTGTAAATGTTGTTTTGTTTTCCCAGCCCCAAATTTGCCAATGGTAAACGATGATTCCCCAAGGGAAAGTTAGCGTGCATTGGGACGTGCCAGAAGATGGGTGAGTAAAACCTCTGCGCTTGTCCACTACGTATGTGTGTAAGTCATTGCTTTGCTGGAGCTCCACACAGCTTGCACAACCTCCTCTTCAGTGGTTTTATTTTCTTAATAAAAAATTACTTGGAACAAGCATAACATTTTAATTGGGGACTGGATCACATTAGAAACAGAACGCAGAGATGGGAGAGTAGCAGTCAACCTTGCTCTCTGAACACCTCCTTTCTCGCCTGTCTCCCTCCCCTTCACCTTGAATACCTCAGCTAATTACAAATTATCTCAAAAACAGAAAGACACTCTATTATGATATCTTTTCAGATAATGTATTATTGATAATGCCTTGGGAGGAGACAGCATCCTCATGCCCAGAGTTAATTGTTAAAGTTTTTAAATGCTCTTTGGGCCACATCTTGGGTCCAAAACTTGCATCTAATGCCAAGTGTAGAGCAATTTATAACAAAGCACTCAATCCAGTCAAACTAAATAAATATGGAGCAATTCCATGAAAAATTTTCTGCATATCTTCCTGTTCTTTTCCTTTTTTTTCTCACTTTATTTACAAGTCTTAGCACCGTGGTATTTGAGCACCTCCCGGGAATGGGAGAGGGAGGGGAATCCTGTAGCAACTTTTTACCAGGAGTAATTCTTCATCCCTGACTGACAGACGGAGAACCAGAAACACAGAGAGGTTATTTGGCCCTCACAAATTCACAAAGTACATCTATGGCAGGCCTAGGAGAAAAATCAGGGCTTGATTTCTTGCCCAGTGAGAAACCATAACATCTTAACCGTAATCATTACAACACCCATTCTTGCTCTCTGTTAAATCTCTGTGTTCCTCTTTCTATCACTCACCATGTTCTCATTTAACTGACAGTACCATTTCTTTCTCTGCTCCCAAGCACCCTCCCAAATATCATAACGGCTGTTCTTTACCAAAGCTCATTTCACACAGGTTCTTTCCCTACTAAGTTGTTCTCCTGTATGTGAAAGGAGGAGTAGATCATCAAAGGGTGTTCACACCTATCACAGCCGCTGCAGGGCTCTGTTCTCATCATCCCTTGTGGTTCAGGTTTTCTACAAGTTTAATTGGTTCTTAATGGATCACTTTAGAATGTTTTGCCCCTTCATTTTTCACTGTCACCACTCAGAAAATTACTAGTAGAAAATAACAGAGTACTGCCACTCGGTATCAGCATTCTCTTGAATTGATTGTTGAATTACACTAGCCTTTTGAAAAGTTCTAACAATTCAATCTGCAACACGCAGAAGTCAGACTTTCATTAGTAACTCAAATAGATGCACACGAAGGAGAAAAGATTAAAGAAGAGCTGCTCAGTAAATATGGGCATTCTTAAACCATTGTCTAGTGGGGAAGACGCTCGAAGCTTCCGTGAGTAAAGTTTCATCTAAGGTCAGAGGTGCAGTTGCAGAATTGAGCTGATGCAGAAGAACTAGGAATGAGGTTCAGGTATATGTGAGCTGTTTCTACACACTGCATGAGCCATAGGAAACACATAAGAACTTGATAGCTGCCTTAAGGGAGTGGATGGTCTTGACTGCTTTTTGCTTGAGAGTTTTACATCTAACTTGACCAGAAGTGATGATTTTGTGAAATTTATAATTTTTATCAACTTTGTATTTTTCTTTTTCCTTTTGAAAAGATTTTCCACTAGGTTTTCTTGGGCTCCAGGGATAAAAAAGTGCACTATTCAATATTGAAATTTCAAGTTTTACCTGGCTTGGCTGTAACTAGCTATATAAATCACAAGAATTCTTTTCTGTTCCCACATTGTTTTAACACTACTGTCGTAAAAAAAACCCCAAAAATCTTTATTATCAGGCCTAAGGAAATCTCTGGCTATCTAAATAACTGAGAAAAGTTTACATTTTTAGGGGAAAAGCTGAACTTAAATTTAAAACTTTTTTTCCATCTTGACTTTTTTTCACTATATAGATTAGATTATAGAAATTCTATAGATTATAGAAATTAGAAATGAAATGTTGGTTTTGAAGAAATATGGCCTGAGTACATAATTCATAGCTCTGATTTTGTTGTTTCTTTAGTGCAGGGAATGGCCTTGGTGATTGCTTAAAATACTTAACAGCCCTTCTCCTCTCTGAGACTTTGAATCTATTATTTCCACTGATGGTACTCCAGGGCATAAACTTACCAATGACTTTCTGTGAGGATACATACAAATAAGACTTGACCACTCAAATGTTTGAAGGGAAGTGAAGACAAGATGTAAAAATACAGGTGGAGGGAGTGGCTTTTTCCATACAGCTGTACAAGATACACTGCTAGTTCATTGTGAATCCAGATCCTGGAGGCAATTTGTTGTATGGGACTCTTGGGCTGTGTTTTTAATGATCAGTTTACATTTCTAGCTGTCATTGGTGAAGAGGAAAGCCAGAAGGTGTGGAGGGAGTGCACTCTAATGGCTCAGAAATCACACAACAAATAAAAGAACGTAAGGTTTTCTTAATGCCATCCCCTAGATTTCCCTGACTCATGTTTTTTTAGCATTTGGGAGTGACTGTAATGTCAGCTCATCAAACTGTTTTGCTCCTAACAATGCGTAAGTCAGAATTTTAGGAGACTAATGAAATGAACTACATCCAAAAAATCCAGACAGTTGTGCAATTGCAGTGACCTGTTCGAATCTGCCTTATCTTAAATATATCATTTGGAATGTTGACTCTCTGAGGTATTCTCCATCCTTTAAAAATTTCATTGACAATCATCTCTGCCCATTTATGAGCACAAGGGAAAATAGGAATTCGTGAATCACTGGCACATGATTTTTACATGGGAAAAAAACAAGTTGTTGCCCAGTGCGCTCTTTTTTTCCCATAAAGAAAAAAACATTGGGAAATGTGAACATGTGGGTGCTGCCCACAAAAATGCAGTGAATTATCCCTCATTCTCCACTGTTTTCTGTCTGAACACTTTAAAAGGTAATAAAAAGCTCTAACACTTAAATCTTGCAGTGTATCATGTTATGAATTTTAGTAATAAAATCCAAGTACACTTAAATATATATACATCTCTTTAGCTAATACATTTTATTGTTACACTTAGTTTTACAGCTGTTAACTGGTTTAAGTAGGACCTTTTCATGTTATTTCTGGCATCTGTGGCTTTTTCCCATCAAATATTACTTCTCTAAGCCACTTTATTAACATCAAAGGCAGGTGAATTATTTAAGGATTAGAATGAAAAACCCCTTAGCAACAATTGTTAATTGACTTCAGATTAGTATTTTGGCACTACTTAACGTAGCTGCTGCAATATAACTTGACAGTGGATGCTAGTTGGTAATGTACTATGGACCTGTAAACTCATGATGGTAAAAACCAGATTCTCCACGCAACTGAAATTTCTCACATAAGAACTTGCTCTTTTCCTGAAATGAGGAGAAGAGGAAGGAAGAAAGACAATTTTTAGTGGAATAGAATCACAAGTTAGTGATTCATTAAATCCAATTGTATCTTGTGCTCATAAATGGAGAGAGAGATGATTCTCTGTGAAATAGTATCTCCATAAGTTTCCTTTTCCAGTGGTGATTCAAGTTAATATAAAATCCAACAGGTTCCCCTTTGTCAAAATTTCTGAGGAACAGTTCATTCCAGTGTGAAAAAATGTCAATATTTGCAATAAAAACAGAAGACTTTTAAAAAGTGAGTATGTTCAATATTTCAGAACCCCAGCCTGCACTAGCATGTAGTTTTATGTTTGTCCTTTGAAAAAACTAAAATTTTCATCAAAAGTGACATTTTGGCAACATGTTTCAGAACTTCAAATTTTTTTCAGGAAGTCTTCTCCCTCAAATATTTTGACTGCTGCATTTTCAACTATGGCCACGACCCAATTAAACCAGCCGCACAGAAGATGCCGATATCTAAATCAGGCTGGTGGCAGCAGTAGCTATGGAGAGTTACAATTTGCATGCCATGACCCTTTAGTGGAAGCCAGTTGTGTGGTCTTTTCATATTGCCTCGTGGTGAAATTCACCCCACGGCTTGAACCAGTACGAAAACTCCATGTCTCCAAAATCCCACTTCACTTCAGTGATGTATGTATGTATGACACCCAGGCAGCATAAGCCTCTGGAGCGAGGAGACATTATTAGACCTGTCTCCTGTGTCAGAGGAGTGCGAGGTGGAGTTTTTGGGGCTAGATGACCAGTCACTTGTTGCAACACTGGGGGAAGCTTGAGCTCACAGCTGTAAAATGTGCTTGCCGGCTTTTTAGCACGACTTACCAGGTAAGGCTCTGCAAAACCCACCAACTGCCGTTTGCATAGGTTTTGGAAAATAGAGCTGGCCTGCTTACTTTGCAGTGCTTTGGGACATCCCCTCTACTATTTTGTTCTTTGAGTTTCAGTATTGTGTGAACCTGAAAACTCAAAGTGAAACAGGCCGTAGCCATGCAGACGTCATGGCTCTGTTGTGAGCAATGAATCTGCTGCTGCTGGTACAGACCGAAGCGTCCCTGACCCCAGCCAGAGGCTCTGCAGGAGCCATTTCCAGGCTCTGCCAAGAGGAGGTTTTGGCCAGGGATGGTGCTACAGGTCACCTGCCTTCCCTCTGAACCCCGTACTCACATGTGCACCCCGTGTCTTTTGCAGTGTTCCCACCTGTATACGTCTGACTTGTTTAAATATGGGACCTGAGTGAAGGAAGAGGATAGACTGGGTGAAAAAAAAGTTTGCTAGAGTCTTTTTTCAAGTCATTACAAATATCAAGGATTTTTTGTTTTTGTTTTCCAGAGACAAAGCCAGGGTAGATTTACCAGCTCTGTGGTCTGAAGTATTCTTTATAACTGAGCTAAACACAGAGATACTTTTCATTTTGTGGAAGACTCATTTTTTGTTCATTTCAGAAATCCTGAATTGCTTTAAACTGAACTTAAGGTAATCTACAACTTTAGCAGGTTTAAAAAGCAATGAGATGACTTTATACTTAAACTAGTTTTGAATACAGAATTTGTGCTAAAGACATAAAGATGTGTATAAGACAGACACAGGCACTGAGGAAGGTAGTTTTCTTCTAAAAGTCCAGTACTATGTGAATAAGAAAAACTCACTTAAATTTCACTACATTTTGTTTAAAAATTACCCTATTTTCTAGCAAAACAGCAGAGCAACTATTCTGAGTTTCAGCTTTGTAACAAATACTTGAGAACTGCTAACAGATGAAAAGCACTGAATGAAAATGTATGTTTTGGTGAAAAATTGAACAGAAGACATGTCACAGAAATCCACAAAATTGTGATGTTTTCACCCAGTGCTAAGTTGTTGCTGTAAAGAATCCCAGTTTACAGATAATGCTAAAACAAGTCAGTATGGCAAATTAGTAAAACTCCTCTACTGCTGCTCCACATTTGCCCTTCTCCAGTTCTTCAACAGTTGCCATCTCTGTTTTTTTCTGTCTTACCCATTAAGAAAAAGCAGAGAAGGAAAAGGAAGTTTCACTAGTAGAGAAGAATACCAACTTTTCCCAGACTGTTAAACCAAGATAGTCTATAACTGCAAAGCAAGCCAACTTACAACTAAATGTCATTTAGCTCTAGTAACTATTTTTATCAGAGAGGAATGCAACCCACACTTTTAAGAATCAAATACCAAATTTCTAGGAAGTAGATGTGCGTAGTTGCTCTGAATTTTCGTTCTGTAGAGATCAGATGTGGAGTTTAGCTCTTGGACTGAGTATTCCCCATATTTGTAGGTGTCAATATGTGAAACTTGCCTTTCTAATCAAGGCAGAATAGTTCATCCTGCTGAATCATTTAAATCAGCTAAGGAAATTTGACCCACTAACCCTCATCTGCAAGATACAACAAATATTGAACAATTCTGCCTTCTCAGACACTTTTCAGGAGTTACCACATTTACTGCTATGTGGTCAGTGCAAACAAGTCCAAATTCTTTTGATCACCAGCACCTTATCTGAAGAAAATGACATTTCCTGCCTGCATTTCACTCAGTTATTAGTGACTAACTAAACACATCTCTGGTTCTTTAGCCGATTGCAGAACTTTGGGGTCCTGTAAGCAACTCTCTTGCTGTATTTGTTCTTTCCAGAATTGCCCTCAACTAAATCTTTCACAGGACAATCACATCTCAGGTCTGATTTCAGGTAGGAGTACACTGTTGACCACAAGAGGCATCCAGACTGCACCCTGGAAGCAGAGTGAGAGGGTCCTGGTGGACCCCCCACACGCATACACACTTGTGTGCACACACACAGAGGTATGAGCAAGCACACAGAGTATTAACAGAGCCCTTGGAAGCTTTCATTTCTTTTCAAATTGCAGGTAGTCAAGAGGAGAAACAGCCTGTCATTCTCAACCAACCAGGAAAGAAGGAAGAGAGAGTGGGTGGAGGGGTGGGAAATTTTGTGTGAGAGGGAGTCAGACTCACAAGACAGTCCAAGAATCAGGGTAGTCATGGGGAGGTCTCACTTTGACATTAATAGGTACATCTGGTTCAGAATGATCAGCTGAATTTGCCATCAGCCATATTGGCGGATATCAACGTGATAACGTGATGCAAACTCCAGCCTATGGTGCTATACAAAGGAAGGCAAGAGAGTACTTTGGAGGTGAAAACTCCACGTGCCTGTGCTCATATGACCACAACCATTTCACATCTTACGGGAGTACAACCTTCTCAGCACCTGTTAATGAGAGGACTAAAACCTGGCAGATTTGTGGGTGATATAACCCTGTCCATCTTCTGACCTTTCTGCCTGATTGCACAGGCCAACCGGTTTTGAACACACAGAGAGAATCTTCACCATGTGATTGCTACTCAGACACTGTCTCTGTAATTTAGATTATGAAAGGTTTGTGGTGACTTTCAGGTTTTGTCATCAATAGCATGTTTTTGGCGTGGGTGGTGTAGCTGTGCCAAGCCCAGTACATCATGATGAGAGCATGAACTATTTCAGGTACACTGCTATAATAACTTTGCTGTGCTTAATTAAGTCACAGATTAATCCTATAGGGAGAACAATATGGAGTGTATCTCTATTGCCATATCCAAAGTCTATCAAAATGATAAGTCATCAGGTGCAGAAGTCCCACACATAGAGGCCTGATCTGATGAGGCAAAGGAGGAGGTAAGGTACCCCTGGCACTCCTGCCACAAGGGGCACACTCAGAGTCTCATGGAAGACCTAGGTGCATTGTTTACTGCCAGCTGGTGTTACTATTGACACACAGCAAATGTACAACCTCCATGCACTCTTCTTCTCTGAGGTAGAGATTTGTTGGGACACTAAAACCTTCATGAATCTTTATTTCACCCATTGGCCTAAGCAGTGACTTGCATTGATCCTCTCTGCAGATTTGCAAAGGACCCTTCTCCAGCTCACCCATCACAATACTTTACAGTATCTTTCCAGGCTGTTCCACCTGATGGTTTTGGATATTTGGATAAGTGTGCTCTTGGTTTGCATGTATCACTGAAATCTTGGCTGGTTTTCATATTCTCTTTTCTTCTTCCCCTCATTTCCAGTGCTTACTGTAATTTATAATGATAGCAAGTTCTTTAGTGATTGGGCAGTGAAGAAGGTGTCCTGGTTTGAGAGACACAGGCTTAGTTTCTCTTTCAGTAATTTTACTTTTTGTTAATATCTCTTCTAATGCTTGTGAAAACTGCATTTTCAGAAGATTCTAGTGTCTGAATTCGTGAAAATATTTACTTCATAGCCAGCTACAGTATGTGGGTTTCAGTGTTTTTGAGCCTTGCCAGGTGCATGGGTGAGAAGGAGCGAGACCTGGCACTTGACTCAAGATGGCCAACAGGATTATTTCATACCATGAATGTCCCACTCAATATAAATTAGGAAGTTTGCTGAGGAGTTCTCTCTCTTCCTTGATGGCTGCAATCCTGAGAACTTCTTGCACTGGACCCGGACCCCTGAGGCCTTCCCTTTCTCCCAAAGCCGTAGCGCTTGCAGTGTCCGACATTTGCTGTCCCCTACTGGGAGTACACAGCTTCCTGCTGATATCACTGGCTGAGTGTATTTTATATTGGTATGTTCTATATTATTATAGTATTATTAATGTTATTTATTTAATATTATTCTATATTATTCTATTAAATTATTCTATTAAATCTGTTTATATTTCAACCCTCAGGTTTCCTTGTTTTTTCCCCATTGCCTTTTCCTGAGTGGAGAGGGGACATCAGGTGATAGAATAATTGTCTAAATGACAATAAATTGTTGCAGGTTCCTCAAGATGTAACAACCAGTCAGATCAGACAGGAGAACTGTGCATCATTAATTTAAGTGGACGGTGTAAATTCAATACCATAACAAAACTGAGGTTGAAGATGCCTCTTTTTCCTCTGGAGAGGTAACACCTCACAGGACAGAACTGCTAAGGCCCACTGCCCACTTTGAACGGCCATCGATTGTGGTGTATCAAAGTAGGAAAGAGTGGATGACTCAGTTTCCTGCAAATACAAATTTAATGATACTGTACAGTGCAGCCCAGAGAAACGGGAGGTGGTGAAATGCTCCATGCTTGACCCTAATGGGCAGTGTCCAGGATGTTGGTCAATGCCCTTCAAAGAAAAACAAGCTCCAGTTTGTTCTATAAAATGAGGAATGCAGCACAGAAAACTGGGTCTCTGCCACAGAAAGCCCAGTGATAGCGGTGACTAAGAATTTTATACTGTGTTGAGTAATACCGCTCTGCAAGGCGATGCAGGAGAAGGAACAATTTAGCACAGTGTATACTCAGATTTATAGAAAATCAGTTTCATGGAAACTGCCAGTAGAGCGGTACTGACGGGTTTGCATTATGTGAGCACAGCAGCAAAGCAAAACAATGCTGGGAAACAGCTTGGTTTTGTTCTCAGCTACTATGCACAGATGAAACTTTTATTTAGACATGTCGGTTTGCGCTGGCAGCAGCTTGAAAATTACCTCCTAAAATTCTGATGACCTAGGACTGGCTCCCTTTTCCATTGCAAATATTTGTAAGTCAGCATACAGTAAATTGGTACACCAAAGTTTTGGGTGCTTGGAGAGTGTAGGATAAGGCTGCCCATGTGCAAACTAAAGACAGAGTTGCTGTGTTCTTTCCAGTGAAGCTGCAAGCATGGAGTGGAGAAATGTGTAATCACTACCAGTTACTTGGCAGTTACTTCTGTAAGTTAAAAAGATAATTGCCACGTTGGGCCCTGCCGTCCTTGCAGCTCATGTATACAGCTCTCATTGAATTCGTGTAGGTTTGCCTGGAAGGAGCGAGGGCAGTGTAGGATCACCCCTACACTTTCTCAGAAGTAGAGAAGGGAGAAGAAATAATGCTTTTTTTACCTTTGCAAACTGAAAATCTGCCTCCTTCCCCAGCTGACAGCTGTGTTTCTACGTGCAGCTGTGCCATAAGCTTTGTGTTTCACCTACGGGCTCTTTCTGAAAAGCAGCAACTGGCGAGGAATCTGTTCTGAAAAACTCCAGTTGAGAAGACATTACATACTAAGACTACATAGACTTGAAGCAGATTCATTTTTTTTTAGGCCAGACTTTCACTCTGACCATTTCAATAATGGAATGTGCTTTTACAAATAAAGCAAGGAAAAATTGGTGGGGAAAGGTAAGATCTTTTATTACACAAGCTGGGAAAAAACAGACAATCTGCAAGGCCAACCAGTTCTTCCTTAGATGCAAACAAACACATTCATAAAATCTGATTTATCATATGGCTGACTGCATTCGTGTCTCCTTTGTTTCATTTTTCCACAAGTACTTTCTGTCCATCTGAATGCCTGTGGTGACGCCAATTTTATGGTCTTTTTAGACACACATGAACTAACATATTTTGTGCCATTCTCTGTTCTACATTTTAAAGGAAATTGCTCCAGAACTCACCTCAGGAAAAGAAAAATACAAGGCAAACAAACCCACTAGTGATTTCTAGTTCATCCATTAAGAAAAGAAAGACCACAGTATTACAAATGACGTCCTTTTATCACATGTACAGGTATACTTAACAGTACACATTGTGACTTCTAAGTTACTTGCAAAATCTACTGCAGACTATGTCTTTAAAATTCAGAAGGATTGTATGTTTGGAAAATTATTCCAGAAAACTTACATCTATTTTGTAAAACATTTAAGTACAATATATGTACAAATATGACGGTATAATCTGATCCTACCTGCCTTGATGTAAAATGAATAATGGCTCAGTATTTTCAGATGGTGGTATAGGGTCTTACAGATTTTCAGCAGCACTGTTATTCACTTCCACCATGATAATATCATGTGGCTCCAGTTAATATGAGAGCCTGTAATTAAAAATTACAATGGTAAATGCTATAACTACACAGTAAGAGACTTGTCCTGAAAATCCTAAACAGCTGGTGGGAGTGCATTTAATACAATTTACGCTAATAATTGTTGAAGAACTTGCATGCATAGGCTGGGGCTGTGGTCAAACCTCACTTTCAGGTCTGGAGCTTAACCGTCTGTATCTGCGTGACAGCAAACAATCTGTATTTCTGTCTGCACTTTACATCTTATCACACTCTCAGACCATGCATGTAGCAGATGTTATTTTCGGTGCTAAAACTCATTTTGGACTTACTTGGCATGTGGACTGAAAATGCCCATGGCTGCATTTTATTGTGCCTTTTTGACAGATAACATAAGGTTTATTGCAAGTTCTGCAATCTGACAAGAGGGTCCTGCTGAATTTTTGTGTGAATCTGTGACTGAAAAATTACCATCTGACAGCTGAATTTTTTACTGACCCCTGCTTCATATCAATTTCAAATGCACACTTGCAGAAATATGTGCTGAACATACTTGTGAAAATGTGTGAAAACTGTCGATGAAATGTTAATTCTGTTTTCACTTCTTCTGCTATTCACAGCAGTCTGCAGGATCTTAAATTTGTAGATGTTTGGAATAATAGAAGGCTTTTAAATTAATAAAATAAAATCTTCTTTCCTTTGCCTGAGTACAGCAAGCAATTTTATTTAGTTTACTTCACTATTTACTTATTTTTGCTCAGTCATCTTCTGTAACCTATAGACCTTCCCAATCTGATACCTTATATATTCACACACATACAAATGCCAGTAAAATTGAGAGACCAGAAATGAGCATCAGGGTGAAGGGAAAAAGAGAGGGGAGGGCTGACAGACATTATTTATGTGAATTATACTGTTTGTGCACTGTATCTATACCCAGATATATACCAATGCTCAACTATGCTAATCAGACCGACTATGTTCTGACATGGGCTAACCCTCTGTTCTCCGACGCTTCTGTAAATACCTTGGTCTTCAGCATGTTGAAAGGGTCCTGGACGAATGAAGCTTTATTTTCGACCATAAGTAATTTTTCTGAGTTAGCGTATAGCAATTTATGTTCTTGAAAGGAACCAGATTAACAAGCAAGCAGATCTTGACCCAGTGTAAACTGCATTGGCTCTTCAGTTTGCATGGCGAGAAGGGACCAGCACGCAGCATGAAAGAATAGCTCAGTCCCTGTTCCCATCAAACCCTTGACCTCTCTGTGAGACTGACAACATGGATACCAGTTATGGAAGTAATTTAATGCACAAACAAGTATTTACCAGGAATTAAACTGAGACCACCAAACACATTTCACAGTGGAGACCAAACAGTCATTAGGCTGAGGCAATTTTAGGTCACTACCAACTTGGGTCTGATTCAAGAAAGCAACCCCAAGATAAAAGTCTCTACATCCCATCATCCAAGTCCCTGAGGCATTCAGTCCCTGAGTTCCTTTTCTGTTATAAACATAATTCCTGCACGAGATAAGAAGTTTCACTGTACATTCAGTAATCCAGGAAAAGATTAGAAACAGAAAGGAAAAAAAAAAAGGCATTTGAAAAATTTTGCAGAGCCAGAGAAAGTGCAGTGTTCGTGTGAAGAAGTGGGAAGAAGCTCCATCCCTCCTCCCTAATGCCAGAGTAGTTAATTACTGCATGGGGAGAGCGGGGGTCTGTCCTCCAGGAGCTCATTGCTGACATAAGGCACTTTGTTACTCCACAATGCTGCTCCCTTAATGGCATTTCTACATTGAGTTACCTTAATTATCTTTATGTATTTGTTCATCTTTAATACTTCAGTTCTGCTTTGTTTCTGCCTTAATTTTTCGATCCTTCTGTGAATCTAAAAGTAGGGGTGAATTGCCTCCTCACAGAGAGTTTAAACCCCCATGATAACGAGCGAGTGCTTTTTCTTATGTATGTGGCACACGTTTTGCCACATACCTTCAGCTGTTAAAAGGAATAGCAGGAAAGGGTACAATCCTGTTTGTAAGTAACACGTACCGTGCTGGTAGTAGAAAAGCACAGAGTATATTTGCTACCTATTTGCATAGCAAGTTTCAGCTCTTGCAGGGACCCGGTTTCTTTTCCTCACGTTTTTGCACTCACGAAATAAAACTCTTCCGTCCCTCCCCGCCCTGAATATTTGCTTTCTAGACAAGGAGGCAGTGACTGGGCAACGTTACAACCGTGCCTCCAAGAATGGGATGGTCAGTAAATGTGTTTCTAACTAGGAATACAGCAATACTCTTACACACTCTTCAGTACTAGAGTGCAGCCTACCCTACCGGTGTAACTAAATGCGTTAGCAGTCAGAAATATTAAACAGATTACTTACCTGATTTTGTGCTGTAGATGAGCATACCCCAGCATTTCATTTTGGTTGTCCTCTCATCGCTGCTGGAGAAATTATCTTCATTGGCACTGGTGCTACTGTGCAATGGATGGAAAAGACATTCTCAGTCAAATCTACCTACCTGTCTACTCTACTGCTGAGGCCAGAGTTGTCAGGGACTACCCCTCACAGCATGGCTCATTCCTTTATACACAGTTATTACTGGTAATAAGCTGGCTCATCTCTAGATGAGACTTTAAAGCAAGAGAAGTTTCCTACTTAGTTAACCCAAGTATAAAGCAGTGAGTATGATAAAGAGGTTTAGTTATTATGTGTGATAATTGTCAAACCCAGCTCCTCAGTCATGGTTTTTCATTCAGTAAAAGTTAATATTTATAAAGGAAATGTGTATATTAGGTGATTTAGGTTTGACTCTGAACCCAAATACGGTCATTATAAAATAGCAAGAGCTGAAGCTTGATTAGTATTCTTTAATGTGAGGTTCAAAATCTAGAGTACACTAAGTTGCACTCTTTAATAGAAGCGAGTTGGAAGCCTGATTGATATGCAAATCCACAACTGGAGTTGGAATCCAAAGTTCAAAATCAGGCCCATCTTTTGCTGTTGCACTGAGATAATAAAGATAATTTGATTAAGTAATATTCTGTGTTATTTAATCCAGAAGAAGGTACTCAGTGACTAATAACTAAGTGACTTGTTAGTTCACAGTAAGAGGTCTTTATTCAGCTCCTCTTCTGGCATCAGATGTATTATATCACCAACTAGAGAAATGCCCAACATGTGTAAGAATAATGAGGAGACAAGTAAGTCATACATTAAGCTTGTTGTTGGCCACAACGGTGGGGAGTAGTTGGCTGTCCCTCACTAGAATGAGATCAGACTCGGGAAAGAAAAAGAGACTAAGTGGACTTAGAGAGAACAGCAATATAATCTCAGTATCATATTTTGTGATGTTGCAACAGATGATGATCGTGGTGATACGACATGTTCTTTCTGATAGAAACTAAGATCTGGAGTGCTCATGTGTAGTTACCTCTAACTTTTTTTTTTTAGAATGAAGTCATAAAATAGGCTATCTTGCATAAAACAATTTAGAAACTCTCTTCCTTCCTAGAAAATGCCTCTTGCCATTCTTGTAACTTGAATAAGTCACTGAAAGCATTTTTTTAAACAGCACTTCCTTCCATTTGCTTGCTCATTTGTGGTTGAAGTATATTTATTCACTTCATAGCTCTCATCCTGCCAAGGAGCAAACATGCAACACAGGCTTCTAAAATAAATGACAGAGCTACAAAAGGCAACTTCTGTTATCCCCATTGTAAATCTGGAGGGAGGCCCAGATCCACAAGTTGTATTGGCTCCGGGGTCCTTGTTAGATGACCTCATTGGACAGCAAGGCACCTGAACTGGAGTGAAGTCCCTAAACCTCTCTTTGTATCTTACCTCCACTAATGAATACAAACTCACACTAATATAAATAAGAATAGTAAGGAATTCAAAACCTTGATAAAGTTGGATACAAGATATTTCACTGTTGTAGTATTTTCCAGTGTCACAGTTAAGACTATTTGGTAGAAGAGAGGAACAAGTAACCAGAAAGACTGAGCATGGTCTCTCTGCATAGCCACAAGACCAGGGATTTAGCTCTTTGGGGACAAGATTTTCTATGGCATGCAAATATTCTTCACACAAAAGAACTTGAAACTTTTAGTTGGCCAAAAAAAAAATTAATGGAAAATTTCTTACTTGCTAGAACCTACCTTTGATGATGTGGAGATGCAACAGTTAGAACAGCTCTGTTTTCAGAGATTAGCATCCCAGTTGTTGCAGTTGCTAAAGGCTTCACAAGTAGCTTTGGGACATGAGCTGCCAGTGGCAAAGGAAATATTTCTCATCATTTGCCCTGCCTTTCTTTAAGGACTTTTGGTGGAAGTGCTGAAGGTGATGCCACCTTGCCCATCCAAGTGTTTCCCTCCTCCTATGATTGTTGGATGCATGCTGCAGTAAAACTAAACCTTACAAACACGCACAACAGGTTCTGCGTCTGGGGAATGGCCAGTGCCAAATGATGGCTTGGCCTGAACATACCTGTGGTGATAGAGTTCATCTGGAGGAGTGTTTTGGTGCCCCACTCCTCCCTGGACATAACACCCCCACTGCCCTTTCTGTCTGGCGGCATCACACTTTGATGGACAAAGAGCAGACATATTTCTGCAGCAGGTGGGTCCAAAATTTCACAAGAAAGAGTGTGACAAGACGTTTCCACCTTCCTCTTCTGTGGAAATCTTGTTTGCTATAGTCAGTTTTGCCATGTGTGCAACCCTCGCCCTTCATGGGGTGATGAAGCTCAAGGTCTAGCTTCTGAGCAGGGGCTATCATTGAAAGACCATTGCAAGACGATTGAAAATGACCAGTCCTTAAAAATAGGCATAGTCTTAAAAATAGGCAGTAGTCTATTTGTTTTAGATTGTGCTTCACTGGCTTTCCCCTTGGCAGGTTTCCTTGTCCTTCCAACACTGTCTGCTGCACCAACAGGCTGAGCCACCATGGGGCTTAGAAGAGGTGGTTAGTATAGGAGGAACACAGGCCGGAGGAGAGACAAGAACAACGTCTGCATCCTTTGATAACCGTCTGGGATGAAAAGGGAAGGCTGTGCTTTGTGTGCTTGCCCAGGCACGCTGCCAAGTGCATGCAGTTTAGCTCTCTAAGAGAAAGTCAAACCTATCAGTAGGCCCAGCCATGGAAATGTGACCCTTCCGGAGCCACTTTTGCAAGAATGAGAAAACTTATGGAAACATGGGTAGGAATTTCTTCGAGGTGGGGTAATAGTGCCAGGGTGATGAGGAGCCCATGAGGAATGCTGTCCTTGCCTGGGAACGAACAGTCTGTACTCTGATTACAACAGTAACAGAAAGACCAATATTGAGCATTTAGCTGAAGTTTCATAAGTTACAGACCCATCACATGCACCCAACCAGATCCAAAAATGCCAAAACCCAGCCCTCTTCACAAACACAGAACTTGATAAAGAGTGACAGGAATGCCCATGCCAGGAACGGCCATTAGAAATGTAAAAAGGCCCCGTGTGTTTTTGCCTGGTCCCCTTGCTTTTATCTTTTTCTCCTTTTTAATAACATGGGTAATGCCAGCTCTATATATTCTCACATGTTCTCTTCTCCTTCTCAGATCATTAGAGTAACCCAGTTCTTGTTGTGATGTATTAGAACTCCTTTTACAAGCTGCTCACCAAGCTGAGCTACTTTAATGGGCCAGGACAGGTACAGTCCCTCATAATTACACACCGCTTCCCCACCTTGAGTGGTAGCCAAGACTGTGTGCTCTGGGGCTTATCACAGCCAGATTAAAAATCATTTTATAACTATATGCAAAGTGCTGCTTAATCCCATTCTTCCCACATTAAAAGCAGATGCGCAGACAGACTGAATCAGATTGAGTGAATTTATTGAGTTAATTTAGGTGTATAAAAGTTTCACAAAGACTGACTTAAGTCTGTGTTTGAATAGGACTGGCAGTATTTTCAGATTTAAGAGAATACTGCGCCAGCGTAGACTGAACTTTCTTGTTTGGGGTTACGGTGGTCTTGAGCTCCAGCCCTAATAGCAGAGAAATCAGTGGAAATCTGGATGGATAAGGAATAGTTCAGACCCATTTTAAGGCAACTCTTCCAACCTGAAGAGTACACGTATAAAGAACCACAACTCGTTATAGTAACAGGAGTTACTATAAATACCCCTTAAAAAAAATCTAATAAATTAAGGTTTTGAAAGTGTTAAAAGTCAGAGAAAAGAAAATGTTCTGACTATTTACAAGGTTTTAGGTAAGCCTTGTTTTCCCCCTTTCAATTCTGCTCCCTGAAGTCTAAATCAAGAGACTCTCAAAGTCAGGAAGCCAGACAGACTTCCAAAATATGTGGTGACGCTAAGGGGCCTTGTGAACCGGAAACAGACATTTACTGCCTTCTTTCCCAACCCAATTGGTTCCAAGTATCTGTAGCTGAAGTTCTGGGATTTTGGGTTGTGGCCAGAAGACCTAACCTGAGAGACTGGGAGCACACAGATCATGGAGGTCATGAGTCGCTTCATCTCCACCCACTTCTCTTTCAGGGAGAGTTTACAACACTGGCACTTTCACAACAGGAGAGAGAAAAAAAAAAAGAACACACAAAAAAGAGGATGTTTTTAATCCATTAGACGGCTGCTGATTCAGTAATAATAAACAGGAGTCTATTTCCTTGATTATTCTGAACACAGCAAACATTTGTGTAATGTGTCAGCTAAGTACGTGCGTTGCAAGGACCTCTCATTGAAGTGTGGCTGTGCCAATGACAAATATATGAAAATGTGCCTCTGTGTGCGTTTTTGCGTGCCTGCATGAGCAAGAAAGAGAGCAAGAGCTCAATTCCCAAGACCCTTAGTCATCCTCTGATCTTTATTTCCGAGGGTGATCAAAGTACCAGCTTTTGAGAAGACGATTTCTCTCTGCTAGGCGAAAGATACTGAGGTCAGAAGATACGGCGCTTCCCACCAGCCTGCTAGGAATGAGCGCCGTAAAAGTTTGGGATGTTTGCAGGCAGCGAGAGGAGAGTTTGCTGCTGCTGTTTCTGCTGCTTTTGCTGTGCCTCTTGCTGTGTTACAGACATCTTGACTGGCCTCCCTGATTTAATGATGAGTGTTTGTTGGCCTGCAAAATGCAAACACATTGTAAGACTGTTTGTACGCTAGCTAAACTTCTGGAGACAGTTTACATGCTAAAATGCCTTCTTTGCACACATCGATCTGTATTCCCAAAGTGTGTTTTCCTCTCTCGATGCAGCCTTTCTTTTGTTCTTATTTCACCTTAATGTTGCAAGGCTGCCCAACTTCTGATCATATGAGTAGCTACTTTGCAGTTTGTTGAAAAACTGCTACTGGATTCAGAGACAAAATGGAAAGGACAATTGTATGGAAAGGTCACCATTTCATTTTGAAACAGTTCTTACATTTCAGTATTAACCGCGTGTTTTTTTGGAAAGAGCTAAATAAGGCCAACACTAAATGCTTTATTTCAGATAAAACATTTCATATCAAAGAAAAATGAAATATTACATGTTTCTATTTTTCTTCCCCTCTCCCAAAATCCCACCCCTCGTTTTTCCTAGCTCAGTAATGGCCTGAAACATTTATCATGTACCAAACTGTATCTCATGGACTCACAGAAAGGGAAGAACTTAGGGACTTTGCTGAATCATGACTTATAGTTATCATGGGTATTAAAGTGACAATGCATAGGAGAACATAAAATTTGAAAGTTTAAACTGAATTATATGTCGTAGCTGATACTGTACCCTTACAGTGTATTGATATGAAATTGGAAGTGACCAGATAGAAAAAGAAAGTGCTGATTTTTCTTGATACTTTCCTTCAGAATTTTTTTTTACATCCTCAATTTTTAATAAAATCTAATACACACTTAGAGTGATGATCTATGTCTCATATTTCAGTCTCATGCTAGACCAGAGCTTCAGGACTGGACTACGTCTGGCTGAAGGCTCTTAGCATTAGATCTGACTATGCCATCGTTCAATCCGTTACCACTCTGTGTTTTACTTCCGTTCTTTGAGTTAGGAAAAGTAGGAATATAGATCTGAATCTGGATCCAGAGCTTTAATACCAGCCTATCTGTATTTTGACATTTTCTGAAGCTCCCTCCCTCCACCCTATCCTGCCCCCCCCTCCAAAAAAAAGAAAAGACAAAGAGTGAAATTTTAGTCCTGCTGAAGTTGATGGTGAAACTCTCACAGACTTTAGTGGAGCCTGAACTTCATTAAAAATATTTATGTTCTGGCCATCAACCAAAACCTCTTCCCAGTACCTTGAGAAGCCATATCCCCCTCTATCTCAGTTTATCTTTCCACCGATGCTTTGCCCAATAATGTGTCTCAGCCAGACATCGCGTGTGACTCCTGTTAATGTTATGTTTCTCACTCCTGCCGCTCATCCACTGGTGTCTGCAGTTTCCATTGCCTCCTCCCACAAACAATTTCTGCCTTCCTTCCCCCTATGGCATTTCCTATGCCAGAAAAGGACACATATCAGACCCAGTCTCCTGTTCCAAATCTCTCCTAAGAATTCTTCCTTTTTGGTCTGCTGTCTCTTGAAATTCATTTTATTCCCTAATTTAAAGTATTACTCATAAACTTTAATTACTGAAATGTCTTCATGAATAAACAAAAAGCAGCGAGTTAAAAATGCAGTGAGGAAGTTTCAGGTTAGACGCTAGGGAAAAATAGTAATCTGGAAATTGCTGACATATCTCATAAATATTTGGGAGGCATTTTCTACTTCCAGATGTCATTGACTCTGCTGAGAGAGCTCTGGGCTAAACTTTACATTGCAAGACGAGCCTCAAACATACCAAAAATAAAAGAGAGGAGGCACATTCGAAGCCTGAAGAGGGGACAACATTGTCCTATCTGTGCCAACTCGCAAAGCCACATGGGAGGCAACACCTGAAGGTGTGCAGGAGCAACATGTTGCCATCATGTTCCCGGGAGCATGGGAGACTTCCAGAAGAGTGATCAGCTCTGGACACCCCCATCTCTTCAAAATCCTACTGACCTTAAGGAACCCTTACAGTATATTCCCAAGACATTGTTTAGGACTGGCACAGAAGGTTTACATGTGTTTCATGGAAGGTGTATGGGTTTGGGAGACCAGGCACCAGCTGAGACGGGAATTTCCATGCAGGCCAGCAATCCTGTGACTTTTTGTAGCTTACGCATTGTCTGTCTTCAGCCAGCTGGACAACAGTCCCGGCTCCTTGGCACTTATGGCACATTTTTCCAGTAAGCTCTAATAAAACGCTTCCTATCATCCCATTTCATTGGAATGAGGAGGGTTCCCACAGAAAGTGTGCAAACTTGGCAAAACACAGCAAAGCCAATGTTATCCCAGCAGAGCAAACATGAAATAAACCTTTCTTATCGTGTAATAATCAAAGGGCTTTTCAGATGACTCTGACACTCCTTTTAGGTACTGTGGGATAATATGTTAGGTGCCAGACTGACACATTTGTCCTCAGTTCTCCTCTGAACTGGAAATAAGGATAAAAACTTTAATGACACTGTCCTTAGACATGGCTTCACAATATGCTACATGTCTAGACTGCTGTAAAAGTAGGAGGATTTTGTTTGAATGACTTGTTTATATGACTCCCATAATAAATAGCCGGAGTCTCCCTAGTTGTATTAAAAACACATTGGAGCAAATTCTATGCCTGATTACACCATTGCGAGTCCACCATCAACTATCAGGAGTTACTGCTTGAGAGCAGAATTCGTTTTGCCGTGTTTGTAGTCATTGCACTGATGAGAAGTATGACTCCGGGGTGCTGTATGTATTGGAGTATCAAGGGGTGTAAAGCTGCAGGAAGCCTAAGGCTTTTAAACTAAGAGGAGAGAATTAAATCAGCTTTTGAGTCCATATAGTCCCATACTTCATCTGCAATAGAGGTGATACACGGGAAATCCAGAATATTAAAAGATTCAACAACCAGTGTCTGGTCCGAACTAAAACAAAAGGAAACATCGTTCCCCAAAACTGATGTGTTTGAGACTTCAACATAAGGAGAAGCAGGCCTTGCAGAAGACTTGTGTCATCCTAAAGAAGATGGACAATTCATTGAAGAAAATGCAGTATTTCTTATGATGCTTTCTCTGTAATCCTTTTGTTCTAAGCTTTGTCTGCCCTGCCCTGGCTTCACTCAGGCTTACTCAGTCTTGCAAGTTAAGCAATTCAGATCTGTCTGGTTCTTCGGCTGGGAGAGTGGCTGGAGGTCCCAGTTATAAAAATCACAGACCAAGAAGACAGAGCTGAAGAATCACTGGCTGAGTATGAAGAAGATGGGAGACTGTTCAACCCCACTTCCCCATCAGATAGACTTGTTTAAGCAGATAGCCAACTTCTACTTTAAGAATTACTTCCACAGGTAGGGATTTTCCCCAAAGCTGTGTGCTCAGAACTGTGGGGGGTCTTTATGGCCCTGTAGATTCATGCCAGGCCCTCTGAGACCCTGCCATGCACAGGGAGATGCCCAGAAGAATTTAACTCTAAATCACTACCTTTCACAGGCTGAGGTCAAAATCACATTATTTTTCTTTCCTTTTGCCACGACCAAGTTGCTTTGGAGTAACTGACTCAAATGTCCAAGGCTGTCATGAGCTGACAGGTTTCTGAGCTGCGAGGGTCATCGCCAGGGCTCCAAAGGGGCTGCTGAGGAGCTGGTGGAGATTTTACCTTCAAACAGCTACAGTTTTGCCCCAGCATCACCCAAGGAGTTGTGGCTATGGGTTTCCAGCAGCTGCTGTCACTCCAGCTTTGCCCCCAGCTGCACAGAACAGCTGCAGAGAATGAGGAGGTAAACAAGGCTGAGGAAGACAACTAGTTTGAGAAGCTGCTTCAAAAAGGGACTTTTCCTGAGCTTGAAAAACACAACTTGTTGAACTTGACAAAGGTGCATGCTGGGTTGACGAAAGAAATCTCAGCTGGTGGCTAACGACTGTGTTCCAGATGCAAGATGATGAACCATCACTGCAGAAGGTCAGGATGACACAGGCTACTTTCCAGGAAATCTGCAGGAAGCACAGCACCAAGCTGCAAGGGCAATGTAATAGAAAGTAATAGAAAAACTCTCTTATCTCTTCAAAATCATGAAGCCATCACCATCCTGCTTTCTGGTAACCAGGTCAGCTTGGGTACGTCACCTGTGAGGCCACCAGGATAAAAGCATACCAAGGGAGATCTCTCCTGAGCATACGGAAGCCTGTTTGTTGCTGTAGCAAGTATGCTAACATTATGGCCAGTTGGTCTGGAAAAGTGTCCAGTGCTAAGATCCTTGCAAATTCCCATCTCTCTTTCTCTGGTGAAAGAGAGTGTGTGGCTGATTGATAATAGTGCAGCAGTCTACGAAGGCTTCTTCTTGTGGTTTGCCAGTCAGAGGAAACACTTGCAGAAACAACAGCCATGATGGCACTGCCTTGAACCTGGTATGGTGCAGACACCTGGCATGAGCCTGTCCCTGTCCTAAACCCAGCTCCTTGGGTGTGCATCCAGAGGGTGAAGCCACTGAGACCTTGACTTGAGGACTGATGGCACACCTACGTGCCAAATTGAACATGAGAGAGCATATTAAGCTCATCTACATGGATTCAGTAAGTTTTCTCTCTCAGAAAGGAGCTGGTAACTAAGCCCTAAGTGTTCCCAAGGAGCAGGTTTCCTAAATGGTCCTCTCCAATGCAGTTGTTGCAGTTGGGAACTGAGAGAGGAAGCTGCCGTTGCTCCAATGCTGATTGCCATCACCTGACTCAGGCATTTCAGGGGAGGCCAGCTGCTTAAGTGACCCACCTAGTTTAACTGTTTAACTTTGCCTTGAAGAAGACATCCATCTGGAGCCAGGTAGGATGCCTCAAGCATTTTAAGCATGGGATCAACAGCAAGTATTTTCCCAACTGAAGCATGCTCTAATGCTTTAGTGAGATGGAACATGGGAAGGAGAGACACTGGACTGACGGCTGCAAATTTTCTACTGAAAGAGAAAATTTTCTTAATGATCGTAAAGGCCTGGGAGCAGACTAGAGCCCTGGGGGGGATCTAGTATACAACAGTGATACCCAATGTCTTTTGCATTAGCCACAGCTCTTTGAGGAGGTCAGCTTTTCTTTCTAGGATTCTGTACCTGGATACTTCAGAGCATTTTCACTCTGCCTAATTTTGCACACCTAATTTAGTCACCAGCATGACAAATCTATTTCCCGCAACTATTTTTACCAGAGACAGACTGATTCTTCTAGAACAGTTCAGAGCACAAGTTTACCTTATGTACCTCTGAATCGCTCTGAGATACCTTGTATCTCTAGATGGAGCCTATAGCGTCATAAATTAGTGATTTGAATCGGTGTCTGAATTTATGTGATGTAAGTATCAAATGGC
The DNA here is from genome assembly GCF_001431845.1 of Calidris pugnax. NCBI lineage: Eukaryota > Metazoa > Chordata > Aves > Charadriiformes > Scolopacidae > Calidris > Calidris pugnax. The sequence goes on from NW_015094507.1 coordinate 10,110,416, forward strand.
CCCCTTTGGGCCCATTTCAAACCCATTTCATAGATTTCAGTGAATTTACTCTGTATTTACATCAGTGTTTGCAAAATCAGGATTTGACATAGCTCTCATCTTCACTCTGGCACCTCTCAGTCTTCATCAGGAGGCAGCTGGTGGGTTTGGGTTCTGTTTTAATGTCAGTGCACTCATATGCTAGTTTTCGGTTTGAATGGATGTGAGCGTTGGCTTCTCTGACATATCTGAGAAGCTTCTTCATCAGTGGGGGCAGCCTCATCAGACTCTGCACTGTGCTTTCATTTCCCATCCCTAAACCAATCATATGAATTAATTGCATCGCATTTACTGAGGCAACTGCACAGCAATTACACTAGTGCTGAAATCCCCTTGGTGGCAGAAATATGGCTAAAGCGCATTTATGCTGTGCTACATGACTATGTTTATATAGTCTGATTAGTTCTCCTAGTCCACTTCCAGGAGGAACAGATGCATTAGGGGAAAGAGCAAAATTTAAGCACAACTGAAGTAAGACACGGCTTGATGTGCACACGCAGTGCCACACGCACCTCTGCTACAAGCTGACTCAAACTAGTGGACTTGACTTAACCACCATGGGGCAAATGTGGGTTTGACATTATGTCCTACAAAAGGCCAAGGCCGCATTGCAGGTGAGGAAAGCTTGGCTCTGTTCAAGGTGAAGTTGTCAGCCCCAGAGGGTTTTACTCTGTCACAGTCATGTCCTTCTGCCAGACAGTTGGCCTTTGTGCACGCACGGTTGGTTTGCTGCTGGTCACACACCATCAGGAGACAAAGATGCAGCTCTGCTAGCTGGGAGAGGATGCCTGGAGGCCCAGAGTCCTAGGCAGGGTGGCTGCCCCAAGAGTGGCAAACACTGAGGCTCTGCGTTCAATCAGCAACCATGGCTTGAATCCTCAGCATTTAGAGGAGGAAAGATGAATGCTGCCATGCTGCTGGTGCCCCTCGGACTCTCTCAGCTGATGGAGAGGCATCCATGTAGTCGTAGGATCTATATAGGTGAGTGTCCCCAGATTTTCTGTAGCTCCATATTGGCATCTCCCTAGGCTAATGCATGGAGAGGGTCTGCCGTATTTCTGTGCTCCTCCTCATGACATATTTATGCAAAATCTCCCTAAAATGAACAGATGCAGAGAGAAATGGCCCACCTGGAGCAGGTTAAATCAGTGATAAGCAAGCAATAACTGGTGATAAACATCCAGCTAACCCAGAGACACATGCCAGGGTACCTACAACTTCTTCATGAGAACAAATACTGGAAGCATCAGCTGATACTACATTTAGTGCCAAACATTAACCACAGAAAAAATTGGTAGTTGTTAATAATGACACTTATTTCAAATAAAGCAAACACAGACTGAGGTGAATTTATTAGAATGTGAATTTATTAGAATGTGGACCAGTGTTCATCTTAATGGAGCTCACTTAAACTAAGAAAACTGCATTACTCCAAATTTCTCCAAAGAATTAGACAGTTAAATGGAGGGGAATGGAATAGGGTTGGCTATCTATCTGATGGGTTTTCACAATAAGATGTGAATTGGTCATGGAAAAAAACATGCAATAAAGCTGTTTTTCTGAAAATAATTATTAGCTTGTAATGCAGTGTATGCCAAGTAATCAGCGAGTTTTATGGTAAGCTTGAAAACCCATAGCAGCGTAGGAAGTCTGCTCCTCTGTGGACAGTGCCCTTATTATCACACTGCAAATCATTACACTGCAGACACTTGCAAAAATCAGCAAGAAATTATGAGTAAGACACTGAATAAAATCTGGGATGCTTGGCATTTCCTCCTGGTTCAGCCACAGGCTTTCTGTGTAACCTAAAAAACATTATTGATTTTTTTATTGCCACAGTTTTCCCTCACTAAAATGGAGATACCAATATTTCCATTCTTTCCCACTTCTTTTTTTGCCTTTCTTTTCTATTTAGATTGAAAACTTCTTTAAACTGGGAATATCTCTAACTGTATATTCATCACAACAAGCAAGGGAGCTCTAGCAACCACAGTAAAAATAGGAAAATGAAGAAACAAACAAGAAGAGGGTGAAAAAAACAGGATGACTGTAAACAAAGAGGAATGAAAGTGTCCTGAGTTAAAAAAACAAGAGAGGTGAGATAAGTAAAAGGGAAGTGTGAGTTAGACAAATTGAAGAAACAAAAGACAGAAAGCAGAAAAAAAATATCGAAAAATCAACAGGGCAAACCCCCAGAATCAGAGAAACAGAGAGGGAAGGAAGAAACAGGGGGAGCAAGACAAATGCCCCAAGGCACTGAAGACTAGAAAAAGGAGGGAAGGCAGAAATATGGTGTTAAAAATATTTTTAGTATGGTCTGTGCTAAAATCCTAATAATGAGGGAGAAAGTTCAGTAGAGACTGACCTCTTGGTCTGGGTGCCCTCTTGCCTACTCGGTATATCTAGAAGATCGGTGATTCAGTTGCAGTTTGGGTGTCTGGGAATAGAGGGTTGGGCCCTTATGGTGCACTTGGGAAAAACACACAGAACCATGCCCAGAGCAATCTGACGGAGCAGTGGTGTGATGTCAGTATTGCCTGGGGAAAGAACAATTTATTGCAGATCTCCGAAAATCAAAAGTGCTTTCCAGGAAGCAAAAACCTGGCCATCGAAAAAGAACACGATCATGCATGAGTGGTAAGCAAATAAAATTCACTTTCAGACATGCAGCTTTGAGTCAGGAAGGAGTGCATGCACCCTGCCTCTTCTGTGACTCAAAACACAATGGGGTTTATGCAACGTGACAGAAAGTCTTGTGTCCATCTTGCATGTCACCTTTCCCATGAGGTTTCAAACAAGTTTGAAAAACTTCCTCTGATGGCAAAACCTGGTCCACATTTAAAAGCCAGATATTTTAAAACTCAACCATTTTGCTCTTGCGATTTTGCTGTTGGGGCCTGTGCCTTTCTCTCTTGGGGCCTGTACCTTTCTCTCTTGGGGCCTGTGCCTTTCTCTCTTGGGAAGTGGTAAAAGGGACTAAAAATGTAAGGGTGTGTTTGTGTATATGAAAGAGAGAGAGGAATGGAGGAAGACCAAGATGGCTCCACAGAGAGGATACACCAAGAACAGCTCAGGAATTCCCCTATCCCATGTTCCCATCTCTTCTTTTACATCAGAAGCTTCGCATTCCAGTTTGCTGGGGACTGGAGCTGTGCATTACATGGATCTCCTTTCCCAGACAAGTTAAAAGAACAACAATTGAAACAGGCCCCAGTAGCTGTGATTATTTATGATAATTTATGATTATTATGATGTTTAATTTTTGACCAATTCAATTAATCTCTAAAATAAATACAACAGTAATACTATATTTACATAACACAAGTGCCAGGACTGTCTCATGAATGAATCCAATGACACTTCTTCACAAGACTGAAGTACTTATTCCACACACATACACTTTAAACACCACATATATTAAATACTTTCCTACAAAGCAGAACAAAGGAATTATGAAATCCATCAGATGAAGCACAGGTGGATCATGCCTATAAAGAGTTCAGCACACAGAAATCTTGTTGCTTGACACGCTACTGAAATAAAACCTCCTCTGTCTCTGGAAGAGCTTTATCACTCAGCTATACTAAGACTTGTAAAATACTCCTCTTATTAAACTATCTCCTGTTCTTAACTAAAATATTGGGGCCCTTTTTTGCATCTTGATACATCAGTAAAATCTCCAAAGAACAGATCACAAATATCTCCCATATTAATGTAAGATAAAGGTTATTTTTGAGTTTGAAAATGTGAGCAATGTAGGAGATGTGACTTTCTGAGGAAGGAAGCAGTCACAATAGAGTACTTTTACCCTGATATACCACAAAATAGAAGTACCAGTAATAGCTAAATCAGTTTTCAACCTCATTTATATTGTAATCACAATTAAGGTAAATTGATGCAACTGAGGTTTCAGCCATTCTGAATGATGCTTAAACAAAGTTTCATAGTGATGTAAGTAGACTGGCTTTACGTAAATCTAATTACATCTCTGCCAGTTTTTAAGCATAAACAAGTCCTTGGTGATCACAGTAGTGAATGTCCTTCTCAGTTATGCTAGTGAGCACCACTACTGCAGTAAAGAGCTGCTCACTCCTGAGTCAACATGTCAGCCCGCCTCAGCGTTGGAGAAATAATCCATGAAGCTGAGGTTGCAGTTGGAGGCCAAGATGTTTCTCAAGGCTCTGGAGAGATGTGATGTTCCACTGAAATGCTGGGAAATGGCAGTACAATAAAGGCTTCTGCTCCATTGAAAGGGCTAAACCCAGCGTGGGTGTCTGAGTTACAGCTCTACCCTACTTCTGTATAGCAAATATTTAAAGCCGACGCTGAGATGTCTCTTCTTGAATGTGGTTTCCACTTGAGAGGTGTTTTACTTATTTTTCCTCTCAGTTTATCATGCTTCATATTTTGGGAGTGAATCACTGACATTCAGTGAAGTACAATTTTTACTAGCATTGCCTGAACCTCAGATTGTCGGCTCAGGTCCACATGCTTGAGCAGGCACAAACAGTCTTCTAAGAGATAATACTCAGACTCTAAGCTCATCAGACAATAATCATATGACTTGCACAAATTAAATATATTAAAATATGGGTAAATAATGTGTATACACATTCTCGCTATTCCAGACTGGTAGTTTTTGTTTAAGACTGCAACCCAAAATGTACAGGGAGGGCAGTAAACGGTTTGGAAATCCACTCGGCATCAACTTGCAGACTGATAAAGCTTCAAATTACCGGTCTTCTCTTCGTGCCATTGGAGAGGGAGAAATGACCAATGATGTGGTTACATTCCTTCTGAAGACTGGGGAACATGTACACAGGTTAGGCCACAGACCATTTTACATGAGAGAGGTGCTTATAAAGCACTCGGGGTTGCTTCTCATAGATCAGAGAGGGGCAGCTTTTCTGAAAAACAGATTTAGGTGAATGTTGGGCTCTCAGTGAGCTCATTTCCAGACCTGCTGGACCATATAGCAGTGTATACCCTTGTAAGTGAAATATTTAGCAGTAAAGGAGCCAACCAGGTAACATCGCCTCAAAGGAAAGGTCCCAGTCAGGTTTCTGAAGGAATGTCAACATCTTAGGGAAAGGACTGGGAGCTAGGAAAGATGCTTGAGGCTAATCACTACAGCTGTGGGAGAGAGTATTAAAATGTACAGGAACAGGTACCAATTAATGTTTGGCAGGGAAGCAGAAAAGCCTCAGGAAGATGTCAGAGGATTTCATCAGGATAAACTTGAACAAGAACTAAAAAGTTCAAGAGCACCAGATGGCATTTGCAGAGGTATTGCCCATTACAGGCAAAGATAAAGTTTATTGTCTCACACATGGGAGAGGAGAGACAAAACTGTACTACAATTTTCTGGGAAGAGAATACAATCCTCCCATACCCTTTTGATGAGAAAGAAGGTAAATCCATGATGTGTGGGTGAAGTGTGAAGTTCTGCACGTTTCCCCTTGAGTTTCACAATGAAATTACTATTTCCAGAGTCCCAGCTTTGAAAAAAACACTCTTAAAAGCTCATATCTAATGCCTACTTGTCACAAATCCATAGAGCAGCTATATACCAAATTAAAAAGCTCTCCCATAACCTCATAAGCACAAGTGAGTACACTGCAGTGATACTTAAATTACATTGCAGTAAGTCACCTGGATTCAGCAGGGCTGGACCTGACCTGGCTGACCTGAGCTGATTGCAGATAGCCAGTTGGTTTTCCACATTGCCCGTACAATTTATTCCATTGCCTAAGTAAAATTCTGCCTCCCATTATCCTAAATAATGATAGCTGGCCGTACAGGGAGCCCTCAACATGACATGGCCCAAAGTATCATCCTGTTATAACTCTGGATCAGACAATGTCCTAAAATATGACTTAAAACAGAAGCATTATCAGTCTGGAGACAGAGTGCTTAGGTGGGAGATTTTAGAGCAACTCCCTAGAGCAATCCAGTGGGATCATACTAGTAAATGAGAGTCAGTGGCATGGATTCGGGTGCTGGGACAAGGTCATGCTATTGAACTGTTAGAAAGGTCTCTGGCACAATTTCAGCCCCGGCTTGCTAGCGTGGCTCGGGAGTCAGCATGAGTCATAGCCCAAGTGCCTCAGCCCCTGCTCCAGAGGATGGGAGAGTGCAATAGGGTGGCCCTGGCCAAGAAAGTGCCACAGAGCTGGAGGGTCCCCCAGCACTGCTCCACTCTTGGGTACAGATGTAGCTGTTTGGTCCTTCTTGAGGCTTCTACATCTCCGATGTCTCGGGTGCTAAGTCTTCACTCTGTGTGTGAGGCAAGGGCTTAAAGGCTTTTGATTCATCTTAATGAGGTGCAGATTTATTGAAAAAAAAAAAAAAGTCTTTAAAGGTTTTGAGAGAGAGAAAACATTGTTTCCTGCCTGCTTTAGCCTCAAGTCCTTATAGGATGAAAGTTGCATTTATGCTGTATTAGATATGGGAGCAACATGCAGATAAGAGATCTGTGGCTCTTTCAAGACAAAAATGTGCTGGCTTTAACGCTCTACATTTTAGCTCTTATGGTAGATCAAAAGTAAATTAAAGTAGGGCCAATGGCTTTCCAACAGCACAGACCAAACCTTCAGACTTCTTTTATCAGTTTAACAGTTCTGAGCCGCTTCAGGCCAAGGAGACACCAAGACCATCTTGTCTCTACAGCAGGCTTGGGGAGAAGCAACTTCTTACCTGCCCTAATGGGAGGCAACCTTTCACAGCTATACACTGAGGCTGTACTCAGATTTTAGGGATTTGCTCATTGCTTCATGTGCTGAAGTACATGAAAGGATCAGATGCTCTCAGTGAACAAGGTTCCTGTTTTGAAAGAAAGAGGAAAGTACACAGCAAGACATAGATAACTTATCTGTGTTCATAACAAATTTTATTTTTTTTTCTTTTATACTATATGAGCAATAAAAAGCTATTTACAAGGCATACAAGCTTCAGTTTATATCTAGAAAGATGTTTCTCTCTGTCTGCGTTGTCTCTGCAAGTGTCAAAACAGTCTTGCATTTCATACCAATAAAACATTAATTTCATGCCAAGAACAGCAAGAAACAAAACAAAATGAAGCTATTTCCTCAGAAAAAAAAATAATAAAAAAATCTGACTCTTACAAATCTGCCTCTGATCCTGTAATTGGGCTGGTGGGAGCAGACACCATGGGAACCCGTGTAGCAGCCTGCCTGTGCAGATCTGTTCCAGTAGGCCCCCCTGTAGTCTCCAAACCATACTGGGAGGGTGCTTCTTTCCCCTGATTAGTTCCTTACTTCTCAAGTGTTCCAGTTAATTTCAGAGGGTGAAGGGTTGTGAATTTAGCCCAGAGTGTGAAATCCAGAGTTATTGCTAGAGCTGGTTAAAAATTTTTCCAATGGAATGCTTTTTTTTCCATCAGAAAATGCCATTTTGTCAAACCAAAACTGCTCTCTGAGGCATGTTGATTTTCACAACCTTTTGTTTTGGGGAAAAAAATTGGGAAGAAGTATTGTGAGAAGGTCAAAATATTCCATTTCAACAATTTTGGAATGGAAGCTAAGGGGGAGGAGGTGTTTTTTCAAAGCTACTTTTAGTTTCAAACTGTAATTTGCTTTCTATCACAGAAAAAAAAAAAAAGTATTGCGATGCAAGGATTTTTTTCAGTCATGGCAATTCAATTGTTTTCATTCTTATTGAGAGCAAAGTAAATGTTAATTCCCTAGGACTCCTTTGGAAATGGAAATTTCTTGTGCTTTCACAGCATTAGTTAAGGCTATATTACAGTTGTGAATATATTGGAGATGCATTTTATCCATCAGTCTTTGCAACAAGTGCTTAGATAGTTATTTGATCCCAGCAATTTTCTCGGTTAAATGAAAACCAACATTCATACAAACAACACTTGGCTTGAATAAATGTTCACAGATAGTGAACAATGAAGACATAAAACAGGCAAATGTGACAGCTGATTGTGATTTGTCATAGTACTCTTGTACAGATTTTTAACCAGTCAGACAGATTTCATGCTTGTTAACTCTGAAATGAAGACAAGTAGTAGATCTTAATATATTTTGAGTAATGTTTTTAAATGTGGCCCTGTTTCAGCTACAAAATTAAACTTATCTTTAAGTTAATCCCAGTTCAATTAGAATGTGCTTAATTAAATCAGATGTAAGTTTTCTTAGGTGATAATTAAATATTTTGTCTTGCTTGTATTTCCTTAATGCACTCATTATTTTAATCATTTGATGTATTAAGTCTGGTAAATCACACACAGCACATAGGTCTATCACAAATGAATAAAAGGATTAAACACTCAGTTTGTTATCTGTGCTTAGCTCTGAAAGAACAACTTACAGAGATGTCCTTATATTTATACTTTTGTAGCTAATTCCATACCTTGACCAGTTAAATAATGCAGAACTGTGTGCTAACTTACACCACATTTGCACATCTAAAAGGGTGTTGAAAAACTAAGGGATCAAAGATGTTTGAGCATATTGTGGATCTAAAACAAAGAGTAGGACTATTTGTTTGATCCTGTTAAATTTCTAAAAATATCTTCCTCTTTAATAAGAGAGGAGGGTGACTCATAGGAATTTAGAAACTTGGCCTTGGTAGAGACGTAGCGGCAGCACCTTGTGGGCAGAACAGACATGTCCAACGCTCCAAGAGAGAAGGTGCCATCAGCACAAAGAACAGCCTCTCCTTCCACAGCTCCTGCTTGCCCAGTACAAGTCAACAGCTTCCAGGCCTGCCAAGTTAGTCTCCCAAAATCATGGAAGAGGCTTTAAAACTTCAGCATCCCAAAAAACCAATGAATGTCAGGTCCTCTTTTATTGTCTTTGGACCTTTGAGTGTTTTGGTTTCATGTTCTGAAGACATGTCTACAGCCTTAAAGCCCAGAAAGTTCATTCTTAAAGACAGGCTGAGATTTCCAGATACTCACCTGATGCCAACAGATGGGATTTTTATGTGGGAGGAAAGAACACTGGAAAACATCATGCATACCCACTTCTTCAGACCTACCCAGGCTGCATCATTTGCAGATGTAAAGGTGGTGAACCCTGTCATATGTACCTTGGAAAAAAGAGTAGTAAATCTTGACTGTGATCAGCAAAGGAAGTAACACTAGATCTTCAACTAGCATAAGGTATCCTGAGCATAGCGAGCCCTTAAACGTTACGAAGACAAAAAAGAACATTATAATTCAACCCAACTGAAGCAGGACTGGGCCTTAAGTACATCTACATTATTTTGCCTTTCATTTTCATGTGTGTACAATAAATTGTAAGAAAACAGGCCAAATCCAAAGTGTGTGGCTTGATAGATGAATTAGAATATCCAAGTGAACATACAAATTCAGTATGATGATTTATGGAAAGTTTATGTGTGTATGTCCTTTTTGGAAGTATTCACAGGGTGAAATAATTAACTCCTTTATAGTAGGAACTGTGTTATGGTTTTTAAAGAGCACAATGTGAGGTTCTATCTTCATCAGGCATTTTAGAGATGATAAAAACTATATGAAAAAAGTTTTACTCGGAGCTTAAACACATACTCCCCGGTCCTTTCAGGTTGCTTTCAGCATCTTCTTACTTGTCCTGTCACTGCATCCTCATACTCCCTCTTCCTATGGCAGGGCATTGGCACATATTGCCTGTTTATACTTCGTGTCTAGCTCTGAAAATTGCTTCTTCATCCCTCCTTAGTGTAACTAAAATCTGAATGTGGACATTGCTCAGAGGTGCAAGTGTAGAGACGTAATCCCAGCAAGCAGCAAGGGGTCCATATAAATTGTAGTTGCTTTGTCTGACAATTTCCTGGACTCGGGTGTTAGTTCCTCAGTTGACCTTCTACAATATTTTTTTCTATCTTTGTTTGCTTTTGATTTAGAAGGATGGGCTAGAGTGACCCTTTCCCTTCCATTTTTCATATGGCCTATTGCCACTTGGATTCCTAGGCAACAGATCAAGTTCTGGGCTCTGTTAGAAACTATATTTTCTAAATAACACTGTCTCTTCTGACTCAACCATCTATGTCAAATGCACAGCCACAGTGGACTGCCGTGGTTACATGGAGTAGATGGTGGTGTCAATTGATTGAGATGTTCTACCTTATTTACAAGGAACATGCTGGGGTTTTTGTGTTTTTTTTTTTCCTTTGAACAGAGCAGGAATTAAAATAAAAATACTTTTTTTTTTTTTAAAGGAAGCATCTCAGAGGCTGTGTTGGCATGCCTTCGATCAGATGCAGACAGGCTGCTCTGCACAGGCTCTGAGACGGCTGGACCCTGGCCAGCTGAGTTGAAGAACATCTTCTGAGGGGTGGCACAGAGGAGCTAGGGCTCTCCTCCCAGGCTGGCTCTGCACAGGTGGAATGGCACCAGCCAGGGGCACCAGGCTGTGGAGACTTGCCCAGAGTCTTCTCCTGCCATTCAGGTTTCTTTTCCAGCCAGCGTTTTGCCCCAGGCACTCCCTCAGATTTTCTCAGGACGCTCCCAGCGCTGCTCTGACTGTGTCCTTGGTACTTTTGTCACTCTGAGACTCTCGGCAGCTGCTCTGGCAAGTGCTGGCACACACAGCTGCATCCATCCGTGCTGCTGCTTCCCTTCCCAGTGATGTCTCCGAGCTGCAGCAAGAGCTGGGCTTGCAGGTGATGCTCTCCTCCGTTCCTTCAGTTTACAAACAGAGCGATTACCCTCTCCCTTGTCAGGACCCAATGGAAGAGTCACTTCTACACACTCCCACTTAATCAGCCCTGATCCAGCTCACTGTAGCACTAACAACTGACACAGCCATGAATTACCTTTTATTCCCCAAGTGCTTACTGCTCCCAGCTCATCACCTGGATCCCCCTTTATCAGATTCTCCTGACATAATTTCTGTGTCCTCTTGTTGTGTTGACAGGGGTCTCACAAAAGTGAGATGAGCTGACTTCTGGGAAGCATCTATAGGGGAAACAGGTAGACGACTCCTGAAATGTAGCCAGGGCCCTATCAGCTGCCTAACGACAAGAAGAGTGGCAACAGGCAAGACCAAGGACAAGAAGCAGAATGGAATATTGTGTTTAACTGGAACATTAGGGATGAAAATCTTGGCCTACTTGTCTACATGGGATTTATCCCACTGAAGAAAACAACATACCTTTCTCAGACTGCTCATTTTCTTTGCAGTTGTTACAGGCCCACAGTGCAATTTGATGCACAAATTTGTGTACTTGTGACCTTTAGAAAAGGTACCACTTTCAGTCTCCTGCAGTGAAGTCTCCCTTCCCCGCCCACGCTCACATACAAGTCTTCTGCAAACAACGTGGCATGCAGCAGGAATTTTCTGTTTGGTAGAAAGTTTTCCACAATTACATAAGCACAGCCCGAGAGCTGATGCGGAGGTAGCCGAAAATGTGAGAGTGAGATTTACAGTAATATAATTAGATCACTTACAGTAAGAGGGAATGCTCTTTCCCGCCTTAGGACGAATGCCATAGGAGCCTCCCGCTACTCCTCCTCTGAGTCATCTTTCCAGAGGCACTTCTGAGAGCCAGCCACCCTCAGGTGTTGAGCAGTGTTTGTTTGTGCTGTGGGTGAAAAAAATGTGTACGCGCACACACACACAACCCGAATTTGATTAAGCAAACAAGGGCAAAGAAACCAGAGGGCTGTGGTTTCTTTGACTGTCTGCCTGTCTGCTGGGTGACAGAGCCAATGCTTGCAGTCTCAGCCACAATACCTTGACTCATCACGCAGTCTAGAAGCAGGGCTCGTCCCCAGGGGGGGGGTGTGTGGGAGCCGAACCACACACGCACACGGGAGAGGGGCTGGGAGAGCACTGACAGCCTTATCAGCCCTTCTCGAGGCTCCTCTTCCACACTCCACGGGAGACCGAGATTTATCGCAGTGGCATAAGCCAGTGCTTTAACTTTTGCCAGGTTGAATAACTTTGAAAGCACTGCTTTGGCCTGGGGATGGAAACACATGGTCTGGAGCAGCTCTAATTCCCTTCCAGGCTCTGCCTGGGCAAGTCGTTTATCTTTGGTGTACCAGCAATAGAATACTCTCTCTTGGTTCGCAATAAATAATGTCTTGTGTGCATAATAAACCTTATCTACCTCCCAGGCATGTTGTGAGAATGGACGGATGTTTTAAAGGAGTTTTGTAAGCTGCCCATGAAAAGAGTTACAAGCGTGCAGTATGTAATTATTGCCCTTATCTTACACAACCATCCAGGTACTGAAGGAGCTCTGGCTTTATAGGTGCAAGGCTGTCAGGGCATACTACAACACCAGACTTGTAGGAAGAAGAAGGAGAAGAGGTTTCCGCTCCGTAGCAGCGCCAGGTGAGCCTCAGTACTTATTCCAAGTGGAGCTAGGTATGGGACCGATGGGATTTTTTTTTTATTCTATGTCAGCTGGGTGAATTATAGGTACTGGGTAAATTACAAAAGCCTAGAAGCAGGGACCTGAAGCCAAGACAGCTTTGTGCCACCTGACTGCTACAGCCACCGGGCTGCAAAGTTATGACTCTGCTTCTGCCCCACTTTGGTCCTGTTATCTCCTTTTGGGAACACAGCATGGCTCTAATTTGACCAGTGGCAAGTGCCCCTAGCCATACTGGAGGGATTTAGCGTTGATGATGAAAGGCATCTGAAATCCCAGGTAAGATCCATAGAAATGGCCTGTGCTATTCACCTCTGAGTCATCAAGGGAAAGAGATGGTTTTTTAAGCTACAGGCTGCCAGGCTCGAGCACAGCTGCGTGTAGCGAGCAAGACAACTTTTGAGGCAAGTGCTGTGTTCTGACATAACAGACTGACCTGAGTCACTGCAGGCTTGAGCCAAGTCGCCTTTTTTCAATTAGGAGATGCAGTTAGAAATTACTTATTAGCAGCAGTGAGGACAGTCACATGAGAGTCAGGTTCTTGCACGCACTGCAAGGGAGTTATATCCTCTCTGGGTCAAAAAAGTCCCCCAAAAACCTTGGAGTGGGGCAACTACAGGCTATGCCAGCTGCCCTGCACTTCTTGTGACATGAGGCCTTATGTGCAAAATTCTGAGTCATCCTGACAGGGGTGGTCAAGGGAGGTTGTAGCAGATCTCTGGCTCCACAGAGAGTACTAACAGCTTCACAGCACTGAGGAGTATACAAGAAGGTGCCTAAGCTCAAGATTTTTTTCAGTTTGTATAAATGAGGTAAGAGAAAAGAAGGAATATCCTCTTCATTTTATAGGTAAAAGAGCCAAAAATCACAAGTAACTTTCTGGAGGTCATCCAGGAGCTTGTCATAGAGACAAGACCTGACTAGTGCCTTTTTCCTCTCCTTGGGATACCTGTCCTCAGCTTCAAATATAAATGTGCTGATTCCCAAGCTAAAGTGGCCCAGTGAGGAGGGAGGTACCCTCTGTGAGTGTGTGTGTGAGATCTGAAAGTGTCTATAGATAAAATGAGGATGTGAATTCCTGTAGCTCGGAATAAGGAAATAACACTGATGCTTTCTCTGGGAGTGGTAAAGTGGTTTTTGCAGCACTCATGTGTCAACTTCTGTGTAAGTGAACTTCATCCCCTGCCTGCCTTCCCAGGTAAATTCCTGCTGCATCTGACAAAATGTGTAGTCTACAGAAAGAGGGGAAAATCCCTGTTACCAGCAAAATCTTATGCAGTCACAGGATGATTACGTGAAAAAGCCCTTATACAGCCCCCGTGGGACAACCATTTTAACACTGAGCTTTTACTGTAGGTTTTTATGGTTGGTCTTTCAGTAGATACACATGGCTCCATCAAAAAATACTCAATTTTCGATTATTCTTTAGACCCAGGGATCTCCCCAGGGGCTAAACCATCATCACCTTTATGATGGAGGCACATTTTCCTCATCAGTTCTGCTCTAGAGCCACGCTGCATGGTTAAGGGCAAAGCTCTTCACGATGAGAGTGTAATTCTGCCATCTCACCTCAAAGGCTCCTGAGATCTTGCTCTGTCTATTCACAGGGATACAGAGTGCCATGTCGATTTACAAACTCAAACCCCCAAAATATTTGCTGGAAAGCTGTCTGAAGCCACTCTCGTTAAGGCCAATGGCAATGAGATCCTTGATTTCAGTGGGAACAGGATCCATTTTAAGCAGGGCAACATGAAATTATGTGCAGTTTGAATGTTTAGACTTTGCAAGTGGCTAATAGTCTCGTGCACCTCATTTCACCATTATTTTAAGAATAAAGTAAGCTCCTGTTATCCTCAATATGGCAGAGTAACTTGCCAAGAAGGGGCATATTCAAATACAGACAGAGTTAAATTAATGATTTTGCCCTTCACTGTTACAATATAAACAGCTCGATATTAATGGAATACTCTTATATTGATTTTGTTTTATTATTTTATTTTATTGTATTGTATTTTATTTCTTTTGATTTATGTTTCTATTTTATTTTCATTTCTTCAGATTTTACTCTATTCCCATGTGTTGCTAGGGAACAGAAGAGGAAGAAAGAGCAAGGGTCTGATTTGAAGCCACTGCAATCAGGCAGCAGACTTTTCTTTGCTTCAGTCTTGGATCATACCTCGAGCAAGGTTGTATGCTGGTAACCAATACTTTTGAAAAGTTTTCATTTAATCCTTGACACAAAAACAGCCCTCTGTTGCCTTGTCAAAAACATTTTTTAAAAAAAAGGCAATTCATACTGCTTAAGCACCGGAACATGTTATTAGGAAAAGCTATACCAACCACAATGACACTCTGCATGCCAAAGGTTGGCTTTTCACTCAAGTCAGTGGTATTGGTGGTAAAATCCAAGCCCAAGCTGAGTGATTTTTCTGGAGAACTAAAAGACAAGTGTGTGCAGTTCTTGTTTTTCACTGCAGATGTGGTCTGAGTGACAGACTCTATTATTTGCTGGGAAGTAGCACAGAAAGTAGGCTGCATTTTGTCCCCTTGATCCCAACAGGCTAAATGTTCTTCTTGTAGAGAAGGTCCAGTAGTTCTTAGAAGTGGGTCTGTCCTCTTTTAGGTAAGGCGGTTGTGTTTTCTGAACTCTGGCAAAGAGCAGCTGATTTTGCAGAAGGGGAATATGCAAAGTGAAACCACTACAAACACTGATCCTTCCAGAAATAACCAGCTCTCCTTTCCCACTGTTTAGAAATGGAGAGTACAAAAATTCCGGTGATTCATTCTCTTATCTACCAGAATGGGGAGAAAAATCCCACCCAAATAAAAGTGAAATGTTTTACTCAGATATGTGGCTTTACATGAAATTCGGTTAACCTCTCACTTTGCAGTAGTTTGCAGAAGGCAACGAATCCTGAAATTTAATATTCAGTTCCTTCCTAAGAATTCCTCTGCAGTGTGTGAGCTGGCAGACTCTCCTTGACCAACTTGGTCTCATGGGTTTCCCAATGATCTTCTCTCTAGATAAGAAGAAAGCTTTGATGGCTTATCCTGTCTGCGTTTTTTTCTTGAGAAGAGACCTGTCTGGCAGAGTGAGCCCTCCTTTTGCTTCCCCCTTACGCCCTCAGCTATCTGGCAGTGAACAGACAACTCCCCTTGTCCTGAGGGTCCCGAGCTCTTCTTCATACTGGCATGGTTACAAATAGAGGCAGAAAGAAAAGTGCCAATATTCAAAAGGTACCTTCATATAATCAGTTTTAAAAATCATTTTTAAAATTTAAAAATCCCTTGATTCAATCAAAGGAAGGAAGAACCTGATTTGGTTTTTTAGATCTTTTCCTGCTCCACTAGTTACTCATCATTAGTTAACTTATAATTTTAAAGTCCTGATGTTTCCAACCTGATTACAGTCATTCATTCTTTGCCCTTTCGATAGCTCAGATCCTTCATTCATCAATCTGAAGTCAAACAGAATTGTTTTGTGCAAGAAGAAAAAAGGCTGAGCGTTTAAAGTGAATCATATCAATTTGTGTGCGTGTGTGTGAAACAGATAACCACAAACCACTTATGCCAACACTGCCACTCATGGGATTTTGTTTCAGACGAAATGTGTCCTGACTTCTAAGTATTTCACATATCTGCATTTTGGGCTTTGGGTTTTGGGTTTTTTTTTTGGGTTTGGGTTTTGGTGCTTTTTTTTGAGGCTGAGAGAAGTCTGATTACGCTGTAATTCATCAAGGAAAAGAAAGGGCTATAAACATATGATTTCATAATGCATCAGAGGGTTTGTGGCTATTATGCCTGAACTACAAAGCGAATGCTGTGCACTAGTTGGATGTGAATGTAGATGAAAACGGATTTAAACATATGTATGCAATGGGTAGACACCATATCCGAGCCATCAGAAGCTTGCTTAATGAGCCAGGATTTTTATGAGTCAAGAGAAAGCACAATGCAGATGAGCAAAGCAACTGAGAGCTGCAGCAGCTGATCCAGTGACCACATTTCAGACATAAAAAGCCAGAGTGATCAAGATGGCCAGTGAAGTTCCCAAGCACCCAGCTGCTGTGGTAGAAGTATCTCAAATTCAGTGTTTGGTCTAGACATGAGTGAGAAGTGAGGAGGAGTGGGAACAAGGTTTAGTAATTTTAAGGCACAATGCATCGTCATACCAAGTCAAACAGGTTCAGTAGTCCATTTTGCCCCTTCTCCTCCTTGTGTATATTTAGACCTTTTTAATACTTCTGATCAGCTCTCTTGCTCTTCTTCCTACATCAGCTGAGAATTCACTAGTGAAGCGATGACTTAACACACAGGAAAGGTGAATTTGTGGCTGTCAGTCATACAAAGTGCTCTAAACTCCTTCAGAGATGTGTAGTATTGGTATACCCAGTCCTCAAAGTTTCATCTCCACCTCTAACAACAATTCCATCATAGGTAATGGCATTTTACAGGAGATATTATTGTATTTTCATCATTTAAAAAAAAAAACCACAGTAGAAGATGCATATATGTGTGTGTGTGTGTTGCTCCCATCAGTTTTTGCATGCTAAAAAAAGTTCTATATAATTGACAGCTTGTACATTTACATCTGCAGTAGAAGAAATACATGTCGTTATTTGGTGGTCATTGCCTAACTGCTCAGGTGGCCACTTGCTAAAACTCACTCACCATTGAAACTACTTGGCACACCCACTGACCACCTCAGTCCAGGAGTAATAATAAAATGTCCTCTAACTTCTCAGGAAGGTTCCTCCAGGCTCAATTGACTCAAGCACATGGACTGCTCTGCTTGACCACATCTATGGTACTGTTGTCTTTATCTCTCTTGTACATAGCTTAGACTTTGGGTTTGAGCTTTAAAAGCTCTGTTTTTCACTCATTTTTAGGTGTACACTGCCCTGCAGTCTCTAAATCTCTGATACAACTCCCCAGACTCTTTATAGAGATTAGAGAGTGTCAGCTCTACATGCCTAACTAATAGCATTACTCCTTTGTTTACTAAATAGCTCAGTAATTAGGTCCGTACCAAGGGACAGGCGTCTGCCTATTAAGATTTATTCAAGGAGATTTCATGTTAATCTTGAAACGCTTTCCACTATTCTCCATGGAACTGACTGATACTTCTAGGTCGTCTCAGCAAAACAAATTGGGCAACGCAGAGCTCCAGGCCATGACGGCTGCCGCGTTTCTGGTGGAGGGGAAAGATCCCTTGCCTGGAAGCCAAAGCCAAGCTTAGTCAGGGTTGCTGCTGTTCTGCCCTTCCCTGGCTCCTCTGGGCAGGGAGCCAGCTCTCGGGGATGAACTAGGTAAAGACTAACCCAACAAAGGAAAACAGTGAATTTCCAGCCATCACGGCTCCCTGGCTGGGCTTGTGGTAAGGAGGGAGCTGAAACACTCAGCTTATAGGTCCTCTCTAGGACCAATTTCCCACTGGATCTGGACCTTCAAGCACATGAAAGTTTGGGGAAGAGAGGATACCGTTAAGTGAGGTTTGGAAGATCTTACTTTTAGAGTAGAGAGTGCAACCTTTGGGGTTTCACCCTGCCTTCTCCAGAGCTCTTGACTCTTGTTCTTGCTCTACATTGCAAACAGAAAAGTAGTATGCAGCCCGCCAGGTTCAGCACAAAAGAAAATCTCGCTCTGGTTGCAAAGCTGCTCATGTGTTTGTTCCTCTTGCTTTCGAAAGTCCCCGTCTCCAGCTGTGATGTGCTTTATGCTATGAATCTGACTATTCTCAATGGCCTTTGTTAAGGAAGTGGGACAAAAGCTTCATTTGTAGAAAACTTATGCATTTGGACCTAAAAGATGCCTACCAGTTGGATGGGCCGGCCATAGAGAAATATAAGGGAACTTTCTCTACTTATATCCTCCATGAAAAATCAGGACACAACAGCAGCCCGTCTGCCGTGAGCCTGTTTTTTCTTAATGCCCTTCATGACGCAGACCACTTTAAAGGGGGCTGAAAGGCAGTCTTTGTCAAATTTCTAGTAACACATCATGGATCAAGTTTAATTTATTTATTTTTTTCTGAACCAGAGTTACCAACACTAATTGAAACCTGACAATGTTGCTGAGGCCAAATTTCATGAGAACAACAAAGTTACTTAAAAAAAAAAAATAAAATGATTCATTCCCCACTCAGTGCACTGTCAGTTACTGGTACTCCCCACGCTTAATGCCTGAGGTAGCTAATGGCATTAACACATGAAAGAAATCATCAACATGCTCTTGACTCCCATTGGAATCCTTTATTAAAATAGTCCTGACACTTTTTTCTCTGTTTGTAGAGCTGGGATGCCAGCAGCCACACGACCAGTACTCTGACCAACGGAGTGATAATTCCCAGAAATACAGACTATGTTCAGACTGCTCCAGACATGGCCACCTTGACCGGGTAACCTCTTCTGGGTTTTGCACTGCCAAATGAGTCTCTGTTCTGGCAAGGCAGGGCCACTCTCCAGCAAGGAGCATGGCTCTCCTGGAGCTGCACTCAGCAGTTAAGAGGAAACAAAAATGTCTCCTGTTTATGGCCATCCCGTGCAGCTGCTCTGGAGACTTTTCCATTCTTTTCTCCTTGCTCCATGGTGCCGACATTGGCATAGCTTTGCCATGCTCAGTGGCCAGGGAGTTGTGGGGGCTCCATGGAGTGTGTCAAGGGAACCTACTGGTGCTGGAGGGATTGCCACGGCTGACAAGCAACTCAACAGCTACTAGAAGAAAACATGCATGAAAAAGCAGAAAATATAGAGATTGGTGGTAATATTGTCTTCAGTGGAGTAAAAGTGGTGGTGTCCTATTGCCGGAAAATAGTTCCAGCAACTGCGCATCCTTCCATCTGGAGAGAAAGAAAGGAGGACAAGTCAGGAGCTTTAGCTTTATGCTTCACTGCCCACTTTCCCTTCCTACCCTCCTCCTGTCCCCCTGTACCAGCCCTTTTCACCCCAAAAACTGTATGTTTGTGTGTAAGGAGGAGCAAGTCAATGGGGAACAAGCAGGTCCTGCTGGAGGAGGCACTTTATCCTAATTATCCAAGCTGTGGATTCACCTCCAGACCACAGGTGAGCGGTATTTATCTAGATTCTGATTGGAAGAGTTGAGAAGGGAAGCGAGCTTCAACCAGAAGAAGAAATTCCTTTGGAAAGACACAGATGTAAAAGTTGTGGTTTTAAACAACAAAAGCATTCATCCTTATGCTCATCAGATAGAAGTAATAGCACTGGGTTGTAATCTAAAATTATAGCACGCATTTGAACGCAACGTTGTCTTAAACAAGTGTTTACCTACTAAAATATTGCCTTCCAATCTCTTGGACTATGCCATAACATTTTACTACTTTTAGGACTGTAGACAGGACATAAAAACTGTCCATTTATGGTGCTGGCCAGGTCTTTGTTTAAAATGGACCCGATACAATCTATTACCAGGAAAGTAAAAAGCAATAATCCAAAAATGATAAAAGACAACTAAGTCAGTGGAAGTGTGTCTAAATCCAGGACATAAATAGTCCAACTCTCAGATGACCTGCTATTTTGGGACAGCTTCAAACTGCAAGTAATTGCAAAATCTTACAATGGTGAATCTTCTCTGTTGAACCGAAATCCCTGAGGATTTGTGGGAGAGATATATTTCAGAATTGGATTTTTTTTTTGGTCTTGGGTGGAATAAAAAGTCACATTTCCTGCAAAGCAAAAATTCCAAAAATTTCAATTTGCAACCACAGAAGCATTTTGTTAGTGTCTTACAGCTAATTTGCAGAGAATTGTAAGTCTAGAAAATATTAGACAGACACAGCGTATTGAAGTCGTATTATAGCAGCAATATTCCAATACATGGTATTTTCATGCATATGGGCTAACATGGTAATTTACCTTAAAAAAAAACAAAATAATGCCACCATCGTTCTCCCTCTGTCATTCAGCAGCAGTGACTGGGCACCTTAAGAAAGGTATACTCTGAGTTACCTCTCAAATAATCCCTCTTCCTCCATTTCTCCCCAGCCACTTGTTTTCAGCAGCCTCTCTGCGGCTGTGCTGTGCTGCCCGTGTCTTCCAGAGGCAGCTCGGAGTAGCTCCAACAAGAAGAAGCGGTTACTTCTACAGGGAAAGAATACTTGACTTTCCAGTGGCCCGAATAACTTGTTTTAATTTCAGCAATTGACTCCTGCACACTGAACTTCAGCATACGGATCCCTCCTGTGGCCATGACTCCAGCTTTTGGACACAGGAAAGTATAATTTTACCGTCTGGCTGTGGTTTGCACTTTCTGGATAGTGGTGAGAAATGTTTCACCTACACAAAAGCCTGGTCTGGCTGGACTTTCAGAGTTATTCAGAAGGGTATTCATTAGGAGCACAGGGCAGTATCTAAGTTTGGCATTGCTCTGATTTTTAAATTCAGCTTCTTTAACACTAATACCCAGTTTCCCCATTCCTTCACTGTTTGCACGTCCAGTTTTAGCGATGCTATGCCCTCGTGAGAGTGGCTACCCATGGGGAAATGGCAGAGCCTGAGACACGTGTCACTCACCCTTTTACAGACCATTTATTTTGCATTGCTTTGTGTTTGACCTGGTTTTGAACGCACAAGACCTATTTTTACAAGGCTTGCATAGGCAGTGCCTATGTACTCTGAATTAGCTCATGAAGTAATTAGCCACTCATTTGGGATATTAAGCAACCACAGCCTGGACTACTACTCGTGCGTGTGTGAGCCTGGCTGGGGTAGGTTTGTCTCAGCACGCATTTATTTATTGCTGCAGCTGCCATGGCTAGCAGTGAGCACGGAGGACTTTCTCTTGTTTTCCCTTCAGCCTTGAGATAAGGCAAGCGGTTCATTCCAGGACGTTACATGGAGGTAATTAAAATGCCCATCTACCTCAGAGATAAATCTCTTGAGGTAGCACCGTGCATCCTTAGCCAGGCGACAGGGTCCACAGCCGTAGAGCAGCGTTTGAGCTAATTGCTAACTCAGCTTTAACCTAAATCACCCCAGGTGAGCTCCGGGCACTGCTCATCAGGAGCAGCTGGAACTGCTCTTTTGCCATGGCTGCTCTTTCCTGTGACTCTGGCCAGATCCCAGCCCTGATTTTGTGCCTTCCCTCACTCACCTGCTCTCTGCTACATGGGAAAGCCATGCCTTTCCTCAGGTCCCTTGCCCAGGGCCGCACCGTGCCGTGGTGGACAGCCCCATCCTGCACACCGATGCTCCGAGCACCGCGAGACCTAACCTACAAAGACAAAGTGTGGTTTTGGTTTTGGACATGCAAAACACAGCTGCTTGGGTTTAGCCAAAACCACCTTTTCCCCTGCCTGCTTTAGCCTCCACTTTCATCTTGGCGTTCAGAGACGTGTCCCCTCTGGGATTTATTTAGAGACGTGCCGTTGGACGAAAAAAGGCACAAAAGACCTCTCACTTTCTTACTGCAGTATTAACAGAATAACAACCGTAAGCAGTCCAAAGTGTTCTTCTTGTCCTTTTCTTCTCTCCTGTCAAAAAAAAAGTGTTACTTTTGGTGGTGGTTGTTGTTTATTAACCCCGCAAGCCTCAATTACAAAGTCTTGAGGAAAAAAAACAACGGTTGCGAAATTTCCAGAGCTGGCATTGTGTCCTTCCTGCCCACAGCACGTAGTGGTGTTGCTTAACAATCAACCTAAATACTCCTTGTCCCTTCGCTGCTGAATACATTACACCCGTCTGACACCTCGCCTCCTAGACCAGCTGGGAAGTTTGATTAATTCTATACTTAGGCAAATGTCATTGCGAGGAGTCAGGAAGGACAAGCTTAGGTGGACCTGGTGCTACCTCAGAGATTATTGCTGATCTGCTCAGGGTAACATCCGCTGGGTGAAACTTGGTGTCTCCTCTTCCATGCTTAACCAGGTGCCTGGGCCTGAAGGATGGTGGCTCTTTGTGGGCTCTAATTCCCATGATTTATGAAAACAGTGAAACTTTAGAAACCTGGCTGTGAACGTCCACCTTTCTCCTCCAAATTTGAGTGGTCCCATAGCGGGCTCTGCTGGTAGTACTGGCAGTGCCTGAAATGGAGTCTCTAAAAAAGGAAATCCAAAACCAAACAAACTGCAAAAAAGATATATACTCCTCATTCCTTTGTCACTTTCCTCTTTTTGCTTAAAAAAAATAATTATAAATTATGCAACTTATTCTTTGCTTAGTAATGCCCTTAATCCCCATAAAAGAAACAAATGATTCATTACAGCTCAATGCTTTACCTCTTGGACAAATGTTCTTCAAATTAGGAATGGGTGATTGCTATGAGGCTAAATAACTGAGTATTTTTGAGAATAAACAGCCTTCTGAGAAACATGAAATATTGCTTTCCAGATTTTCCATCACCAGATCTTGGAAAAAACATGTGACCTCTTGCAAAGCAGCTGACACGGTGCCATTATGTTCAAGGTCTAAGCAGATACAAGTGGAAAATCCATACTTGCTCACAGGAAACAAATGCAGATTCCTCATACATGAGTTGGATGGAAATAATCTTTCACTCTCTGATTAAAACTTCTGATTCAAAAACAAAACAAAACAAAACAAAAAGCTTCCCAAAACAGTATTTAAAAAGAAGAGTGAAGAGGATATTTGGCTAACAATGTAAAAAAAAATTAATCCAAGTCTGTCTGAGATCATCTTTGCTCCCACGATTCCCAGATCACGATTTCTTTAATAGAATTCTAATCAAAAGGTTTATCTGTAACCTGTCTTCTTAGAAGCATAAACAGGCAAATGTAAGGAAAAGAATCTGAAAAGGCAAGAAGGAGCTTTCATAGTGAATATTTATTATGCTATATTTTTAAATCAGATATAATAACCTCCTTGCTCTCTTCCTTGGTCAGTATTTCTGGGAAGGAAATACAATACTCACAACTGCTAGATTTTGCTTCAAGTATTTCAAAGATTCAAGTAAATCCAAGGTATTTAATTAAAAGGAAATGTAAAAAAAAACAAAAATTGTTTTCCAAAGCATTGAACTAGGAGATTGCAATTGTTCATAGTAGCATTGTTCTCCTGAGCGCTGAATCTCAATATTCCCTTCTTACAGGAAAATTTTCACTGACTTTTTCAGAGAGAAAAACTTGTGTTTTTTTCCCCAGGAATAAAAATAGTTCATGGGAAGATAAAAATAGCCTTCATCCTTAATGTTTTCCTTTTGTGCCCAAAAAGCAGGCTGTGGAGTACTAGATTTCATAATAAGTTTTTAAATGCTTTTTAAAAATCCATATACTGTAGTATTACAGCATTATTTCAATCTGAAATTACTCTACTTAAAAAATGTGGTGTTGCAGTGACCCACATTTAGAGTCAGTGTAGCAAATCAATCCACACATTTATAATTGAACATTCATCCCTGGATTTTCTAAGTTTGTTTAAAAATATCTCCTTTTGTCTTGCAAGCTCTGTGCTTTGTAAGTCTGCATGGCCCTTAAATAATGAGGAACAAGGATGCCAGCAGTTACTGCGTCTTAGTTTAGCTTTGTTTATTAGTTAAGAATTAGGTTCTTTTGTATTCAGCGTTTCTTCTTTTAGCATCACCACCACCTGTTTAACAGCTTCCGACTTCCCTGTTCATCTCACACCTTACATATATTTAGACACTACCAGGTATCCCAACAGTTAAAATTCTTCCTGAAAAAAATTCCTATTTTGCGTTGTCAAATTCTGACACAGAAACTCTTGATTCCCTCTCCTCCAATCTGCCGATCTGGCTGAAAAATGGGAGTTTTTTTCTTGGAAGAGGACCACACAAAAGAAAACTAAAACAAATGCCCAAGAATTAGACTTTTTTTCCTGGCACACTTCTCAGAGAACATTTGGATTTACGTTATCATTCTGAAAGGCAAAAGAGGCTAGCAGTGAAATATTTTTATTTGAAAATGTGGCTGTAATACCTCCTGGGGGCTTAGTTTTGGTGTTCTCCATCTCCCAGGTTTTTAAATCTCTCATCCACAGTTCTCTCTTGCAGGTCCCTTGACAACTGAGATACTAAGAAAAAGGCATTCATTTTAAGTTGGCCATCCAAGCGTCTGTGTTTTCAACGGGAGATTTGGGGGTGACCACTCTGATGAAGCTTGAAAACCTCCGATCTCTAGCCTAGGATGGAGGTGACGGGCAGCTGCCCAGCTGGACATCACCTTCCACTGCAGGGCTAAAAGGGTCAATACCATTCTCAGAAAGCAGGAACCTGGCACCAGGACAAATGCTGACATTCTCCCTTTTTCCCCTTTTTTGGAAGCTGAGTGTGGAGAGCCAGCTCGGCTGGGGCTGCTGGCTGGCCAGGAAATTTCATCCGTGGAGGTCGCAGAGGTGCTGGGCCAGGCGGTTCCCAGGAGGTCCCCCCGCTCCTTGCTTCGGCGAGCGACACAAACCCAAGTGCACAAAACCCTCTGGGAAGGGAGACAGAGTTTCCATTTTGAGACCGTCCCACCACTTGTCTGGAAACTGGGTAATTCTTACCTGGCAGCTCGGGAGCGCCTGGCACCGCGCTCACTCCTCCTGGTTTTCCAGGAAGGTGATGCGAGGAAATTCCCTGCAGCCTTTCCCCAAGGGCAGGTGTGAGTCATGGGATCCTGCAGCTGGGGGCAGACCCTTACAGACCATCTGTCTGTCTGTCTACACGCACACTATGACCCAGCTTGGACAACCCGGTCTGCTGCAACCATCCCGTCACCCCCGGGGGAAGCCAGCCTGCCCCAAAATAATACGGACCTGAGGCAGAAGTGAGGTACGGATGGGAAAATCCCTTGCAATGACTCTGGAAGGACTGTGCACAGAGGTGCGAGCCCACCCAAGAGGACTCAAGGTAGAAGTATAGGAGCAACGGCCACCCATCCGAGAAAGAAATAGGAAGCAGACTTCGGAGCTGCCCTCTCACGTCGCATTTGCACACAGTGTTCTGCAAAACATCCTCAGAGGAATCCAAGCGGGCTCAAAATTCAAAACCTTACAGTTGATAGCCCTTAAACTATATTCACACTCTTCAAGCATTTAAGTGTGAATTGAAAACCCTCGGGTTTTTGTTGGTTTTTTTTTTTTTTCTTTTGAAAAACTTGCTTGAACTTTTGCTCCGTACAAAAAGTGTCTGAGGCAGAAGTGCCAAAAGTTTTGTGGAAAAAAATCGTTAAAATGTTCACAACTTCGCATACCCAGTGCTGAATCATTGTTTTGAATTACAGGCAGTTACTGTGGGCTGAGACATGGGCATGACTTGTTTTCTCAGCAAATATTCATATATGAACAGAAAATGTATTATGTTTTCAACTTCTGTTGAAATCTGTTGTGATAGTTCAAAAATCATATAATGTTTTCTCCACGCTTCTTTGGTTGGAGTAATTAAAAACGTCTATTATCTTTGGTGGTAGCAGAGCTGTGAACATACTCAAAATACATGTTCCCATGAAAAGTCACACTGGCTGTAAAAAGAATAGATTTTTCTCTGGATTACATATTTGTTTGTCATTGACTAAAAAAGGGCATCAGTCTTCTCAGAGGTCTTTTGCTGGTTTTAAAATGTAGCAATGACAGAACGTCAGATGCAATGTTTTCCTGAAATTTCCAAAGCCTTTCCCCTGGAAAATACAGAGATTATGTGCTAGAGATAAGTACATTATCACTCAGTTAGGGGACACAACTGAGGAAATCACACTTTACCTATCCCCACCAATACCCTTTCTTAACATCACAACCTAAATTTTAAAAAGAATTTACTTTTTTTTTTTTCTGGTAATTTAAAGAACATATTCTACAGCAATCATTTTTCTTTAAATTCTTTCTTGATAAGAGACATGCAAACACACTTGTGGTGTGTGACTCCTGGGCTACGGACTCCAACTGTGGCTTGAGAAGGTGCTTTCATCCAGTGGGATGCTCCTCTCAGTACCTATAGAGATTCCTCATCTGTTTCACTGCCGGCACCCCAAGTGTAGTCGGTAGCTGACAGCCACTGTGAGGCAAAAAGAGACCTTGTCATCATTCACACAACTGTATTTACACAGCTTCCAGGCACTGAAGACAAAAAAGACTAACAGGATCATTTTGTATGATCAACAGCAATCACAGGCTATAGAGTTACCTCCGGTAATTCCTGCATCGAGTCTCATAACCTGTGGCTGAATTAGAACTTATCTTTTTGAGAGAGCTGTAATCTTGATTTATTAGTTTGATTTTATTTCTTTGCTTTATTCCCTTGTGGTTTGAATTAGTTCCAGATATGTATTTTTACTTGAAATAGAATTCCTAAATTCCCAAGTGAAGGCAATCAGGCAGCAAGACGTACTCTTGGGCGTATCTTGCACTACTGGTCCCGGGCACAGACACTGTGTGAATTTTTGACCCTATCTGTAATGTTTCAGTGTGCCCCAAAATTGAAATGTAAGTGGATGACACAGCTGTGGGGGAACATAGTACCTGAAACAATCTGCTGTGATCCAAATATGCCTGAGCTGCACTTTAAACTGTCTCTGGTTGCAAACAGTCCTACTTGTGGGGTGCCTCGGTGCTGTGGGGTCTCACGACAGGATAGACCACCACAGCTTACCCCTAGGGTCTTGAGATAGCACAGGTCAAGTAGGAATCTCTTACTATGTGCCCTTTGTGATGAAGGCTGGTGCCAGGACTGCTCTACCCCAGGTTCTCTAGCTCTGAAATTTGCTCCCATTGGAAACCCGCCCTGGCTTCTGCAGGATGGGGCACCTGAGAGCAGGTAAGGCAACTTTTTTGATTTAGGTTTTCAGCAAATCTTTGGTGTTGATTGATTGACTCCAGTCATGGAGGAAAGGAGTATGGTGATGGTGATGCTACTCCCAATGAGTGATTTTATACAAGATATGACTTCTAAAATGGTATCTTGTGTGGCCAGCTTTCCATTCCAGCTGTGAATCAGCTAAGGTTACTTCATCATCCTGCTCCTTGTCCCCCTTCCAGCCAGCAGTAGAGATGGGTTGGATGCTTTAGTAATGCAGGTACCCACTGTCATGCTGTGTTTTGTCTTCATACACTAATCTCAAAGAATATTTTTTTTATCATATACAGCATTCTTACTAGAGTCATATTTCTCATGATCTGATGTGTAATATTTTACCAATATGTCTTCATTTGTTTATAAAAGGTGAAAGCAGAATAAAGCCAAGAAAGTGATAAGTAGCATATACTACAGAAATACTAAGAAACACTGAGTGGGTGGGGGAAGGAAATGACTTCAGAGACTGAAGGGATGAAAAGAGGAAATGACTTCATTTCCCACGTGTCTGTGCAATGTCTCAGCATCCAATCACAGGGAATGAGGCAGGTAAACAGGAAAGGGGAAGAAGAAGTAGGTCATTCCCCAGTCCAGTGGGAAGGGAGCACTGTAAGTAGCTGCCCTGGGTGGCTTCAGGAGATGTCCTCACCAGTTAAAGCAAGAAAGGATGCTTGCAGCCCACCTGAGGTCAGTCGTAGCAGCTGCCTGGCCTTCCTAGCAGGCTACCTAGGGGACCAGAAAAGCTGTGGAGACTTCTTACTGTGAAGTTTGTTCTTAACAATGTGATTTTGGTTTAGTTTCTGACACTTGATTTTATTATTATGACAGTGTGTGCTTCAAGTAAAACCATTTTTCCATACATAAATCTTCTGCTAAAGATGACTCTGAGTAGTCTTAACAAGCAACGCATTCCCTTCCGACAGACATGGTAATCTTTAAAACCAGGATTGTGGGCAGTCTCTTCTGTGCCCAGTACAGTTGAAGGAGGTGAAGGAGTCCCAGCAGATAAGTTGCTACCAACAAATCAAGCGTGACCTGGGTTGCTGCTCACCAGGGAGGCCACCGCACAGCGAGGTGAGCCTGTTTGCCTCCGGAGTGGGGCAGCTGCACACAAAGCGCCCATCAACTGTGGTCTCTGGCCCCGCTGACTTTCAAGCTGTGCTCAGGAAAGGTTTGGCATAAGCCAACGCCATATAGCAGAGGCCGTTCAAGCAATTGTAACAGAGGTTCAATTTCCATCGCCTGGGAAGGTTTCCAGTTTTATTTGCTAATACAGACAGAGCTGAAGTGCTCCTGCATTAAGCTGCGTGATGTGGTTTAGGGGTTTAAAACCCAGGGTCCCGTGTGCGTGCAATCTCTTCCAATCCCTAACATAATCTAGGGAAGTTTCTTTGGCAGACAGTAGTACAGTGGATTAGAGCCTGAACCACAGGAGTCTCCAGGGAATAGGTAGCACATTTGCAAGGCTCTCTCCTGACCTAGCCCAGCCAGTGGCAAAGATCTCCAAGGCTGATAGGCCATTGTGGCTCCGCTGGCTGCTCCGCTCACCCCTTCGGTGACTTCTGACTGAACCAGCCGTCAGGAAGCAGCAGACTCCAACTTTGATTCTGCGCCAGCTTCTGCAGCCTTGTCCCACCCGGGCAGTGCAGTGTCCCTTACGCTGCTGCAGCCTCCCTTGGACAGCAGGGAGGTTTATTTTTTTGTAAATCTTTTTTTTTTTTTTTTTTTTTTTACGTTCCCTCATTTCCTCTGGGGAATTTCACAACAGCTGGATCAGCTGAATAACTTGGCTGGAAGATGCTCCATTTTGTACAGATTTCTGTGATTACAATGATAAAAGTTGTGGCACCAGGCAGTGTTTCACTAAGGTCCAGAGAGCTGTATAAAAGCACAGTTCTTTGGGGACTTCCCGTGCATGCGATATGTAATGCTGATGACTGTGGCTCAGAGCTGTTCTGGCTGCTTTATATGGCTCCACGGACAGTCCAGGTTTATGACTGTTTTGTATCACCAAGGCAATGCAAAGCATCCCGACCAAACTGGTGAATGTGGCCCGCTGAATATATCGTATTTCTTGATACCTGGGGGAGATCATTGTTCTTCGGACCGGAACACTCTTTGTGATGTTGAGTCCTTCTTGATTGCAAACGTAGGAACCAGTACAGGAAAAGCATCCTTAAGCCAAGTTATCCCACTCATCCAGCTGTTAAAAAATCCCCAGAGGAAATGAGGGAAAACCCAGACTTCAGGAAAGCCTGAAGCTTTGTATTAGGGAGGTATTAATAATTGATTTACTGTCCCCTTTTGGCCAGTTCTGTGTTAACTTTCGTTTGTTTTCTGACCCTAAGGCTCTAAGCTCCTAGGCCTAAGCAGTCTGGCTTATGTGGCTCAGGTCTGGATCAGCATCTGATCTTTGGAGAAGGGGCCTTATCCTGACTGAACCACTCTGCTTTTTGATATGCGTGTACCTCTCATCAACACCCTCTCGGCAGAAAATGACTTGGAAGATACATGAAGGAACTTGCTTTGGCATTTCAGGAGATCAGCTTTAAAATGTGTGAAAGTTACATCAAATAAGCTACAAAGAAAAGAATGAACGTCCTTCCTCGGATCAACTGAATGAATAATTTGCTGTAATCACCTGGCACTTTCTCCCTGTGTCCACATGCTAAGGAACAAAAATCTTGTTAACCCACTCCATTGTTTAAGAAGGGTATTTTACCAGGAAAACCCAGAGCATGCTGAATCATATTAAACTCTTTGACGATTGCTTTCTGGCTGCACATTAGTTGAATGTGCTCCTGGATCTTGTATTTGAACAGTCATGCTTTTGACTCTGTTTGCTTGATCTCATTCCTGTGAGCTACATAACAAGGAGGAAGCTGTAATGACTGGCTTTGGCTAAGCAGTATTTTTCTAGAAAAGCCTGAGCCTTTGATACTGGAGACTTAGGTCCCGGCGATGCCGATGGCACATGGCAGCAGAGGGAGGACATGTCAGCACGGGGGCTCAGGAGGAAGACTGGCAAGAACTAGGCCTAAGTTAAGGCCTGCTTTAGTAAAATGCTGGTTTTGCTGACTAATTCACATGTTTTCAGTGAAAAAGAAGATTTGCAAGGCCATGTTACCTTCCTTGGTGTCAGCAGAGGGATATGACCTCTCTAGTATCCTTCCTTTTTCCAAGCCCACAGCCCTGAACTCATCCCAGAGTTTCCTTGCTGAGATGCGGGAGCTGATTCTCCCTGAATATCCTGCTCAAATCAGAAACACATTTGGAAAAAGGATTCATGATGCTACAGTCCAATACAGGACGCCTCGGGAACAAGAGCTTAGGCAATGAGGCAATTCCCTGGTGTAAATCTGTAAAAACATACATGTAAAACTCCTGTGAGAAAAGTGAAGACCTGCCCAGGAAACCGAAAGAGAGCTTAGCCCGTCTGGGGAAGAAAGATTCATTTTGTGTGGTGCTTTGGTGTCATCCTGACAACTGCCAAGGCAATAATTAAGTCATTAGTGTTGTGGCTCTTTTTTGCGTTAATTTCCCCCGCAGAAGCATACTGCACTGAGTGTGCTCTTTATGTTGGTTTTAGTGTGTGTCCCATTGCAACCAATTTTTATGGACGTTTGGAGTGTTTCCCTCAAACCACTGAAAAAAAATGGAGCAGTTTACCATAATAAATGGGTAGTGATGATTTCACTACACTCCATGTTTTAACAGTTGTCAAACATAATTATTAAATGAAAAAAAATGCTGATGCTGATCTCTCTGGACATCTGCTCCATCCTGGTTCACAAACATATGGAAAAAGTAAGACATTTCTGAAAAAAAAAAAAAAAAAAAAAAGTAGGTTTAAGGAAGTAAATTTTATAAATATCACTAGCTGGAAAAAAAAGAATAAAATTCTCCCTTGATTGTCCAGCTGAATCAAACCCAGGCTCCACCACACAGTAGTAGCTGGCCTCTGCCTTTGTTGGGGGGGGGGGGGTTCCT
>NW_015094507.1:10141565-10199063 GCF_001431845.1 Calidris pugnax
GAGCCCCTGTGGACAGTGTTTCCCACCGGGTGCCTGCCCCAGGCTCCCCTCCGGTTGCAGCAACTCTCCCTGTGGAGCAAGCGCCAGGGACTTTGGTGGAATTCAGGCCATTTGAATGTAGCCCCGAGGCGATCAATAAAAGGCTATGTTACTTTGATCTCCACATCCAGAAGAGTTAATTGTGAGCAGCTTCATTGAAGTAGGCAGGGTGTTTCGCCATAGAAAGATACCCTGGGATACGTACTGAACTCTGGCCGCAGAAGGGTTGCGCTCCCCTAACTGAGAGCAGATTTGCTGTTCTGCTTGGAAAAAATCAACAGCAGAAGCAATAAACAAATGGAGCTATTATCTTTAAAATAAAGGAAGGATTTCCAGTTGGCTGGTTTTCCCTTATAAAACTATTTATGGTGCACATTTTTGTATACGGATAAGAATATTAACATACAAATAAATCAGTTCTCTGAAGAATGGTGGAAAAAAACCTTGCTGATCATGTAATCAGTAGGTGTTTTTTTCTGTTTTAAGTCAAAAGGACAACAAAAAAATGGGATAGAAAGTGGTGGGGAAGTGAACAGTCTAAATAAATTTAGTGATCGTATACATTTCAACTCTGTCTTACTATATAGCTCTCTAGCAATATGAAATCTGTATAATATGATCTTTAGAGTGTGCTGGCCCTAAGACTTTCAATCTTATTTTCATCTATGTGACAGCCCAGACCTGGTTCTGGAGTTGCCTGAGGTAGTAAAAATGCAGTGGACTGAAGTTTTATTTTGCCTTTGCCATAGCCTTCCAAATCTGCACCGGCAAGTGCTGCTGTCAATTTTAGGAGGGATCTGATGCAGAGACAGTTACTACTAATGGAAAGGTGAAGCCCACCTTATCCTTGGGGTCATTCTGCTGTCGATTGTAAATCAGCTGAAAACAAGTGTAAACTAGTTCTACTCTCATTTTCAAATTAGTTCTTAGAATTCCTGGTTCCTTCCAGTAAATAGGTTTCTGGAGAAAACTGGGAAGAGAGTGAAACCCTCTCTGTCCCCTTTACTAGTGAGAAGATGGATGGGCAGGGTAAGGCCACGGTGTCTTTGCCACCCGCAGATCTCCCCAGTGTATCTGAATGCACCAGGTCACACATTCCTCAGCAGCTCTCTGTCCTCATCCTGCCTGGGGCTTTTAATTTTGTTTCTTTGTTTTAAATTACCTAATTTCAGCCTTTCTGCTTAGCTGTACTAACAGTTGCTTCTGTGGCATCCTCAAGCGTCTGATGATCTTGAAGTCTTAGGAAAGAAAAAACATGCATTTTTTGCTCTTATTTGACACCACTTTGGCGCTAGATGTAACTTTACCTGCTGCTGCAAGCTGACTGAACTGTATTTTGTAGTGCTGGCTTCAGCCCTGTATGTGGATGGGAATATTAGCATAGGAACTCTCTTTAAGCTACCCAAAATTCTCTTCAGTGTTTGCTAGAGAAAATGAATCAAGCCTCTTCTTTTTATGTCTTGCTGGCTCCAGGTGTATGCAGTTCTTCTGTCATCCTCTTCTCTTGCTTCCATTTAGTTTCTAACTTGTCCTGAAAAAGACATTTTGGTTGAGTTGCTGAGTCTTGGAATTTATAGTTTCTGTTTGGACATGTATCTGGACATGTACTTTGGACATGCATCTGTTTTGCAGTGTCCTTTACAGAATCACAGAACAGCTGGGGTTGGAAGGGACCTCTAGATCTAGGTCTAGTCTAACCTGCTTGCTCAGAGCAATGTCAACAAAAGTAGTTTGCTCAGGGCTGTGTCTGTCAGTCTTCAAGTATCTCCAAGAATGGAGCCTCCAAAACCTCTATAGGCAACTTGTTTGACCACCCTCACAGTAAAAAATGTTTTTCTTTATATTTAAATGGAATTTTTTGTATTTTAATTTGTGCTTGTTGTCTCTTGCCCTGCCACTGGATACGACAGAGAAGAGTCTGGCTCCCTTTACTGCCCCAAGTCAGGTATTTATAAACATTGATCAAATCCCCCGTAAGCTTTTTCGTCTCCAGACTGAACAGTCCCATCTTTCTCAGCGTCTCGTTGTAGAGCAGATCCTCCAGTCCCTTAATCATCTTTGTGGCTCATCACTGCACTTGCTCCAATTGTTTCTTGTAATGGAGAGGCTGGGACTGGATCCAGTACTTCTGATATATCCTTAATTTCAGATTATCTTAACTTGAACAGTTGGGTACCTTTCCATGGGCAAATATAAATACAGGACATGGCATTCTTAAATATTAGAAAAGAATCATTAGTGTAAAGTGTTGCCAGTGGGTGAGCTCATCATGAGCTAAACATAAAACAAGAAACCAAAAACCCTTTGGACAGGTATTTCAAAATGATCATAAAAATCATGTGCTGGTTTACTCTCTTGGTTATGCCATTACAGAAAGTACAAATGCATCAAAGATCCAAGCACGGTGCAAGTGTTTGTTCCAAGACCCAGATGACAAATAATTGAAGGTTTAGAGCTACACACCCAGTTCCTACGTGAGTTAGTTCAACCCTTTCCCTCCCTAAATGAGATTGGTAGCAAAATACCCTCCCACATACTGTGAGAAGGCTTGTCAAAAAAGGATTGTATAAACAAGATGTGCCCTATGAGGACATAACTGTTGAGCCAGTGATTGAGAAGAAAAGTAGATAGCAGATGGTTGAAAGGAAAGAGAAGTTAAGGAGCTAAATTAATCCCAGAGGAAAATGAGCCTCCTCCAGTGTCCTCTCCTATAGCTTTGAACAGGTAAAGCTGAAAGAAAGATGCCTATCAGAGTGCTGTCCTACCAGACATAGGGATAATGAACTACCAATTTCCCCAGCTGATATGATGACCTTTTACAGAGCAGAGACATCTTCATGTAACAGACCACAGTCTCTTCAATGAACTTCTCAAATCCCAGCATTTGCCTGGGGTTGGTTTGTTTGTAAACAGGGAAATAAGCGATACTCCATGCTCCCTTTCCAGGCCCCATGAGTCCTGGTACATAACCTTTCCCTGCTGTCACCCAGATATTCATGTGACTGAATTTTATTGCCTGGAACATTTGTTGAAATATTTTTTTTGTGGCATTACTTTGCTTTAGCATGAAAATGTAATGCATGTCAGCTATTTCCCTCTTCCTACAGATTCTGTGGACCCTTACTGGAAACTGCTGCCTCTTCAACTTCATAGGAAAAGGAGGTTTTACAATCTTCTGTTTGTTCATTGTGCCAAATGTGCTTGAAGAACTCCATCACTCTGAGTAAGTGCCAAACGTGATAATGAACTTCTTCACCCTTCAAAGATCGCACACTCGGGGGATTCTGTAGCAACAAGTCCCTCTGAGCAATCCTCTTGCAGACTAATGATAAAAGTTTCACGAGCACAGACATCACGTACTGATGTTGACACTTGCTAGTGACTAAAGGATAAATGACATGCAAAGCAGTTGCCTTGATATCCTGTATTCTGACCAGATTTAGCTCATCTTCCTGCCTAATTTCCTTTGTCTTGTTTGTAGTTCTTTTTCTCCTTAATTGCTGCTCTAGCCTGTCTTTATAAATTGCATTCCCGCATGTTTACTCGTCAGGGGCACACAGTCACCATGTGACAGGACGTGTGTGCTCAAAACTGACAACGTGTGTGGATCAAAGCCAGCAAGGCAAAGAAAAAGCTTCATAAACAATGCTGTAAATAACATCTGGGCTGTCCAAATATGGAAGAACGTGGTAGTTTTCCCTCTTTGTTGTTATTTTGTTTTGTCGTGGACATCTCCCTATAGACACAAACAAGTCTGAAGTCAGTAATTATGGTACAGATTATTTTAAGCTAATTCTCATCACCGAGTGCATATAACAACATGCTGCAGACGGAAAAACCAGACAAGGTGAAGTGAAACTTCAGGAAATGAATGAACCAGTGTTGG
The DNA here is from genome assembly GCF_001431845.1 of Calidris pugnax. Taxonomy (NCBI): domain Eukaryota; kingdom Metazoa; phylum Chordata; class Aves; order Charadriiformes; family Scolopacidae; genus Calidris; species Calidris pugnax. The sequence continues at coordinate 10,145,491 of NW_015094507.1, forward strand.
AGAACAAAGCCAGAAAAAAAAAAAAAGAAAGAAACCAAGCCAATTAAGAAACACATGGAAAATGATTAAAAGAGTCTTGGTTTAAAAGTTCTTGCCTCGTCCTACTACATAAAATATTAACACACAATTTTTCCAACTTATCTGAATATCAGAAATCGGAATACAAACAAAGGAGAAATGTCCAAACCCACAAAAGAGTGAAGTTCAGAAAAAATCAGTCCTGGGTCTGAAAACACTCCTACTTTTGTTTTGTTTTCTAAGTCAAAGTTGGACTGGATGCTGCTTTGCTAGAATTCCTGGCTGCGGGTGTTGAACCTAAGTTGCTGCTGTTGCTTTGGCAAGTTGGATAAAGTGGTTGATATGAAAGTCATTTGCCCACAGTCCCAAAAAAGCTTTTTTTTTTTTTTTTCTGGAATCAGTGCAGAGAAATGTGATGTGGATATTAAGCCCCTTGAGTGTGCAGTGGGCATGTGGCAATATTATAAAATGGGAAATACCGTTCCTTTATTCAGTCCCTTTAAATTTTTAGCTTTTTTTAATTGGGGACTTCCCTTTTTTTTTTTTGTACAGGGTCCAGCTCTGTAGAGCCTGCTTTTGGTTGGAATCTCAGAAAGGTAATGTTAAAGCCAAATAACATTATAAATGGATAAATTAATTTGAATACCTGGATCTATGAACTCAAGAAGGCTTTAGTCTCCATTAAGATTTTTTGAGTGTCAAAACAAGCCAGATGATACTGAAATATGCTCTGATTTTCAGTATTCTCTCTTCAGAGAGGTAAGCAGATGCCTCTTGGATTGTGTTAGCTATAACCAAGGGTGATGACAAAAAACCTAGAGGCTTTTCCTGTACTTTTCCTCAGCCTTTCTGGTCCTATATAAAGAGAAAACATAATATTATTCAGAACACCCTTCTCTTTTAGGACTTGATTAAACATACCATGATTTCTTCCCAGAACTCTTCCCAGAGTTGCTCTTGGGCTCGGATAGAGCTGACAAAATTTCATGGTTTCCAGGAGAACGCAAGTCATTCATGACTTTGGTTCATTGCATAGGTGCAGAAAGAAATTCCAGTTGTCACACATTTCTGCCTACAGCAGGCAATATTTTTTATATCAAAATCTTTTCACTGCAGGCTGGCAACAGGCTGCGCACAAGAGTCCCACTGAGGCTGCTGAATGCTCTGTGTAACACAGGGGGTCTGATGCCCATCCCAGCTTCAGCATTGATCAGGGACTTATAGAACTCAAACTGATGAAAAGGTGAAAATTGCTGTTTTCTGTTGTAACCTAATAAAAATTTGAGTGAATTCCAGCGGAAGATGGTTTTAGACTAGATCTTAATGAATGCCCTCACCTTCTGTGAATCCAGTAAATGATTTTGAGACCAGCAAAGATAACATGTCATTCTGGGAATTTCTGATGCTGTGTGTTGGTGCTTTTTATGCAGTTAATGCATGTGTTTGTAAATAATTCTCCAGTCATTAAAAACAGCTTTCCTCTTTTTCTGCAGGCTATCAATGCATTTGCAGCATGCCAATATGTGTACAAATACGAATCTTAAACCACATGGTCAAACTGCTCTAGACTTCTTGAGCAGGATTTCTGACATTGTCAAGACAAAAATACACACCATTTAGACCATACTCTTGCTAGTAAAGTATCACACATGTACTGGCCCCCTAAATCCTCAGGCGAGCCAAGCACTCTCTCAAAATTTATTTCTCCCATAGTACAGATGCTGACCCTTGTAAAGAACAGTTGTATTAAAACCAGGCACAGTGGAATAAGTGGGTCATTTTAGAAGTGCAAAATCTGCATGAGGACATCCCACTGTGCTCTTCACAGGGGGTTAGATGTTGGGTGTCAGAAGAACTGTGTAAGATGGCTATTCGCCCGTTCATAAAATCAGATGGATGCAGCTCGACTAGTCTTTCTGGAGCATTTGATGCTACTAGATGCTGACCAGGATGACAAGTGTTTGTATCAAGTATCATTTATCTAGAAGCATCTGGATAGAACAAGTATTTATTACCAAAATGACTCTGTAATGTCTATTGTTCTTTCATACCACCTACATACAGAAATAGTGAATTTATACACCAAAGCCTGCAGCACCTCCTGAAGCTGAGTTTCCCAACAACTCCCATTGAGTTGTAAACATTTTGCTTTCTTCCCCATTCTGGTCAGAGTAAACCAGCTCTCAAGTAAACAATTTACATGAGCCTTCAGAGAGAAGCAGAGTTAAGGAGAAATTCCGCACAGCACCTTTTAAGAGGCGCAGACAAGAACTTAAAAGCTAAGGAGGAGATGATGTTCCTATGATTTGAAGCCCCATGGTATCTTCCCAGCCATGAGCTGCTCCAGGTCCTCCTTGGCACAGAATCATCTTGGCAGAGAACTGAGGGAGACCTGCAAGTCTCTGGGTGTTATAGCTCTGCAGGATGACTCCAGCTGTTGTGGAGGAGTTAGAAGGGGATGGATGAGGGATTGGGGCAGGGAGAGAATTCAGTCTGGAGATGTAGCATTCAGACACTGGGTTTGCACTTTTTTACTCAGTTTGGTTTATCTGCCCTATGGTGTATTCAGAGGATGTCTTGCCAGGAGAGGAGTTTCCAAGGAGCATTGGAGTGAGGTGGCTGGGTTTGGGCTTGGGCGGGGGGAACCATCAGATGCAAAGAGCTCATCCCCAGGCTTTCTTCATGTCAGTGGCACAATTTTAGTAAGGGGACCTTGTCTTCTTCCTCCAGCTTCTAACTGATCACGTGGGAGCTATGATACTTCCCAAGGCAGGAACAGTGAACAAACTCACCTTAAACATTAACATAAAAATAATAATTATTGGCATCACATAACAAGAAATGTTATAATTTTGTTTATTTTTAAACTGAGAAACAGTAAATTTCCAGTGTTGATAGAAGAGGACTGATGAACGAAAACGATAAAATCTTTTTTTGCAAGACTTTTATGTGCCTATGGCAGCCTGATATTGGCACGTATCTTAATCAGGGCATTATTTTTGTGCATTTTCTTTCATTCTTCAGCCCCAGTGACATACCTGGAAATACATAATGAAGGCAAAACAGCAGAATACTGTCCCATGTTACACCTAGGATACCTATCTAACTTTGTGACTCCATGGGTGCTTCCCTACACAGATGCTTCCCTACATGTGAAGAGGACGGCTTTCATTAAAGATTTAAATAAGAAAAACTATGAATAGGGGAAAAAAAAAATATTTAGTTTTCATTAACAAACCAGAAAACTTTAACAAAACATTTCCTCCCGAAAAAAGAGACTTTTAAAATTATGTGCCTGATAATCTTGCTGTCTGTTTCAGTTTCCCTTTTGGAGGAAAGCCAATGGGAAGCTTGTGGCAGGATAGTTATTCCCCTGAAATATTGATTTCCTTAAATGTGTTGATTTAGCTTATGAGCCTGACTATTAGACAAAAGTGTCATCGATCACTGTCTGTGTGCAGGAGACGAAAATGTCTACAAAGTTCTTTAGGTTTGTTCTAGTCTTTGATATCGGTGTTTTGAAGATTTATTGATTTGCCTATGCTAGAGGAGGAGAATTTAGTTGGTGTTAAGTAGCTTAGTTTCTGTTTTCTCTAAGGAAATGACCAGAAATCTACGGTGTTGTCGAAGAGGCAGGGTACTTCAGGCAGCTGTTTATTAGCTTTCCTACATAGTGTGTGCAGACCTTCTCTGCAAAAACAAGTGAGGAGTTGCATTTTCTAAAGCAGTTATTTTGCTGGTAAACTCCAAGTAAGTTTTTCTATATATTTTGTCTGTTGATGCGGCAGGTAGAAAGCAGGTAGTTTGGGTGAGAGTTATTTAGACTGAGTTGTGGGTGAGAGAAGACACAAGTTCAGAAGTGTATGCCCCACTTGCATTGCACCCACAAACTCCAAGTGTCTTCCCCGGTGAGGGGCTTCCTGGCCTGTTTTTTTTTCTGAACACCCTTACAAGAATATTTATTGAAATAAGGAGAAGAGTGTTTTCCATAAAAAAGCTCACGTGCACACACTCTCTCCCTCCTCACTGTCGGATTGCTGCTGTAGACTCTTTCCCCATCCCCATCCTGCCTGGTTTCCTGCTACGTGTTTAAAGAAACAGAATATATATCCTCATAAAAATAATACCAAGTGATTGGTGCGGAAGAAAGAATGTCACCATTTCAGTTTGCAGGAATATTTCCTTTTGCATCAAGAGGCCTGACTGAGACAGACACGTCTGATTTGGGATTCAATGTTATCCAAGCAGATGTAGCTTCAAGTTTAGGATGTTAAAAATAAGCTGGTGATAACCGGATAACTGTGTATTTTGAAACAATTATTTCCTTGGATACAGAGAGAGACAGTGTGTGTGCTTCTAACATCTGCACTTTTTCTTATTCGTGAGTGCATGAAAACAGGAAAATAACATGAAAGACCTGAAGTGGAATTTTTGTTGTATCACAGTTCAGCCAGTGAACTTCCACTGGAAAGAAATTGACAGTTTTAATTGTGTTTTTTAAGAGTGTAATATACAATTCATTATTGTGTCATGCATCCTATGATTGTGAGATACCCTTTATTACTCATTGTTATATCAGGCAACATTTCTCTCCTGCATACATCTGGTTTTCTGTAGTTCCTAGCAGTGGAAAAAAGCATAGCACATGCTTTGTGGCATCTCTTCACAGTTGTGTTTCCTTTGCTTGCTTTTTAGAGGGTACTTAGCATTTGCTTGGAACTTGATATTTTTGAAGCAAGTCTTTATTTACAAGTGATGACATTAAAGATGAATAACACAGAGAGAATCAATTCAGCAATATAATTTTGAAGTCAATCAAGAAACTCATAGTAATTAATAGATACTTCATTTTAATCTCTTGCAACAGATGCATGTGCTTCTCTTGGCAGTTAACTGCTTTCAGGCACTAATTTGACACCATATGGGTGTCAGATTTCTGATCTCAACAACTGCTTAATTAATTGATGTCTTTATCTTTGAATGGGTTGTGTCGGCTCAGATCAAAAACCTAAGCTTGCTATAAAATTGTAAATAGAGAGAGCTTTCCTTGGAGACTAATGCAGCATAACACCAAAAATTGGGATATGTTATGTTTATGATTGATTTCATTTGGATATCATGTTGCCATAAGTGTGAGAAAGAGAGAGGAGCCAGAAACCAAAGACAGTGCTGGGAAGCACATAAATAAAAGTATTGCTAACCCCCAAAATCATGAATCACTCTTCTTAATAAAAACAACTAAACAAAAACAAACCCAGAGATGGTCCTGAAAGTGGAATGCTGTAGAAACAGATAAGCATAATCTTCAGGTTTTAGAATTTCCTCTAGTCCATTCCAACAAATGGAGCTTAGCCTGGCATTTGGGAAAACTCACGTGTAAGTGATTTGACATTAGATGCTCCACAACTGTTTCCACAGGTGCTGCAGTCCACTGCAGTTCTGCTCACCCCGTCACTAGAAGATGCAGTAGAGTGGAAAAGATGCCGACAGAGGGTTGACAATGATGATGAGAAGTAGGGAATCAGCAAAAGAATTACAACTCTTCAGCTGGTAAGAGAGATGACTAATACAGCAAATCTGCTATACGGAGTGATACAAGGAAGGTGAATAGGTGCCATAGTTGAATAGGCACCATCCATTCACTATTTCTTACCATGAAAAAGGGTACACTAAATGAAAATTTGAGGTACAATGTTTAACAAAAAGAAGTATTTTTTTCACCCAAAGCATAATTAACTCACTGTCACAGGATGTTGTGGAAGCCAAGAGATATAAATGGAATCAAAAATAGGAATACAGAATTTTACAAAGAATAGGTCCATTGATGAAGATCAAAAACAATAGCCCAGATGCAACCTCTGGCTCAAAAATTCTCTGAACTCTTGATTGCTGGCAGTTATGTGGCCTTGCCCAAGGAAGGGTCATTTGAGTTTGCCTGTTTTCTGTTCTTTGCTTAGCCAAGCTCAGCTGAATTCTTGGCTGATCTCTACCAAAAATTTCAAGCCGACACTCAGTGTTGCCTTCACTCCCATCCTTGCCCAGGAATGTCCATCTCTGCTCACCTATTGTATTTCCATCCCACGGAGCCACAGGCTGCACTGCAGCCATAGTTAGCTAATTGCAAATAACACCTTGAGTTTGCAGCCGCGTCCTGCTGACTATAAACTTAACCTTGCTTTTTGCCAACAGCTCAGTCCCACAGAGGATAGAGATCAATGACAGCATCCTACAGCATTTGTTTGGCTACCCCTGTTTCTCCACTGCATGGAATTCATGAGCTTCCAGAGATGTCCTTTGCTAGAGGATGAGCCTTGCCTGAGGTGGGCAATCTACTGTGGTGGTGGTGTGTGACACTGCTGGGAGGACTCACAGTACTCCCAGTGTATCCTGAAGTTCAGGTTGGGAGTGGCAGAGCCACAGGAGAATGGCATGGAAATCATCAGCTCACATCCTAGGGCAGAGAGAGAAAAGGAATGGCATCACCCTGCCTCTGTAGTTTTCAGCTTCTCTTTTCCTGGAAATACGATGTGGAAGCACAGAAAACAACTTTTTAAATTAAACTGAGCAACTGAAATGCAACTTGCCTTATAAAGTGTCACCAGAAATCTGTGTGGGCCAAGGGGGTGTGCTGGGTCAACTATTCAGGCTCTTTAGTACCACCTCCCTTATGAGTTACTGCTTTAGAAAATATTGCCTTAACTTTATGCTCAAACAATCAGTTAATCTTTACCACATAAGGAATAGTACCAAAAATGAAAATGAAAATTTATTTGGGGTTGTGAGAAAAAGGAACATCCAAATTAAACGTCAGTTACCATCAAGCACTGAGTTACTCCAAATGATGCATGACTAACATCTGGTGAAGTCTGAAGTCTTCAGGTTTGTGGTTTTATCTGTATTAGCTATCAGTAATGCAAAAAAAAAAAGCAGAAGTGTTTTCTTAAAGTAAGACTTTTCTTACTGACACTTGTCAGTGAGAACTGAACTGTAGATGACACAAGTCATGAATCATAATTATTGGAAAGTGCTAGAAATACGCTTGTCCCTTCCTCTACTCTTTCTTCTGAAAGAATGCTTCCTTTTTGGTTCTCATCAAGTTAAATGGCAGTAACTGGTCAGGTGAAGACTACTGGTGGTTGTCATGCAAGCTGTAACTGGAAATCTAAAAATGCACCACCAAAACCTAATAGTGAAACTGCGGGCTCAGGCAACGTGATGAAGCAGAAGGGGTAGGTGTGAGTTTCTGGCGCAGGCTGCCTGCTGACATCAATGCGTTTCCTGCTCACCTTACTCACATGAGTAGCCCTACTTAGATCAGCTAAATAATCGTGTCAGCAAAAAAACAGCTTTTGGACCACTTGTTTTTCTGCAGAGATCTCCTAAAAATGGAAGAAACGGGATAATGATTTCATGTACAAAGGTGTTTTCTACCACCCCTTACAGCATCTCACTCCCCTTTTCAGAAGTCAGTTCTTTCCCCTTCATGTAGTTTTCCCCATCTCATTCTCTTTCATCCTTCCATCTGGTGAAATCCCAGTGGAACAGGGATTTCTAGCCCCCAAATGTGTTAAAAAATGGGTGCTTATATGCAGTGTAAGCAACTAAATATGATACAAATACTTCAAGGCAAAAAACAGAATTCAAAACAACCAAAGCAGACATGTATTGCAATGACTGCACAGGAAACATTAGTACACAGCAGCAGCAAACACAGATGACTGATCGCATTTGGCCTTTTTCTTGGACTTGTTCCAGATATCCAGCCACACACATTCTGCTCAGTATCTCAGTATGAGATCTTGAAAAGGTGCTGCAGAAATTGCAAAATTGGTGTCCAGTCTGATGCAATCTCGTCTAATCGTTTTCACACAGCCGTACATTGCAGCTTGTGTTTCCTGAGTCCCACGATCACGTCTCCCCTTCCTTTTTTATCTCCTCCTTTCTCCCCCTCGCTTCCTTTTCCCATTCAACTAACTCCTCTGCAACATTACCATATCCCCCCTCTTCTCCCAGACGCATATTCATCAGCAGGGGTAAATCAGCATTGGTGCGCTGATGTCAATGGGAGCGATGTCAGCTAAAAACCTGGCTGACAACACTTGTTTGAAATGCAGAAATTCAGTCTTGCACCCCTGTCCCTCCTGACTGTGAGGGCTTTGCCTCTGCCCTGGATGTCAGCCCCTCCTCACCACCTCATCCTTTTAAGCAGGAGCCATTCGCAGGGCTGTCTCTGACAGCAGGAGTTAAGGTGCTGGGGCTGACATCCCAGTAAGAATAACTTCTTGTTGCTGTAACACTGCTGTGAAGGAATAACAACGACTCAGGCTGTTGTTCTGCAGTGGCAGAGTGGCTACAGCGGGGACTTTAACCCCTCACCGCTACTCAGCGAGGTGCCCAAGCTCTCTCTAGTTCTGCTGGCCTGCCCATAATTTCTAAGTCCCTGGCAGCCCTCTTTGCGCGTGCGCATCAAGCACTGATTGCAGGTTGGCAGTCTTGTCTTGTTAGGAAAACAATGGCTTGGGTCCAAGCTACAGTGTTTTTCTTTCTGTGGGATGATCAAAGGGCTATAAACAAAGGCACGGAGAAGGTCTCCCAAGCAAGTTTCTGCAGTGATTGCACTGAGGTTGCAGACAATGGGCAAAGTACAGTGAAGTGAGTGAAAGTGAAAAGGGACTGCCAGGGAAAACGATGTTTTTCAGAGGCTCAGAGAACACAGTCGGCTGATGAAAAGGTGATTTAGTTATGTGTAACTGGCCGCCTCTGATTTCTGATTAACTCAGTGACAGGCCTCATCAAGAGAGTTTGGGTTAGCCTGTTTCATTTTGATTTTTTTATCTCTTTTACCTTATGACACTATTGTTCCAGTCCATGGCCCCAGAGAGAGCCTGTTTGCTCCCCCCTGAAACATTGTAAGAAGAATGGTGGATCCAAGGGTGTTGGAAAAGCCTGCAGCATTGTTTTGCTGTCATGCAAACCTGGCTACATTATCATTATTATCATAGGCTGACATCTTTCATTGCCTTTTCTGTTTTCCAAGACAAAAGAGCCAGCTGAGACTGGAACAAAGGAGAATACAGGGAAAAGGAGAGAATATGTCAAGCAAGAATAGTTTGGAAAGGGCCAAAAGTGGAAAAGGAAGTCTAATTCTAGCCTCATCCAGGGGAAAAAAGTTTTTTGAGAAATGTAAACAAATCAGGAAATCCTGGCACTTACTCCAGTTCCGATTTGGCGAAACACACCAGCCCTTTCCCTGTGTGTGAGCTGCTGTTTGTGAATGAAATCCAGATTAGGTTATTCATTGAGCCCTGCCAGTCCCACAGTTTCCAGGTTTCCTTTTGCCTATGGCATAGCTTAAACCTTAAAATAATAATAATAAAAAAAACATATGCATGTTATTAACTCTCCATATTCAAATGGAAATACAATGCTATCATAAATCTCTTTTTTTTTTTCTAATGTAAATTCCTTTCTCCAGCATGAAGCTGCAGGAAAGCCATTGTATCTGCGCAATCTAAACTTGAAAGGGAATTTTTGTTAAACTAGTTATGATAGGGGAAACATGTTTTTCACTGAGTTGAAAGATTAAAGTTGGCCATAAAAAGGGGTGGAGGGGCTGGGGGAGGATTATTGGTTGCTCAACTAATGATTAGATACAGGACTTCAAGGACAAATTAAGGAGCACAAAAAGAAAGATTTCTGAAGATAAGTGAAACCAGTTCCAATAATATCAAATAAAAGATGCCTTGTTTATCACAGATTTTAATCTCCCCCCCGTTCTATTCTACCCCTATTAGTCTAATTAGACAAAGAGAGTGTAAACCCCAAAAGAGACAACCAATCTTTTGTAGACCTTGAAGTCTGCCCAGCATATCTGTCTTCCAACTTGCCCTTCTTTTGCCCGTCTCCCAGTGTGGGTAATTTCCCTCTCTTGTGATTCCAGCTTAAACGGCTTCTTTGTAACATTTTTTTTTTCTCCCCTTGATTTTATTTTTGATTCCTTACAGAAATACGACTTCGGTTGCCAAAATTCCCTTTTTCCTGGTTCAAAACGGTTTCTGGCTCATTAAGGCTGTCTGTTTAGGGCAGGGAGGGGGAGCAGGAAGAGGAGAAGGGATTGAATACGGCTGCTCCTACCCCAGGCAGGGTTTATCTGTGCTGCTGTACGGGGACTGACGGGGGCTAAACCAAAGGGTATGTCAGACGCCATAAAAACAAAGTGCCTGGGAGAGGTGGAATTCTTCGTGTAGCTCTAAATGGCCAAAATATACCTTGAGAAAAATGAGAACAAGAGTTTCATAAGTGCCAAGTGGTAGCAACGAGCAGCTCTCAGTAAAAGTCTGTCTGCTCAGTGAATCACAAGGAGTCGGGGAAAAAATCCCCATCTACCCTCAATGGTTTGGGCTTTGCGGGTGGCTTTGGCTAAGGACTGAGGAAGCCAGGAGCCATTCCAGCCCTGCTCTGAGGTGGGCACACGTGGAAAGACGCAGTTGAGATTCTGCCCCTGTGCTTTGCATGCTCTTGCTCAAATCCCGGTGAAATTAAATCATCAGAAGAGCTGCTCGAATTGCTGAGGATCTGGAGCTGTTCTTGTTTCCAGCGGGAGCCCTGCTTGCACATTTGTTTCTCTGTGTGTGTGTGTGTTCTCATGTGTGGGCATGTGCACTGTTTGAGAGAGAAAGCACAGGGAAGGCAGTATTTGCGCAATCACCTTTACTGCATAAAAATGGTTGCATTTTCTACCTGGAGATTATCAACGGCTGCGAGCCATCCTGAGCTAAAATCACAGTGAAAGCAAGGTGTCTTCATTTTACTGTGATATTACCACAGCATAATGAGCCTCTTCTCCTTGTGGAACCTGGACCTTACCGTGATTCACGTGGTGGTAAAACTAAAGTGACACTGTTTGGGTTTGGTTTCTATTTTCAGGTAGGTGTATTGTCTTAGTGGCAGGAACTAGAGCACTACTTTTAAAAGTAAGGTGGCCTAAAATACAATTCTGTAAAATTTTTCAGATCTTACTTTTCTGTCAGTTTTTTTCAAATACTTACATTTTGTTAGCACAAATATTTCTGTGGCTAGAAACTTGAAAATGTTGCTACCTAACCTGATTTCCTTAAATTAAAAAAAAAAAAAGAAGATGCTAAAAAGAAGCAGCTGGTGTTTTTACATTCTCCATTGGTTTAAAACCTGTTGCATTTCTTCATTTAAAGACTGACTACAGCCCACAGCACAGCATGAGTGGGGGTTACAGCTGCTGTGTCAGACACAGTCCTCCAGCCTGTGAAAAATCCATCCTTTCTGTATGGTTTGTCACCCACCTGGACCCACAAAGGCTACAACCAAGTGCCCGCTCTTCTTTCCTCGCTGAAGGGATTGTTTTTGGGGGGAGCAGGAGGTGGGAAGAGGCAGAGCTGAGGCTGGGGAGGGCTCATTACACACCAGCATGCTGGAGGCTGGAGTTCCCAGCTGAGCTCCTACCTCCCAGCCATGCAAGCCACAGGGACTGTCAGACAGGGAAAGGAGAGCTTATTGTGGTTTATCATTTTGGGGATCTTTCTGGTAGGATTACTACTGCCTTTCAGTATAGGTGGGATCCTGACTCCTTTCACATCAGTAGAGAGCTTTCCATCACCTACAGAGGCAGGACTAGTGAGTTAACTCTCCTGAACACAACACTGTAACTGCATTTCTGCATCAAAAGAGACATTTGTAGAATCTGTAAAAATAGATATAAAGTACATATTAATTCTTTTGATTAGCTGTACTGCCATTAGGGCTATAAAAACCACCTTTTTGTTGGTGCCAAGGCATGGTTAATGACAAATATAATAATCTGGAGAGAAATGAAGTTACAGACTCATCTCTGATTGCCTTCTGTTGCTCTGGAAAAAAATAATAATCCAGCACATGTGTATGAGCACTCAGAGGAGTGCTTGCAAAAGCTGTAGATGGTACATCTCTGTTACCCTGTCAAGGGAAAACTGCAGCAGCGCTATTAATTTCAGGCTGTTTCTGCAGCCCGCATAGTGCTGTATTCTCCAGTGCAAAAAAGAAGGGAAACAGGTGCTCTGTCTCCTCAGCATCTGGTTTGGATGACCACAATACTCCAAACACCTGCACTTTGCAGCCCCGCCAAGCCTTGCCTGCTATTGTATTAGGCAGGACTGGCTGCCTATAGCAATAAAAGACATTGTTTATCAGTTGTACCAGAGGAACATGCGTCGTGAGGAGGGGACAGAACAAACAAACCTGAAAAAAAACACCTAATAGGAAAGAAAATCTGTTCTGTAGCTTGAAAGCTTTTGACCATGAAAGGTCTTTTTTCCTTTTTTTTTTTTTTTTTGTTCAGACTGGAAAAGGGAGATCAGCCTTGTAGCAGGTTTTCCTGTCTGAACAGACAGTTGGCACTTGTGTTAAGAGGGTGATAGTTTTTTAGTATCAGGTATCAGGTTTTAGGACTTGAAGAGGAACTGTAGTTTCACGTTTTAATACAGAATTGTTTTTACAGACTGTGCCGAGTTTTATCTCTGTAGCTCTGACTATAAACATGATGATTCACATCTTACTAAGAATGGATTTAGAGCTATTTAGGATTTAGGGCTATTTAGGATTAAAACTGAAACTTTGCCCAGAACCCTAGATACTGCAGTTTATTCTATTTTAGGTTTCCTCTTCAGGGCTGGCAAAGCCATCTCCCTGAATGTGAAACAACTGATACGTTCAGAAAACGAAGTCGGGGCAACACATTTTAGAAGATGCTGTAATGTGAGCTGTCCCAGTGAAGTCAATGGTATCACTTACACCTTTAAAATCACACACAGATTTTAGGACCGTTTTAAGATGACAAATTATTCTGTACAAAAACAAAAGGATTGGCAGATGGTCTACCTAGATCCTGTTCTGGAAACCTGTAATAGTCTTATATTTTCTGCCCTTTGTGAAAGCTTCTTTATTTGGCAGCATTTTTCTTTTATTTGCCTGTCAAGCCAAGATGGTAATGGTTAGAATCATAGAATGGTTTAGGTTGGAAGGGACCTTAAAGATCACCTAATTCTAAACCCCCTGCCACTGGCAGGGACACCTCCCACTAGACCAAATTGCTCAAATCCCCATCCAGCCTGGCCTTGAACATTTCCAGGGTTGGGGCATCCATAGTTTCCCTGGACAACCTGTTCCAGTGCCTCACCACCCTCACAGGATATAATTTCTTCCGGATATCTAATCTAAATCTACCCTCTTCCAGTTTGAAGCCATTTCCCCTCATCGTATCGCTACCTGCTCTTGTAAAAAGTCCCTCCCCAGCTTTCTTGTAGGCATCTTTCAGATACTGGGATGCTGCTATAAGGTCTTCCTGGAGTCTTCTATTCTCCAGACTGTCTGAGCATCTATTCTCCAGCCCTCTGAGCATCTTCATGACCCTCCTCTGGACGCGCTCCAACAGGTCCGCGTCCTTCTTATGTTGGGGGCTCCAGAGCTGGACGCAATGCTCCCAGTAGACGGGTTAGTGGGGATGCAGCACCAGAAACCGGCTGCTGCCCGGCGGGGAGACCGGGGCCGGGACGGGCACCCCCCGGGCCGGGCACCCCCCGGGACGGCGCTGCCCGGGGCCGGGCCGGTCCCTTTGCCGTGAGCGCCAACTAGCGACGGGTCCGCGGAACGGCACCGGAGCGGCCGAGGCGAGCGCCGCTCCCGCCAGGCAAAATTTGTGGGGAGGAAAAATCCTGCTTTGTCCCCTTGAACTGGGGCTGTGCCACTGGCCTTCAAACACCCGTGACACCCGGCTTCCACCCCAAGGCAGACGCGTATCTTGCCTCCTGGCTGTCTGAAAAATGTTTCAGGATGTTCGTGCTTCGCGGTGATGGCTTTGCTGCAAAAAAAGCTCTCCTCGGGCTGGCACGAGGAGCAATTCCCCGGCAGGAAATACTTTTGTGGAGTGGTGGACATGACGATATAAACAGGTAAAGAAAATCTGACAGTGCTTATGCAGAAAGTAGAGCCATTAAGTACTCAGCCCCAGAACATAAAGGGACACCTGCAAGACAACATATGGAGCGCTGGATTTTGTTAGATAACAGCTTTTTTTTCTTTTTGTCTGCAATGATCCATCTAACTCCCCAGTTTACTACGTCTCACACATAAATGCCAGTGTTTAAGATCCGCGGCTACCCATTCAGATGAATGATGGCGTCAGACATAAAGCTGAAATAGGCTAAAACACAGAGTGGGAAAATGAGAATAGATGGGAACTGTCATAATACTCGTCAAAGGGTTGATGTATGGGACGTACATGCACCCACTGCTGCACTCCACGGACATGGTTCAAGAGAGAAACTCATGCTCAGAGAACTTTGGCGTTGCTACACTAGTGAAATTACATGAGAAGGAAAGTAATTCCAGTTCCTTGGGACTTTTTTTTTTTCTGTCTAAGCAGATGCATCTTCTCAGATTCACTTCGGTATTACAGTAACCGCTATGACTAATTGCATATTTGGATAAAGAATGGGGAATCTTATTTCCAGCATATGAAGTGTGGTAATTAGCCATCGCTGAATTCAGTCCCAATCCTGGATTGAGTTATGCTCTTGATGGCCCCTGTGTACAAACTATGAAATTTAAGGCTAAGAAGATATATATCCATACATTATACATGGAGAGAGACAGAGAAAGAAAGATACAAGAAGATGTACACTTAACTGGTAGGAGCTCACATTTTAAGCTCAGCAGCTTGCAGAATGCTGCTGATAATAAAGTTGTGATGGGAGGCTGATAAATCTGCAGCATCATTTTTCAAATTGGTTAAATGATTCAGTTGTGCTCAAAAAAGTTGTTAAACAAACTTTCTGATCCCTGGGGACTGAGCACACTGACTGTCACTTGTGCAGCCAGGAAAATCCAGTTCTTCGCAATGACCACTTATTCCTGGTAATGATTAAATAGGTTCCACAAGATCATTTGAAAAGTGGTTTGTTTAAATACCATTTATTTGAAGGCCATTAAGTCTCTGGAGTTCAAGGGTAGCAAGGGAGATAATGTCAAGGCAATGATATCACATCTCCATTTTATGACACCAACTGTGCCATAGATCATACTTTGTACATGATTTAGGTGTGGAGAAAAGCTATTCTATTAATCCATCTTATCCTTCACCTTCTATCAAGACAGTTCATATTAAGGAGGGAGGTTGGGAGGATAAGGAAGTTAGGACATTAGCCGTAAGCAGTCTCTTTGTCAAAGGCTACAGTCACTGCACTGCAAAAGCTTCTCTGCAGAGTGCACTTTCTTGTAACAGTGCCATTATATCACCCACCCTTGATTCACCATCTCCTAAAAAACAATTTTGTGTATTTATTTGCTTAAAATCAGTCACCTGCCGTCTGGCGATATGTGGGTGCTGTTTCAGGGCTCTCTCCAGATACACTGTTCTTAGAGGTACCACAACTCACTTCTCTAGTAAAAGGCAGAACGGGTGGAAGCCCAGCTCCACGGAAATGGGTGGCAGAGCTCCAGTGGAATGAATTGAGGCCAGGATTTTTTTCCCATAATGTTCCCATAAAGTGAATTAAAAAAAGTAAATGTGAAAGTAGGACACAGCAGAGCTCTCCACGATCATAAATTTGCACCATATCCTGCCATTCATACACAGGCACCAGTGCCTTTGAAATCACTGAGTCAACGGGAGACTCGCCTGACAAAGAATTACAGGATTACATCCTCAAATTGTTGAAGTTTCATGTGCGTAACTGAACAGAATTTCCTTTGAAATGAAGACAAAAACCCTTGTAAGGTTAAAAAGTGAATCTGAATTTTTTATTTTTCTGAGTCTGTAGTTCTTGCCTTGGGTTTCATTTCTGGAAACACAGACTTGGATGTCACCCAGAACTTTTTCAGCACCTCATCATTATTAACTCAGTGTTTCTGCTTGAATGTAAATTTTCCAGTCCTCACTGACTAGACAGGCAGACAAAGCAAAATCAGTCAGGGCACGCGTGACGCATCCACTACAGCAAAGGAAGAATAGTGGAGGAGCTTTAAAATTGGACAACAAAAACACAAAGTAGTTAAAATGAATGCCCTCACCCTACCACGGCAGCATCAGAGAACTGATTATGATGACGCCTGATAAGAAGTCTGTAGGAAGCAGCAGTGAAAATAAGACATTTAAAAGTAATGGGATTTACTATAAAACAGCGCTTGAGTTTACCAGAAGCCATGTGAACTAAAGCAGCTGCTATGTATGAGAATGATACTCATCTAAATAGATGGTTTACCATGGGTTTCCTTAGCTTGCCAGGATTTTGATGCGTTTATTGTTTCTCTGTGGTGGCCGTATCATTTCTGACCAGAGCATCATACAGAGTCAACTTTAATCCCCACAAAAAAATATTCACCACTAGCTACCTATTTCTGGCATGCTGACTCAGCCAGGCATAAATCAGCATCTGTTTCTGTTTCTGTTTCACCTCCACGTCTTGCCCAGATCTTGATTTTGGGCAAGGCACAAAGAGGTCTGGCAACTTAGGCAATTGCACAGCGAGTCGGTAGTTCAGGTGGGATTATGGCCTGAAACTCTCCTGGTTCCCCCCAGTTTGTTGCAACCGCCAGGATTTACAGACTGCCCTTGGGACAAGGTGCATGGAACTTAGTGGGGAGCAGGAGCAGCAGCTAGTGAAAAACCCAACAGCTGCTTTTCAACACTTACTCTCCTTTTTGCAACTCTTGCCACTTAGATTTCCATCCGCTTAAAGGTGCCTTTGTCTGAGAAGAAAGCAACACCTTACATGTCCATAAGGAAAGGTCCTCTGTGCTTGTTATGTTCCGTCTCTGGTAGGAATGTGCTTCCTATCAGGGAAACAACCCCTACCCCAGCCCAATTCTTGTAGCTGTTGGGTAGCCACAGGCTTGCCCGTGAGTGCGTGTGAACACACACCGCCTGCATTCAGCCAGTGAACTTTGTTCGGGGACTACTGTTTACCTCTTCCAGGCATGTTTTATACCGCAGGCTCACCGCCGGCTGACAGAAGGAAGCCCTGCTGCTGGAGGAAGCCACTGAGCTCCCTTCCTGCCCCAGATCACTGTCCGTGCCCTGGGCTTGCCCTCTACCTTCTGTTGGCACAAGCATTTGTGGGGGAAACCGGTTCAGGGAGCTGGATCATGTTGTAATTGATCTGGCCCACTCAAGAGCTTTTTTTAACTCATTTTTTCCAGACAAGTCATCTCTCTGCTGGGATCTACAAACACTTCCAGAGTGGGAAGGAATGATTGGGGCATATGCACAACCAATCTAAACCAAATTTGTTAGCTGCAGAGAGGTCTAAAAGGATGTGGAGGAGAGATTAAAGAAAAGAGAGCCTATTTTTGCCAGTTCCAAGAAATCAGTGTGGCATGAGTTCACACTTTGTGAAACCTCAGAGAATTCACGTGGGAGACAGCAATAGTGAATTAATGCTCCTCTTGTGTGTAAAGCTTTAAGCAAAACTCACACCTTCTTAGACATCAGACATCCCAACCACAAGACACAATTCCTCGCAGACCAGGCCCCATTGGCTCTGCTCTTCGCAGACCTACTCATTTCTTTTTACTCTTTGATAAGATCTGGTGGTTCGCTGCAGTCTAACCTCTATGCAGAAGATGACTGAAAAGGAACCAGGTGATCAGAGTATTTTCTGCTCTTGAGTAATGAAGTGCAGTAATTCCTGCAGAGATGTCAAGACTGGTAACCCTAGCTGTCAGGCTGCCACATCAGCAGTTTAGGAAAGATCCTGATAGCACCTCCTACCTTTGTTTTCCCCTATTTCTAACCTGTGTCAAGTTTGCAGTGCTGGTTCCCTTACTTCATTTTGAAAGCAAAATGAGCTCTTTATGAGAGGAAACAGTTGGACTTGATGATCTTAACAGTTTTTTTCCAGCCTAAATGATTCTATGATTCTGTGAAATTTCATGAAAGAAATAAACCAGGTTGATCATGAAAATCAGTATTATGAAGATGCAGGGTTGCCCTGGGGTCTGATGTTTAGTCAGATCTAGTCAAAATGACAGTATTTTTTCACCAAATCCAGTGGGATGCACAGGGAATTGTAAAGAGATTTTCCTGCTTATTTCTTCCTTTTTTGACATCATACATATTTGCACTACCTAAAGTTCTCAATTATTAGAAATGGTGCTCCTATAAAAATACATTTACTGCCTCTGATCTGTAAATCTTCTCTCACAAATTAATTCTTTGAGTTTGATCCAATTGCAGTATGTATTTTTGGTTACCAGAACTACTTCAATGACACCTGTCTGTGCCCCGTGGCCAAAAATTGTGTTGGTCCTTTCTTGTGACCCCTTTTGTTGCAAAATCATGTTTAACATTTTGTCCGTAAGAGCTGGCCAAAAGTGATAGTAATGCTTAACAGCAAATTTGGGGAAGGCTCTTTTTTCCATCTCTTGCCTTTTTTCTAAAAAAGAAGAAAAGATAGAACGGGAAGAAAATTATGTTGAGTGACTTAGTTGTAGTGTCGTTGCCCTTGCCTACCTCAGAGGGTCTCAGTCCAGAAATTATACTAGTCTTCTTTTTCTCCACAGTTGTAGTTACTAAACCAAATCAATTTTACCTCTACAGCCTCTTTAAAACTAATTTATTATTCTCCATGCTCACTAAGAAAACCTTTCACAAGCCCAAGCTATTTTTCTCCCTAGTTACTACAGTCCTCTCCTTTCGGATCTACCTGACATTCACCTTGGCCTGTTTCAAATTTCCCAAAATACATCCACAGGACACATCAAAAAGTAAATGGGGAATTGCAAAGATAATTGTAAGTATGAAAAGTTTACTTAATACTACCTGGAAATGACAGGTTCCTGTTGAAATTGGCAGGAGAGATGACAGATATGTTAATCAGGGTGCTAGAAAACTGGTGGAGAAGTAAGGAAGACTGATGCTGGCCTGCCTCATGAAACAGGCTAAAGCCAACACTTGAGTTCTTCTTCAGTTAGCGAGAGGTTTGGACCATTTCAATTAAGCCTTAACTATAATACTGAATTGCAAAGAAGTTATTCATTGGGCCTGCTGATCCAATACATGCATTTGGATTACGTGTCTATTAAAACACCCGTTGAGACTGCCAATTCCCATTATGTTCTCCAGAACCTGGCTGTCAATCTGGGAATTGAACTTGGTTCAACCCTACCTTCTTTTTGGTATTTGAGTTGTCAGTCACAGGCTGGGATATTTCCAAGGAGGACCTGTAGCTACAGTAAAATTTGCTCATGTCATTGTTCCCTCCTGTCTGCACCTACATCGTGGGCTAGTGTGGGATCAGAAGCAGCTCTTCTGCTGGAGCTTGCACTGCCCTGACCATCTCTGACAGTAAAAACTACCAGAGCATTTTGTGCAAAACATAGACGTCAGCCAAGATTCCCAGCCAGAGGCTTACTTCACTTCATAAATACTCCGTTCCCCTTCTTTCTGGTTATTCCTCCTGCCTTTTCATTTCAATTATTGACAGAGGGGGAAAAAAAGAAAAAACCCAAACCACAAAATCAAAACACCTACAGTCCCCAGGAGAAATGCAGCAGACCACATAAGCACTGCCTGACTCACAACATTATCCACCACTATCTTCTAGCAGAAGGAGGGCATAGGGAAAAACACAGCCAGACAGGAGAGCTCTGGGCCAGCCGCCTTCTGCACCCTTTCCCCAGGGCTGTCTGTGCCTCTGCCCAGCAGCCCACGGAGGACACAGCAGCCAGACTCCACCTACACAAAGTTGGCCTGCCTGGTTGTCTACATGCACTGAGAAAGCTTCTCCCCTTTCTTCCCTCCAGGATTTTGGAGCCAGGATGCAGGCCATATGAAACGAATCGGCATCAGCCCTCGCTGGGACTGGGCACATCTTGGCATGAGGGGAACTGCGATTTGTCCTTTCCCACGTCACCAAGTTGGGAGACAAGACGCAGGTCAGCAATGTGACAGAGCCTCACAACCCGGAGGCAAAGCCTGTTAATACCGCCTGGAATAAAACACACGTGTTCTCCCAAGTCATGCGGGCTGTGAGCAATGAACCGGCTTTGTAGCCTGTCCCCACGGGACAGGACGTTTGTGAGTGATGCCTTACAGTCCTCCAGGATTCACAAAAACACTCAGAAACAGGGAGACTGCCCCCAGCTCCCAGGACCCTCACGGGAGAGCTCCATAGAGGACAGGCATTTGCAAGGGAAACTGTTCTGCACACTGTCCCAACTGTGTCACAGCATTTGATCTACTCTTCCCTTTCAGGCCAGCCTTCAAATCAGGGCTGGCAACTTAGCCAATAGACCTGGAAAAAAAATGCATTAGGCAATGCATCTTTGAATAGGAGATCCCTCTTCAAAAATAGCGTCCCCATGCCCTCCCTATGGCCTATGTTGTTGGGCCTGCTCTCTTGACTGGCTCAAGCTCCTACCCCATTGAAGAACTGGGGTGTGCAAAGAAACTCGCTTTGCAGATGGTCTGAGGCAGCTCCGGAAACATCTCAGACACACTGCAGAACAAAATCAGTAATCGTTTAAATTATTCCCAGAGCAACATTTGTTCCAAATACAAGAAGCAATGGCAGAAGGGATGTGACTCCCAGGCTGTTCCCCTGGGCTCAGGCTCTCCCTCTCTAACACAACTTCCCAAGGCATCTCTCAGGATGTCTCCCAAAAAACATTTATTAGAAACCTTCTCTTACCAACACAGCAGCCTGAGTGGCCCTGGGACAGGGCAATTCAGATGAAGGTATTAGTAACAGGCATCTGGGGAGTGTTTTGGCTGTAATTTTAAGAAGTGGAAGATGTGGCCAGAAAGGTGAGGCTGGCAAGAGAGCAAAAAATAGGGCTGGACCAACTACCTACAAAGGCCACAGCACTTCTGGAGCCTATTTCTCAGGCTTTTTAGACCCTCCCCGAGCTCCGAGTGCCAGGTGTGTGCCCCAGCATGCTAGTCCTGGGAGTTTCTAGGAGGAGCTGAGACCAGCCTTACCATGCTGGCGGCGGGAGGCCAGCCAGCTTGTGGCTCACCTTTTTCAGATGAGTCTCATACCTGCTTCAGCCCCAGCAGGACATTTCCAGAAATACCAGCATCACTTTCGCCTCCTGAAGACCTTCCACCCTTGGTGAGGCAGATACCTGTGCTATGCCTAACAGGCACAAGCAGTGCAAGCTGGGAGCCACCTGCAGCACCCTGCCTCCACTCTGTGGAAGATGTTCTCCTGGCCAGCCCTCCGTCTCTCTGCAGCACAAGACAGCCAGCTTCACAGCCTCCTTTTCCCTAAGCACTGGACTCTGTCTGAACTGAGACGACCAGGCAGGAGGCAGGAAGGGGGAACGGCTTCCTAAGAACGTTTGACAGGACCTGGCGGAAAAGGAGGAGTGCAAAGGTCCTGTGTGGTCTGGCAAGGAGTGATGGTGTCAGGTTTGGTGACTCTGGCATGTGTTTGTGATGAACAGTTGACCCCAGGAGCTGAATAGTCAGGCTAGAGCATGCGTGTGTGGCCACACATTGTCTCACCCCCTCCATCCCATCTTGCTGCCTCTCTGGGGGTGAGCTGGAGGGAAGGCAACCAGCAAATCAGGACACCACATGTCCCAAAATGCGTGTCTCATGGGGAGTATTTTGCATCCAAAGAAAGACCACACCTATTCAGGCATTTTGTTTGCTGCCTGCCTGCTTGCACGCGGTGGCTGTAGACAGTGCTTTTGCCCATTCAAAGGACCAGGCTGATGTGACCAGCATCTGCTGGCATGTGAGCAGCACCCATACATGGGCACCCTTCAAGGTGTCTCCATCCTGATGTGGTCAGTCACCCATCAAAAATGGGGAGCCTGGCACCAGTGCAGAAGGGTGGCAGGGTGTCTTTGCCAGGACAGAGTCCAGGAGCTGTGCAGGTCCCACTGAATGTCAGTAGGGGTGAGGAGAGCTCTGCCCCTAAACTCAGATTGTTTTGGGGGATGTGACTGAGGGTGCAAGAAGTAAAAGGGGCTCTCGGGGTAACAGTGGTTTCTGGGATGCTGACAGGGACTCTGCAACAGGACAACATCTGTATGGATGAAAATAGCCAATGGTGGGCATGAGCTCAATAGCATCTTGGCCATGAATTCACAACAAATAAATCTCCTTTCACTCAAGGGAGAAGCTCTTTTGTTTTCAGCCAGAGGCTGAAAATCTATCTATAGCTAAGGCCAAGTAAATATGCATTGACTTTCTGCTTTTTAAAAAGATATTTCAAAAATCACATTTGAAAGTACCCAAGAACTTGTGCCAAGAAATTTCCATGGGGAAAAAAAATTACTTCGCTCATTCTTTCAAATTCTAATAAGAAATGTGCCATAAATTTAATTTATGAATACAACTGATGAACATAAACATAAAATGATGTGAACTTTGGCATATATCTGTTGGAGAGCTGGAATTTAGCTCCTCATGCTAGGGATGAGCGGATTGGTAAAACATTTAGGAATATCCCTTCTTATTACTTCACACCATTACAGAACTTCTGCCTGGATTACCAGCTAATAGAATACTCTAATTGCTCTGATGACTGTTGGGGGAGAGAACAGAAGCTGACAGCTGACTCATCTCCTGAGATCCCTTTTCTAGGCAAGTATTTATCTTGTTCTCCAGTGACTAATTGCCCACTGAGATCAGGCTCTGAAAATAGTAGATCCAAGCATAACAGCGCTGTTTCCTTTTCGTGGGGATATACTGAGGTCAGGAAAGCTGCTGTGCATCCACTAGAGCTCCCCACTACCCCTCTTGGCGACAGCTAAGCCCAGTCTGGCCTTTGACCAAAGACAGAGCAAACGCTTCACAGCATTCTGGACCAAAAAGGAAGGCTAAAGTAATGAAATAATTGGCTGATAATGCTTCACGTTGACCTTGCTCTGACTTGAGACCTAAAACCGCCTTTTGAACAGAGAGGGGTCTAAGTCCACTTTGGTGGCCAAGCTCAACCAAACGTTTTGATGACAGCAAAGGGTTCCCATGAGAGCCCCAAGCAAACCCATGCTGGGAGGCAGAGGAGGCTGCACCTCCTATGCTCCCCTTGTAGCAAGGGCAGTCTCAACACAAGCGAAGCCAAGCAAGCTCAGGTGCATCCCAGAGTGCCTTATAGCACTATCAAACAACCCTGCTTGGGCAAGCCAGCATGTGTGCTCCTTGCTGAAAAGGCCTGTGAAAAGCCAGATCCTCTGGGGAAGGCAGGGCGCCTGGATGCTAAGCTGCTCTGAGAACAATGTGGGTGCGTGACACCCACACCTTGGCATCCCATGGCCCAACATACAGCCTTTAATCATCCCCTGACCTGCATCTCACCTTACAGCATGCATTTACCCAGAGAAAATTTGGTTTGATCGGCTAGGACATACTATACCTGGCTAAACAACTAGTGTCAAAATAAATGCAACCTCTTCTGAAGGATTTGGGGAAATCAGGCGTGTTAAATTTGTTGCCAACCTGTCAAACAAAGAGTAAACACTAGCTTATTTGTATGTAGCTGGATCAAAAATTTTTTAGTTTAGCCCCCAGGGTTTGTTGCTAACTGTTCTTTCAAAGCAGGGTGAGCAAATGTCTGAAGGTTAGAAATTGCCGGTATGGATCCGAACTGGGAGGTTATGGACAGTCTGAAGAAGAACAGTACAGAGAGTTACACCATCTTAAATGACATGAAAGTGTACTCTTTGACTTATGTATCCCTATTTTCAGTGATCTCTCCAACATTTACTTGCCACACTGATGAAAAGGTTTTCAACAACCACAAGACTTAACACTGTGATATGAAAAAGTTGAGTATGTCCAGGGACATATAGGAAGTGGCCTTAGGAAAATCAATGAAGGGAAAAAAATGGCTCCTGTATAGAAGAGGAAATAGTTTCTGACAAGCAGTCTGTGGTGAAGGTGTAGATGTTGCATCTGGTGCTTAGAGAGTCCATCTTGCTATGCACTGCCAGTCTGAAAAGCTTCGGGTGTTTAATAATGTTATCCCTCTTCAGCAGGAAAATAATCTGTCGTTTCCATTGAAAGGCTGAACTTGTGAGAGTTTTGCAAAGTCCTTCTGCAGGTGAATGAAATAAATCATAGATGGAGGCAGACTGCTGATTTGGATTCAATTACTTTTATGTGCACGTACTTTGGTGGTAGTAATCCAGGAAGCCAAAGACAGGAGAGACTGTAGATTAATACACCTCATTCAAATGTATTTGAATAACCTTCTTTGACCTCTGTATATTTGTAATGAGAGAGATTTCTTAAGCAGACTTCAGCACTGACAAAGAAAAAAATATATTTGAAATATGCTGGCTATCAGGATTATCTGGTCACTAGTAAGCATGAAAAATTAAACACAAAACCTCCATTTTCCATGTAAAGGGAGATAGGAGGTGCCTTTATGACATGAAGATTGATCTAAAAATCAAATACGCACCAGAAGGCATATGGTTGCTGCTGGCACCTTATAAACCCACCTATTTGTTCATTTCTGTGCAGCAGAGATATTTCTTCAAAATTGCATAAACTCCTCTTTCAGCAGGTTTAGTCCTTAAAGGTGCACCGGGTTAACTTGTCTAAGCCATTGCCGAAACCTGCTGCAGATCAAATACATTTACTTAACAGGGTGTTTCACAGAAGAGTTGTGCTAATTACCAGACCAGACATATGGAACTACGCTGTGTGAACAGATTTTTTTAATGTTTTTCTTTCAAACTCGTTGAGAAGTGTCTGATGCACCACAATCAGTTTCTTCATTTGGAAGAGTTAAGTCTCATGCTGGACGGCTGCTGAAAACCCCAAACAGGTTTTCTTCACCTAAGACTGGGCTGGCCATTTTCATGCAAATGATCTGATTAAGTAAGACACATTGGACAATGATACAGCCATCCTCCATTGCCTCAGAGCTTCAAGCAAGGAGGAGACCGTGATGTCTAAGACCTCTTCATCACAAGGAAGGTACTTTGGTTTTGCAATTTTGGAGGAATTGAACACCGTTGGCTTGTTCCATAGCACGTCAGTGTATGCTGGTTCACTCTGTCCCCTTTTAGCATATAAGTATAAAGCAAACAAGTTGTCCTGGTTTGAGGTAATTTTCTGTTCAGTAATTTTACTTTTTAGCTGAGCCTCTTCTACCTCACTAAACTCTCTGAAATTAACATCGTATTGTGGAGACACTGTTTGTTCTCAGAGTGATAAAACCTGATTAATTGTAATATATGCCAAGGAACGGTACGCAGAGAGAGTCTTGCTTATACTTATTGCTGGAACGACCAAGGCCAGCAAACTTTGTTATTTGCCCCATTGGAGGGCTGGAAATGGAAAAGCATAGAGGGGTCTCAACTTCATAGAGAGTGTCTTTTAAAGGCCACTTAGCCCGCTTAATGGCCCTCATTGTTTTTCAAGTTTGTTCAGAGATACTCTTAGGTGGGAAAGCATTGCATTGCCTCCCTGGTTGTTCTCCCAGCAGCCCCCAATAAATTAGCGCAGTAGAGGCATACAGCAGATACCAGACAACTTAAATTATTTGGCCTGTCTCCAAAATCAAGATTTTGTAGTAGTGTCCTACAAAGTACTAGGCTTTACTATCCGTAGGCACACATCTCCACTTCATAGTGTGGCCGTGGCTCCATGTGGCACTCCATTCATTAACATGCTATAGCATCTCATTGTTACTTAAACCAGCACAGCCTGTGTGTATTATCAAGCCCAAGCTGCACCAATTAATGAAGGTGATTGGAAATCACCCCACCTAAGTTTACACACTTGCATATGTAATTCCTCTGTCCTGTTTTAGACAAGTATATCTGAATGAGATGAATTGAACCCCAGGTGTGCCTTCTCTTCACTGCTTCTAAAAAGAGCCTTGAGAGCTAACTCAGACACCTGCATGGCAGACATCAAATTTTGGGCCAAAAGTCCAGAGTATAGCAATGCAGCAGATTCCTTCGTGGCTCCGTTCTGAGCTAGCCAGACATACATACACTGGGTCCACTCCAAAAGCCATGTAGCTGTGCTATCATGACAGCAAGCCCTGGCTAAAAAACCATGTTGCTGGAGGAGTACATGGCAATAATAAAGTGGCTACCTGACTTCTGGAAAGGAGTGAGCTAGGCAGGGTACAGTCTGCTCTAATTATAAACAAAGTGAAAAGGCAGCTGTCTGCACTTGTTTGTGTACCTTTTCTGCATTGTTTAGGCTTTATAAAAACTTGTGATTGGCATGGGATCTGTTCTGGATTTGGGATTTTGATTCAAGCCTCTGAATCAAGTGCCTTCTCCAATGTGCTCATTAGGTAAATTCTACTGTATCACATTAGTACAGAACAAGTCAAGAAGCTTACACCTTGCCAACTAAAATGTTATCCAGCCTACAACTTAATAACTCTTAAAAGTCTTGCCAGCTTTGCTATGAAGTGTGAAGAATTCACCTGAAGCACATAGTCATGCCAAAAGAACTCTAATGTAGATATAATTATATCAGCAAAAATATCCTTCAGCTAGTGTAGTTTATTTATGTCAATAAAAATTATGGTTGCTTATAGCTATATTTATTATGCATCCCTGTGTATGCAGACAGTCTTCTGTATATCATACATATACCAGCTGCTCTTGAATAGGTAGACATACAGCAAACTATCATTAGTGAATAAAAAGGCTCTGCTGGAGCAAGATTTCTGAGTATGCTTTTTGTGATGTTTGAAATGTACACTGTGTCTGTGGAGAAATTGTACATTTTTCCCATTCTTTCTTACCAGGATATAGGTATAGTGTTCCCAGGGTAGGTTTTTAACTTGCTGGGGGCTTTTTATACAAACTAATTTAGTTAAATTTTCCTAAATTAAGAGATGTAAGCTATTCATAGCTTTTCTAGTAAACTTAGAATGAAAACAAAGTATGTTTGAGACTCAACATACAACAATTTAAGTATTTGAGTTTATTGGTTTGCCCAAGGCTAATTAGGGCCTGATCCAAAGCCGATTCGAAGACAGTGGGAGCCTTTCCATTGGCTTTAGTAGATTTTGGATTAGACTTGGAGGGCTATAGGAAAAAAAAAAAAGAGAATGTTGTCACAATTCAGCCAAATAAATGAAAGCATCTGTCACTTATCATGATTTGAAACTAATTGCATGGAAAATTAGATTTATGCCCCTAGAGATCAGATGGAATCTGAACTCAAGCACTTTCTTTCTCTTGTATTTTAAAATATTTCATTTTCACTTTGTTAGCTCATTTTCAAGAAATTATCTCAGCCTCTTCCTGTAGAAAGAATAGCTCTGTTCTGTAAGAGCTAAAAACCAGAGCTGATATTCTTGGTTTCCCAGAAAAGAAATTCAATTTCAGCTTTGTTATTGTGACAACTGCAAGCTTGTTTTCGCGTGTGACAAGAGAGAGGGCAAGAGCTGAGTAAACGATAAACACAGATCGGCATTTGCTGCTTTTGGGTGCAAAGTGCTGGCCCTTCTGGCCACCTGCATCTGTACCCCCTGCTCCCTCCCCGTGCAGGGCTTGGGGTGCTGCAGGCAGGGACCCCTCTGGCCCTGGGACCTCTGCTGCTCCCCACCAGCTGGGAGTCCCCATTTCCAGTGCTGCCTGCAGCCCTGCTGCTCGGGGGGCACAGGGGAAAGTATCCCCTCCTTACATCTCAGACCCCAGTGCCCCGCCTCTGCTCTTACACTGTTTAAATGACTTGCTAAGTAAATAAAATACATTTTTGATCCAGCTTGGAAGTGATTTTTGAAGAAAATACAGGGATTTCACATGCCTTTCTTAGGCAGCCTTAAGAAATAGTTTATAAAAGCAAGAAAGTGAAAAGGAGGGACTCCTTTCAATCTTGTTTTCTTGCTCAAGCAAGAAAAACAAAGCTCTATTTGGTTGTTTGGGACAGATTTTCAACTTGGGCCAAGCAGATTTGCTGACTAGTCTGTTCACTACCCTAAAAAATTACTCCACTTAAGCAATCAACAAGACTCATCCTGCCATTTCCCTGTGCTCACTATCAAAGGAGGAGAGCTGAAAAGCCCTGTACACGAGATGCATGTGGGGGATCCAGGGTGTCCTTTCTAACAAACTGTGTTACGACAGGCTTTTTGGTACAGGGCCACATTCCAGCGTTTCCCTTATGAAAGGGAGACATGCAGCAGCACATCCTCCCGCACACCAACCCGGGAGCTGCAGCCAGTTGCTCGTCAGGGCCCTAAACAAGGGATGGGTGAAATTGTTTTGTCTAATTTCCAACCCACTTGAATGTCATGGGTTTTAAAGTTCATCAGCCTTGAATGGTTATTTGGTTTGCATTCCTCCGAGGTGAGACTGCAAAGGGTGGAGTGAAGCAGAGAGAGGTCCTGGATGAAAAATGGGGCAGAGGAGACAAACAAAAACAGAGAGACAATGAGAACAGAAGCAGAGAGGAGGAAGGAAAAAATGAAGCATGGCCTATAGGTATCCTCTGTAGGGCATCTTATTGTATGGGACTGACATGTGCTTCAAAGCCAAATGCAGTTGTATTTATGTTTATAAGAACCATGGCCTTAGGGCCACTTAGGGGGTGAGAGAGGGTAAGAAAAGAGGGGAAAGAGTTAGACTTCGTAGAAACATGGAATAATGGGCTTCCCCCACCTCAACAGATATTTTTTTAGTGTATGTAAACAAACTAGAGATGGGGTAAAGGAAAATTAAAACATTAAAAGCAGGGAGAGTAGTGATTACTTGAGATGGGAGTTTCGTTCTTGTGATGGGATTTAATTAGGAAGAGATTAGTTACATGGAATGACAAGAAAGGGAGAGGAATCACAGGAGAAACTCCAATGGCAAATAAAAGAAGGGGAGGGAAGAAAGAGAGAAGGTAAAAATAGTGAGGGTACAGGCTGGAAAAACCTGCGGTGAATTGCCTGCCAGTCATTACAGTGTCCCCATTTCTCCTGCAAATTCTGCTCTCATGTAAAAATGTTGCCAGCTTGGGAGCATCATAAGGACTCTTCCATGGAAGCTTTTTCCCTCTAAATCCCCATCTTCCTCAGAAGTAAAGAAATCTCATGCTTAACTAGATAGACAAACAAGGTCAATCCGTGCTTGCAGAAATGTGTTTTCAAATTCTAGAAGAGGAAAGCTCGAAATCAGTTTCTTGAACTAGTCCCAAAAACTACCCCCTGGTGGCTCTTTTTCCCCCTCTGCCGTGATCTGGATTCTCCAGGGAACACCCCCTGGAGAGCAGCAAAATGACTTACTGCTGTTCCCTGGGGACTCCCACAGTCCCCAAGGGAGGAAGGCAAAGACGGGGAGATGGCAGAGCCATCCTTCTGTCATCTTCCCCTTTGACTTTACAGTAGGGCAGCCTAGTGCGGTGGCAGCGAGGGGACATAGCTGCAGACCCTGCTGGGTCTCCATGAGCTGCTGGAGGATCTTGCCCTCTCCTGCCTCCCTTCCCTGAGCTGCCCCAGGGCCAGTGTAGCTCCGCACCACCCTGGTTGCCAGCCTGTATTTAAAGAGTACATTGAGTTCCTAGCTATTAAAGAAGGGCCTGGAGGTGTTGTGTGTTCTGTGGGACACGTGCATCGTGCTAGATCACTTTTCAATAGAAGGAGTGCCACTGACAGCGGAACGGGTGGTGTGAGGTAATGAAACATTGAAAGAGCGTACACTTTTTTGGCAGGCTCCCAGCAGAGCTCTTGCATCACTGGCAGCGTTTGGCTTTGCCCAGAAGGGTGGTTCGGGCACCTTGCTGCTCTCTGTAGCCTCAACAGCAGCTTGAGCTTTCCCTGGGCGTATGACCTGACTGCCATCGAGCCACCGGCACCTTCCTTCTCCTCTACGCTTCTTGTGGTACAGTTACCAGCTAGTCTATAGCTTTCTGGTGGGATGCAAATGAGAAATGACAGCAAAGTGGGTGCAGTAACAGAACAAATGTTAATGGGATAATATCCTATTTTCATTATCTCCACCTGCCTTCTATATTCGTTTACCGTCAGAGATAATCCCTGGCATTTAATTTAATGAGCTTTTGTGTAGGCTTGCTAGCAGAATGCTTTCAATTGTGCTTTTAAAGCAGAAAAGCACACTTATCAAGCAGGATTTTTCAGTTTCTTGCAGCTGCAATTAAAATGTTTGCAGAAAAAAAAAAGGAATAGCTATGTGGTAAGTTTGTGATGACATGCTTGTGGTCTGCATTGTTTTCTGGGTTCAAAAAAACCCACCATTCTCACCTCACATGATAAAACCTGACAGACAAGAGGATCTAGACATGAGGCCTTCCGCAAATTCTCCAGAGCAGAGGTTTGAAAGCACTTCATGGTTTTTATTTAGCCTTTTGAATCAAAGTTTTTAAATTACCTTCACTTACTAGAAACTTTTTGGAAGGGCAGAATAAAACCACACTGCAAAGAAACTCTCCCCTTTCTTTGCCCGGCTTGATTAATGGATATTTGCATAATATATCAGTTGGCCTCTTGGCGCTTTCCATTTCTGACATTTCTGTGCCTTCAACAGAGAACACCACTTTTTTTTTTTTTTTTTTAATAATCACTAACTTATAATTAGAAATCAGTGAGCCTGGCTAATGTCTGTCATTAAAAATGAAACAATGATTATTGCACAGATGTATAGCTTGATAGATAAATGCATTAACTAGCAGCAAGGCAGATGGACTCAGGGGTCTCTCTTTGTTATTGTTACAGCAGCCTGAAATCTGGCATCGCTGTTCCAAGCGCAGTACCGACACCCAACACTTTGGCATCTTAAAAGCAGACCTGAGAACTCCTGAAGGTTATCTGATGGTGATTTCTGCAGCACCTGGTACCTCCTGGAGTTATTTTTTGACTGAAGGCCTTGCCTCAGACAACCCAGGGAGACGAAAGCGCTCGCCGCGCAGCTCCTCAGAGGAGCAGCCATCGCTTGCTGCTGCCCCCTCTGCCCGCTTCCTATTTCTCACAGCAGTCGCCAAGGATCGCTCCTGACCCATCAGGATGTGTCTGTGGCGTCGTTCCAGGCAAGTAAACAACACTGGACAGTTTGGGAATACCAGACCGGGAAGGGTTTAGAAACACCATGGCGGGCTGTCTCCTTCATTGTGTTAGCGACTGAACCACCCAGTGCTTGCTTCCTCCAAATAGCAGCCCTGTAATTGTTTCCTCTTGTCTAGTTCATTTTTAGAACTGTTTTAATTTCGCCTATTGTTGACCCTGCTAGTTTAGTCTATTAAGCTTTACGTACACATGGAAAAAAATAACAGCACCTAACTTCCTGCCTTCCATTACCCTCCAGAGCAACTCTCAGGACAGTGCACATAAGGGACCGGGAAAGATATATTTTAAGCTGTGATACTACCACTGCGGCCATTTAGAAGGTTAAGCTGGGCAGGATTAAAGGTCCAAAAGGGTAGCTCATCCCATGTGTTGTTCACTCTTGTTGTGTACTCTGCAGGGCAATGAGCCTGGGCTCACAAGCTGCAGTTCGAGATGCTGCCCAAGGGCTGGCTTGTTGCAGCGTTATATTATAGATATATTAGTGTGCTCTGGTTTTATTTCACGCTTCCTTTTTCCCCCGACAAAAAAATCCAGGGTCTTTGTGAAATTGTTGGGAGATGCTGCCTATTTCAAGATGTTATAATATTTAATATTTTGGTCCAAACTCTCTGATAATTTCCCTTAACATGTGTTCTTATCTCTATGTTCAGTGGAGTGTAGTGTCTCCACCACAAGCCATTTAAAAGAATTTCATCTGATTTCCCAACAATCTTCATGTTAGTCTGTAATAAAGTTTTAATGATGTACTGGCCTAATGTTGCTTTCTAATAGCTGGCCTGTGCTGGAAAGAAGAGCTAATTTTTTTCACACAGATAATGGAGTTGCTCCTTCACATGGAAAGACAGCAATTTCTGGTTTGACTCCTTTAAGCTTTGGGCTGGGTCCTGGTTACTGAAGATCTGAGAGTCTTTCACCAGAGCTCTGTGGCCATCTGCATCCATACCCGGACTCATCCATACCCGGACTCATCCATACCCAAGTGCCCTCCTGGTGACCTTCAGCACTTGATGGCATGTGTTGTCCACGACAGAACAAGAATGTACTGAAGCAGCTGGCTCACACCAATCCTAAGCATCTGTTACTTAAGCAGAACAGTGTTAAGGCCAGGGTGCCAGAAGGACTGTCAGCCTTGCAATAACCCACACCACAGGCTGGAGCACCTGGCTGGGGAGAGGGACTTAATAATGCTGGATGAGGTACTTAGGAGGCTGAATGGGAAGAGGTGAGCACCCAAGAATGAATTCCCAGGTGAGTGTTCTACTCAGCATGACAGGACTTCCAAATCAAACTATAATAAGCACTGAAAAAAAGAGGAGTCAGGAATATTTTTCTCTTGCTTGGATTTGGCACCCTTGTGAAACTGGGCTTCAGAGCCTCAAATGCTTGTCTGTGCTCAGGGAAGCAGTGTCATGCCTGCATTTCCTTAAGCTTGGATAAAGAAGAAAGTACCCATGCCCACTTTGTCCATGATGCCATAGTCCCCTCATCCAGGAAGCAGGAAATCTGGCTTGTATCATCAGCCTGAGAGGGCTTGACTCCATAATTCCCACATCCCAGAAGAGCTCTGTAACCATCAGATCGGTTCTTCTGAGAGAGATAAACCTCCACCCTTCCTGCTGGAGATGAGTCAGGGTGAGCTACGGCAGGTCAAGCCAGAGGTCCAAAAGGAGAGTAAATAAGAAAACACCCGACGCTGTGCTCTCCCAAAGAGGACATGCAGATGGGGAGATGGGCTGTCTCCATCTGCCAAAGAGCCTCAGGTGCAGGGTCCCGCAGCAGAGAGCCCCAGCAGCAGAGGGTCACTGAGAGCCTTCCATCTCTGCTCAGAGAACTGACTCCAGAGATGAAGCATTTCAATTGCAAACACTGTAGTGGGTTTTGTTTTCTTTTTCCAAGTAAAATCTGTTTTCAGTTAACTTTACATGAAAATCCTGGAAGAAGCTGTAAATTTTAGGGGTTTATTATACTTAGACGAGCAAGCGATAATATATAGACAGAAAGAGCAGGAGATGATATATGATACATTTATATACTCAACCCTTTTGTTGACAAAGCAATTTTATCATCAAGAAGAACTGTCATGACTCGTAACCTTAATGACTTTCCCTTGTATACAGTAGGGTGACAAGAAATACACACAAACCCCTGTCTTTGGCTTTCAATACATTTTTCTCTTTTCATCTTTTCATGTCTTGCTGCTTTCCCAAAACCAGAAAGCGAGCTGAAGTTTCTGGTTCTTTCCAACCACATTTTTCTGATTCCAATTTAATTTCTATTTCTGTGTTTAAAAAGCAACACAAAAAAAGGGCCATGAATGTGTAAAAATAATTGAGGTCAAACTGCTCTGCGAGCAAAGGCGCAGGTAGAAAAGAGGGACCCATGTCTCTCTTCCATCAAATGCCCCTACTGCTGGAAGCGTGGTTCCGTTGCAGTGGGAAGGAAGCTCAGCACTGGTGGCTGGGAACACAGAGAAGATTGTGTCACTGCTTTGATTAGGAGGGCAGCAAGTTTCATTCATGCCTATATAGGCTGGCTGGCACTCCTTGGGCTGCTGCAGCTACAAGCTGTACAGTATTTTCAAAACACAGTTATAAAAATATCCCCATGGAAGACAAAAGGGCACTTCTTTCATGTGTGCCAGTGGCATCGTTTCCAAGCTCTGATTCAACAGTAATGCATGCACATTTCTGAGAACTGGAGACTTATTTATTTCTATTTCAGGGTGCTGCATTAGCTTATCATAAATATGAATCATATGACACCAACATTTACTTGAAATACAAGAAAAAATCTAATAGTTCCCAAATGTACTGAGCTATCCTCTCCTTTTTTTCCCCCCCATGTTTATCTCACAAAACACTTCTAAATACTACTGTACACTTCTTCTAGTATTTGCATTGGAATGAAACATAGTGCTCAATATAGCAATGAAGTTTAAGTCAACTCTGAACATGGATTTTGCTGTTATCAAACAATACACTAGCAACAATAGCAGAGTGTCCCAACAATGAAACAAAAGTCTGGAAGCTTTCAAGTATTTTGAAAGCAAATTCATGAGGCCTCATATTAAAATAGGGACATATGGTTTCTCTGCTCACCAGGCATGCTTTTACCTTCACTGTAACTGCTCTTAAGAAAACAAGGCCCCTTGAGCTCTTCATAAAGATAATTGATAATAGGTAGATACTCTAGCTGTTTGGAAAATTGCAAGCGTTAACTGAACTGCAACTCCTAAAGCACTCCTGAAACTCCAGTGCTTTGTCTATTATCCTGAACAACGCGAGTGATGTATCACGTAGAGCAGAGTGATAGTGTTTGCTAACATTCCCATTTGTAGAAAGCAAGAGGAAACCTGATCCTAAAGGGATCCTGAGAACGTTAGTTGGCAGACTTCTTAATTTTCAAGGAAGGGGGAGCTACTGGGTGTTATGTTACATATGCCTGCATGCTGCTGCTTAGGGAGCAATGAGAAAGAGAAAATCCGTTTATCAAGACTCCGGTTGCATGCTAGTGTGTCCTAAAAGCAAATACATGATGGCTTCTCTCTGTGCTCTGTGCCAGTTGGTGTGGCTACAATACTGTTTACCCATCTGCACGTGGCTCAGCATGTTATAGAGCCTATGCCATGATATCATAGCCAGTGCTGTGTCACTTGAATGCCTTGCAGTGCATTAAATGACACAATGAAATGAAGCAGAAAGGCTGATGTGACATTTCTCAA
The DNA here is from genome assembly GCF_001431845.1 of Calidris pugnax. Classification (NCBI taxonomy): domain Eukaryota; kingdom Metazoa; phylum Chordata; class Aves; order Charadriiformes; family Scolopacidae; genus Calidris; species Calidris pugnax. The sequence goes on from NW_015094507.1 coordinate 10,180,237, forward strand.
TAGGAAGTGTTTATCTCTGTTCCATCAGTGTTTAATTGACTTGCAAACCACTCAGGACTCTACAAACATTAAGTGAAGAGATCTTCAGCAGACAGTAACACTTTACACTAAGTGTCTTTAAGTACACTTGTTCATAGTATAAATGCTCAATAGATAACACGTTTTAGATAGACACACTGTGAATATTTACAATGATATGTACCTTTGAGTTCCCCTATCTATATAATTTAAGGAAATTTATGCTTAGCATGCTAAAAATATTTATGTGAAGTCTCCACTTGCCCATATTACTTTAACTTACTTTATTCCAGTCTGTGCTTTAGAGTCTTACAGCTCAATCATCAGAATGTTGCAAGTAATTGTCTATTAATGCATTAAGTAGCACGATTAGTGACTAGCATATGCTGTTTGTTTTCTTGTCCTCTCCCCAAGAGGAGAGGCATGCAGTGCATTGTTTCATTTTGGTACAGAGTTCTGGACTTTTTTGGCCTTGCATTTGTATTTTCAATATACAATTTGCTATGTGTAATCTAAGACTACTCCACAGACTGGGATATGGAAAAGTAGCTTAAAAGGATGCTGAGTATGTGTATTCCCTATGTCTCCATCTACCACAGGTCATATCCTATATATCCCTATAAACACAGCTATTCACTGGAACTGTAGAATAATCCAAAATTTTAACAAATTGCCATTTGAAAAAGTAGGGTTTTCTGGATCTAAAATATTACTTGAACTTGTAAATGGCATATAACTCCTCCAGATTTTCAAATGGGGTGTTTATCTAATGATATTTGACTATGGTATAGTGAGAAGTCTATGCATTTGTTAAGGGCAAGGAATACTTCTTCTCTAAGTGAAATATTAGCAATTTCAGTTCAGAGATCCCCCAGAGGAACTTTCACTCACAAATCAGGAAAGACACACCACATCTCTAAGTCTTGAGCTGAGATTTGCCTTGGGTGTTAGGAGCTTCAAAAGTAAATTAAAGAACAAGCAATGCAAATGAATTGCTGATTAATTGGTACCATGCTGTTTGAGAGGGCAACTTGCATATGTATTGTATTTTTTACAAAGATGCTTAATATGTGTTCAGAGCACTCCTTAAATGCTCAATCCTGAAGCTGGCTGCAGGTACAGGGCTTAGGAAGGTGCTTCTATAGGATTTGGTATTTTCAGTAGAGTGGATATAAGAATGCTCCTCAATTGTAAATGTAGCTGTCTGTACAAGCTTACATGTCTTTTTGGATTCATGAACAGCATTGTGGCAAATTGCATGGAAGTTTTTAGAAATAATGTCAGTCCTAGAAACATTTTCCAGCTGTGTTACTACAAATGCCTTCCTTTTAAATAGGCACTACTGTCTTCTTTATTTAAACTAATCATACCTGAATTTTCTTTGAGACTGTGGTCAAATATTTCAGCAGGCACTGGGGAACGGTTAATGACAAAGTCTGTAAAACTCCATGCACTGCTTATCATATTGTTATTATGTTAATAATCTTCACCTGGCTTGCTTTTTTTTCAAATATGAAATATTCTTTGGCTAGGCGCATGGTTTGGGTGCCACAAATTTTTCCCTGTGTTTGTGCTGAATTGCAGCAAAACAATTTAGAAAAGCAAGGGAGAGAAGAGATTGTTATTACACCTCAACGACATGGGTCTGGTGGTGTGACAGTGCACATGGAGCACTTGCTGCTACATGCACAGTTGAGACAAGGAACTCAGTTCTGACCCCAACGCACGTATCTCTCTGCAGACAGTCATTTAATTTGTACAGGAACGGTGTCTGTGAGCAGCAAAACCTGTCCCCCCCTCACCTGCCAGTTACCAGGCTGGTGCTTCATAGTGAATTGTTCTTCTACCCTAAGTTCCAGTTCCAGGCTAGTGAAGTTTCTTAGTACAGTACGTATTTTTTCATACCTGATGTACCACATAATGGCATCTTATAGCAGCGATGTGAACTCTCATTCTATCAGCTTTGCAGGTCCTTCTGAAATAAGTTGCACTTCGAACACAAACAGCTAGTTTTTTGTTACTTAAAACACCCCTTTCAACTTTCATTGTCACCAAGACAAAATGGCTTCAAACAAAAAAATCCCTCTAAAACAAACAAACAAATGAAGGGTCACGAATCCTCAAAAATAACAATGCCACAGGTCTATTTTGGTAGTTCTCTTGGCAGAGCAATATGGAAGCTTCTCTCAAATGAACTGCTTCCAAGTTTCAAGGGAACAGGTCATAAATAGATCATTCAGGAAATTCACAAAGTTTGGATACGATAATGAGAAAGCAGCTGATTTAAGGCAAATTTTTAATTTGCCTGTCTGACTAAGTTACAGCAGCAGTGGATTTATCCCCCAAACAGGGCACCAGTGTGTTTCTTTTTCTTAACCCTTTATGTTGTGGTTTTTTGTTGTTTTTTTTTTTCCCTAAATTAAATCTCCATCTTTTTCTTAGCAGAGACTTTATCTCTGGAGCCAGAGATAGCCTTTGAGGCAGGCAAGGAGAGGACACAGTACAATAAAGGACATAGAGGTCTTTGTGATGACAACAGGAAAAGCTCAAGGAAGAAAAGAGAGTGGCGCTGAAGGATGTGTGCCAGAGAGGGACTGGGGAGGGAGGGGATGCTGGGGCCAGAGAGGGAAGAAGGTGAAGGAGCCCTGGAAGTCGCTGTTATTTCAAGAGATGGCACAGATAGGCAGAGAGCAAACTACAGAGCGCGGCCGCTGACCTTTCACGAGCTTCATGTTACAGCAGCCGTGGGCTGCGAGCACCGACAGAGCTGGTCCATCTCCAGGGGTACCCCGAGACACCCCCTCCCTGACACTCCTCTCTCCTTTACGGACAATCCTTGCTTTCCACAGCTTCCTATTTTAAACCCCTCTGAACCCCCCCATTATTCCAGCAGGCTGTGTTGGCTCAGCGTAGAGTTGGCAAAAATTTGATGCGGCAGGATGGAGAAGGAAAGGATGTTTTGATTTCTTGACCAAAACACCGCAGTTAATCTGTAATCGTTGTGAAAGAAATCAAAATGGAAGGCTGAAGTATTTCCAACTTTCATTTTCTTACCAAGGGGAAAATACGTATAGGAATGCTTCCATCATCAGCAAATAATAACTTAAAAGGGACAGAAATTATGTAGGAATACTTTATCTTCCTTTTCAAAATCTTTTTTTTCTACTGAAGAAAATAAGTCTACACATTTTAAATTATTTTTTTTGTAAAAATATGGAAATACAGGCATTTCTCAGTTATTCTTCTATTGTACATTTTATCTGAGTATGAAAGATTAACTTTCTTCTGGTCATCTCTCCCTATATATATATATTAAACTGGGAAAATATGTGAAATGATTGGCATTGTAAAGATTTTTACATTAGTCAAAAAAAAGGAAATGGCACATTCAAACTTACCACATTATTAAAAAGAAAAAATGTACATTAACCAGGATGCTTTCTCCCAAATGATCCTAAAGCATGTTAGAAAAAAAATTAAAGGATATAGTGATGTATTATTGCCAGTCAGTCATTCTGTTGAAGAAGCAATACTACCCAGTTATTTAAGACAGGAAGTGAAATGTATTTCATTTAATTGCAGGAATAATGTATGCGGCTAGAGTAATACTTTGATTTGGCATTTGGTCACGTCACACATTTAATAGCTGTGTTATTGTGACAAGTGCTATGCAATTCTCCACAGCCCAAGTGGCCAACGTCATTTCATCTGGATGATGGCATCTTCAACAGTGTGGCACTACCCTAAACATCAGCTGGGACACTGATTCAGTGCTGACTCAGAGGGGATACACTAACATGCTACATTACAAACATCACTCTCTACACAGTGTGTTACTTGGACATTTTCCCCTCAAAGCAGGATCCTTGTTAAACCGACTAACTACTTTTGAGAACTGAAGAAGAGCTAGTACATAGATTATTAAACCCTCCTTCAGAGAACTGGAGTTACTATTCATTCTTAGTTTGCTATTCTGATCTAGGAAGGCTTCAAAACAAAAACGAAATAGAAAAAGGGTGCAAGTTCTGTGAGATCTCAGCACACACTTTATTGTCATCTGGATATATCCTCAAAATAACTTTAATTCTGTTTCCCAGAAAAAATTTACAGAGCTTGCTTTCTTTAAAAATGGGATAAATAGCAAGTTAAATCTTGCAGCTAGACGTGTTCAAACTTGTTTGTGACTGATCATTTCCAGTGAAGACACGCACAGGCACCACAGAAAGTATCACATCACGAAGGTGCAGGACAGCTTCTTGTGATCTCAATAAAAAGCCTGTTGTGCTTGTTGTTTGGAAGCTTTTTCTATCTTTCGGCCGTCCCCTTGTCCCGGAACTGTTTTCTGAGGTATGTGAAGAAGTATGGCCTCTTAGTTACCTCTCCCTAGCCCATTTTGTGAGAGTAAGACAAGTTAATTGTGCTTGACGATATGGATGACCCTTTCAAGTCATGTAAAATGATACTGCTCTGCTTATCACAGGTAGATAACCATTAATATTGCCCGTACTCTCTATGGGAAGAGAAAGGGTCTTGTTTGTTTTGGATGTTTTCAAAGGTAGGAAACAAAGGGTCCTGTGGGGACACCAGCACACGGCAGACAGTGCAGCCATACAAATCAAAGTTAAAAGACAGGAACCTGCAATAAAAATGGGTGAAAGACAAAAAGCTGGCTATTTCTTTATAATAAGGCTAAGCTATTTCACTGAGGTGTACAGCAGTACAGAAGTAGAATAATGTCCTATTTAACTCAAGCAGAGCTCCTGGCCAGAGGTCCTTCTTGGTCAGTCACTATTTTTACTGAATGAAATCCTCAGTTCTTGCTCATTTTTAACTGGGTTCATGTGTGTTCATAAAATCTCTTAAAGTAATGGGCATCTCCCAAAACCTGGGCCAGAAATATTTTGTCCAGACAAGACCCAAAGAAAAGAGGGTCTACAGGCTGAAACTTTTGAATTATTGTAACATTAATCCTTACAGCTCAGGAGCACAGATCACAGTCCTTAACTCTAACTATAAACAACATATCTCAGTACAAGTGCAACCACAGGCACCACTCAGCTTATATTCAGTAGAGGGACAAGGCAGGATGAGGAAGAAACTAGTCAGCTGGGTAAGTGATGGGAGGGTTTATGAGCTCAATTTTACATTGGTGAAATATTTAATACCCACAGAACAGAATTTTCAGCTGGATTCAGCCTTCTGAGGCCAGTGGACTTTGGAGCCAGCCTTTAAACTGCTTGTTTAAAAAAAAAACAAAACCACACCACAGCTCCCTAAAAAGCCTGAAAGAAAAATGCACCTATTTCTTTGAAACATGCATTGCACTCTGAGGAATCACATTTCTAAGTCAGTGGAAAATGTCTCATTAGCTTGAGCTGGCTTTGGATCAAGCTCCCAAAGGTTTTGAAGAGACATTGCCAGTGTCTGACAGATTCAGCCAGCCTCATTTTTGGAGGCAGAATAAAATAGTTTCTAGTGCTGTTTTAAAATTGTATAGCATGCACTGGGTCATTTGTGGTAAAACAATATGATAACAAATACCAAGTTTATATCTCACTTGACAGACGTAAAGTGTAAAATTGCCGGGCAGGCGAAGGGCTGATTGAGGAAAGGGATCTCTCAACAGAGCTCAGTGGAAACACCCTGTTTCAGAGAATAATGAAGATCCCAGATCCCCAGTGCCTCAGTCATTTGGAATAATTAGGGGTTCACTTACTAAGGGTCAGATCATCTTGTTGACCTCTAAACTTTCTGATCTTTAGGAACCTCCTCAAAACAGGCAAAAATCAAACAAGAAGGCAGTATCTGACTTTTAAAGTGAGTTTTCAGGAAACTAAAAATATATGATTTCTCTGAAGTTAATTAAAACATTCTGAAGCTTTAGTTTCTGAAGCCTTTCAAAAAGGCAACTCTGGCCTTGGTTAAGTGAAAACATAACGTATTTCTTACATCCTACAGAGAAGAAATGCATTTTTTAAATGATCCTAAAGGAAAACTACCATTGGTAGTTATAAAATAACACTTTTTTATGGCAAATATTTTTACATTTTTACATTTGTTTTTTATTGTGGAAAAGCTGTCCATTTGAAATTTCTTGGAAAAACAGAAATTTGGGGGCAAGCAAACAGAGTCATGGCATTGATTTGGTCTGAAAATACTGTTGAAATATCACAGTATTAGTTATTAGATAGATTTGAAAGAGTAGGCACTTATAAATATAAAATGTATGGTTAATAAAATATGCCATGTAATGAAAATTAATTATGATGATGAAGTGGGAACAAATGGGTGAGTCAAAAGATTCAGTACAACATTTGTCTTGCAAATACAGTCATTGAAGTGCTTTGAATCTTTTCCATTTCAACAAAAGACCTATCATTCTTTTTTACCAATAGTAGAAAATCTCAACATCATGGTGTTTGAAACACTTACATAGCAACAGAAAGACATAAAAAATAATTAAGTTGAAAACAAATGTTTCTTTAATGCTACAAATGCAGAAATAAAATTATACAATTGTTAATGAATACTATGTGTTCACTTGATTTACATAAGGTTGCAAAAAAACTATCACAAAGGATTTACAGGGCAATAGAATTCAATATGATACCGCTGTGTTGCATTTAAGCAATAACTTATTATAAGGGCTACATGATTTTAGTTCACTTGTAGCATAAGATACTAAGCATTTTAACTTGAAAGAAAGTTATGCCATTGTATACTTGTATTTTTCCTCTGTTTTACAGAACAATGGATCTTCTGACTTGGACAATCCTGATACTACCATGAAATAAGTCTTTAAAATGTTGGACGAAAGCTTCCTTCTTTTAAAAAAAATACCATTGGAAGAATTGCTGTAATTATGTGCTTACCTTCTTCTGCTAATAAAACAGAACAATAAACTAGCAACTTCTCTTAATAATAAACTTAAAAATTTCCCTGCTACTCTGAGAAAGTGTCTCTCAAAATCAAGAAGTGCCAGAAACATCACGAAATCCTCTTGACCTTGCAACTGCTCTTGATTTTATATAGAGGGCACTAAGATTTCGTGCACCCAATCTCTTTGAAATCAAGCTACTTGTTAGGTACTTAAACACCTTGAAGTAATTAAGCTTTACACTGCGGTGATAGGTTGTAGTGTGCAATTCTTAGGCAGACAGCAGTGCTCTTCCAAATTCATTTTGCAACAGTAATAAGAATACTTGATCACTTTGGTATTCTGAAGCAAAACTCCTCTTCAAAGCAGTTTTCATGTTAGGTTTTGATTTTATCTACATGAAAATCCTCAGATATTTTGCTGAATCGTTTAGGAAAGGCTCTATTGACCTACATGGAAAATAATTTGCAAGAAAACACTGTGAGCATAAATTTTAGAGCTCTCATAAAACATTATGCATGGGAGAAGTGAGGCCATATTACGTAGAAAAATGGACTCTGTCCATAGAGTTATCAGTTAGGTTAGTGGTTAATATGTAATCTTCAATCTACAAACCCTGAAAAATGAACTCTCTGCACTCTGTATCACCTCAAAAAATGTGTGGGTATAGTCACTTTCCATGATCTCATAAATTTGTCACTGATTTTGTTAACTTCACACTATTAAGCTGAATAAAAATTCACCTTCCATCTATTTTTCTGCCACACAGAATCTTTTCATTCTAAAAAGCTACTTTAATAGTCCTCCTGCTACATGTAGTTTTATTATAGCATTTTACCTAGATAGAGCATTGAAACTATTTTATGTTTTCCTAAATTATATGATCCAAAACCATAACACAGAAATATATGAACATCTAGAAGACGTGTTTTATTTAGCTTATTCAAGGATCTAATTTACCATCTTACATAAAATCCTTACCATTTTAACAAAATCGATCAAACAAGGTGCCACTAAATTTAAAATTTGGTATTGATTTTTTTTTTTTTGCTAATATATTTTCTAAAAGCTAAGCTCAATTACATCAGCCTACCCCTATGCCAAGCCTGATTTAAACACTGAGATTTTTTTACTGCATTCTCTTCTCCTCACAAACTGTGACAGATACACGTAGTGCAGAGTTATGCAGATACCTTTATAACTATTTTGTTCGTTGCTACTGAACACTAAAAGTCCCACAGAAATATTATTTTTGCTAGGCAAGAGTGGATTTGGCTACGTTATTTTCCTTTAGTATCATCCATACCCAGAGGAAACTGTTACTCAAATAGAAATGAAACACATATTCCAAGATTCATGGGGACATTGTGTTCCCTAAAAACCCTAAATAAAGACCTTTTCCCTAAATTAAGACCCTATTCCCTAAATAAAGACCAAAAAAATCTAGCCTAAGAAACTACGGAAGTGACTAAACTTTTATTGAACCTCAAACTTTTGGCTTATCTCTTGGGCAATGGCTGGGCTAGTTCTTATTTATATCACTGTTTAAGACAAGCAGATTAATTCTTGGGTTTGCTTTCAAATTTAGTCACACATGGAATGTCTTAATTGTTTGTTAAAGGAACAGCAGGTAGTGGTCAGGGTCAAATGTCCTTGTGCTCAACAGATTTTAACTTTGCATAGTACTAACTCTTGAGACTATGATAAGCAAGAAAAGCAAACGTAGAGGAAGATCTTCATGCTGTATGTGAGGGAAGCGCTGAGTGTGCAGGTATGCAAGGGCAGGGGAAAGGGAGGAGGGAACCTGAGTTCATGGGACTGGGCATTTTTTACCATACTGGACAGCATAGTATGTACTGGTAAATGGGCTTTGCATGCATGTTGGGGAGTATGGGATTCTGCAAGATTAGTAGTAAAACAATGCAAGATGTCTCCAGAATTAATGTGGATGTTGGCGGAAGGGTTTAGGTATATGGGCTGGAAACTTGGTTCTGTGTTCACTCCTGCTGGTAACTCATCACGTGCTTTGTAGGTGCAGGCTGGACCACAGACCTGCTGATGGTCCTCCAGTGGTGACATTCCAGAATTCCTGTTTTCCTGGACTAGGTGGGGTACTCCCTGAATCACTGGAGAAGGATCTTCAAGTAGTTTACTCTAACACAGCATAAGGTATCATGATGTTTCTGCTCACATATGGTGAAGATGTCCTCCACATGTATGTGAGGAAAGGCGAGGGCTTGGTGGACTGACAAAACCATGAGGTACCACAGAAGACCTACCTGTAGGCATGAGCCCACCAATTGAACTAGTCATGAGAGCCATGGGTTTGTTGGATGGTTTCTAAGGCAGACTCCCAGGAAGCTTGGGAACGAAGATTGTTCTCATCACTTCCTCACTGTCCTTCCAAACCTGATTTGCCCATTCAGGGACAGATTATGAGGGGGATTGGAGGAGTTGGATAGCAATGAGGAAGTTATGGAAGATAGTCCTTTATGTGAGCTGTGAAGTGTCAGGTTTGGGTGTAGTGCTCCCTGTGATCACTTGAGTCCCTCTCCCTGCTGGTGAGCAGTCCTTCTGAAAAGAAGAAGTTGGCAGGAGTAAATAAGGGGGGCTCGACCTCCCCTGGCTGCGGTGGGCAGGAGGAAATGGATGGCTCAGCAGGCAAACAGCCTGTTCCAGCCCAGTGGTTGGCACAGCGTCTTACTTGCATATCAGGCAGCCTCCAGGGAAGAAAAAAAGGTTATTTTAACTAAGTCAACCATGGTTTCAGATCTGCAAGGAGAAAAGGGAGGGCTTTCCTGTGCTTGGGACCAAGGGACTAGTTCTGTTTGGTTTCCCTTGGAGAAGATCAATTGCCAACTTTTCCACTCACTCCCTGGAACGAAGTGGGCTGGCTTCATTTATTTTCAGCACCCTCCAGGAAATGAGGCTGTTAGGTTTATTATCCTGAAGCTAGAAGGCCAGTTCAGCTTCTTTAGTAGGTGTAGGGGCACAGTTACTAAATTTACTGCACTTTTTCCAAAGGGCTGAGCCTTGGAGCAAGGCTATTATTCCCACTAATTACCTGATGCCCCGATGTGTCTTTGGCTGAAACGTGCCAGCTCCAATCATGACCTGCCAGCACAAGCAAAGACCTTTCATAGGGAACAACCTTCAGTTAGCTCTGGTAAAAGAGAAATCCTAAGAGCTGTGTAGAAATGTGTCTATTTCCATGTGCCTGTGGCTGTGTGTGTATAATACTGAGCGCAGGGGTGGTATTGGTTAAGGGCAGTGAGTGCACCAGTGATTAAGAAGGCTGGTTTACAGAAACATGTCAGTCTCCTGCAAGACAAAAAGAAAATCCAGGTAGCATTACACAAGAGAAAGGTACATTTCTTTCTCTGATCTCTTTAGTGCTTGCAAGATTTAGATAACGTGCTTATCATGAAGCAAAAGGAGAGATTTTGCAAGTTTTACTTGGTGTGGTAACAACTATTACCCTTTATACCTTTGTAAATACCCTGAAGTTTGCAAGAGTAAGGGCATAAATAAAGTGAACAAACACAGCCTAACTCCAAATACCTCTTGGCTTTTCACATACATCTCTAATTAAATGATGAGGATGAATTTTTTTGTGAGGTTGTAATAAAATACAATTATTTAAATAGATATCTGAACAAAATAGTCATACGGCCAGAATAAACTACCATCATATTTTTAATTACTGAAGTAAGTTTTGGTGGGAGGGAATGAATAATATTAAAAGATTTAATTAGTGAATTCAGAGCGGGGTTATTTACAGCACTAACATCAACAACATAACATCTAACATAATTAGGGATCAAAAAAACCCTACTACAATACTAACATCTAACATAATTAGAGATCAAAGAAAGTCTACCAGGCAAGCAAGACCCTTCATGTAGAAGATGATGTGGTCTCCCAGTCTTTAATTCTTGCTTTTCTCTCCTTTAAGCTTCTTTCCCAAGTACTTTTATTTCCTTTAAAATATTTAGCCATAGATAATTAAATAATTTTTTAAAGGGATCAAATAACTTGCACCGTTGGTTCTACAGAAGCTAGAAGTCAGAAATGGCTGCTGAATACAATACCACTACATACGAGAGGAACAGGGCAAAGGGAAGCAAGACACATCATTCTTATTTAGCAAAAATGCTGATTTAAATTTTTTCACAAGATGCATAAAACGTCTTTCTGACTTGGGTAATTTCAGCAGTGCTTTGGAATAGTAGGTCTATAACGTTACGGGGCAGAGCCTTTGTTCTACCTTGGCCTTGTCCTGTGCTTTTTGATGACTCTCAGGCATGGACGAGGTTTAGAAGAGGATTCCCGCCAGGAGGTAAAAATAAATTAGATTAATTGGATTAAATGAATTAGAGGAAAGTTTGTGAGGATTTTTTTGCAGATTTTTTTTCCATCCAAATGTGTCATACTTGTTTCTGCAATTTCTTTGACTTGCTCCATGGTTGTGCTCAAAAAACCAGTTCCAGCCAGTGAAAAGGATGCCTCCTCTGCCTATACTGAAGGCAAAGGGAGAACATCTAATAAAAATGTTCAGGAGAGGAATTTATTTTCACAAAATTAGTCTCAATTTCTCCTTCCCCTCATTTTCTGTCAGATTTCAAAACCTTATGCATAGAAATTTTTAAAAAAAGAAAAGACTGCAAAAATTTCATTAAAATTTTGAGGTAAAGAAAAATATTAAACTTGTTCTAATACCTATTTGACCTTTAAGATTTCTTTTGCTTTGAAACTCCTGCACACTGCTTCAGGAGAAGGTAATAAGAAAATACATAAAAGGCATTCATTTTCAGTAACATTGTTGTCAAATGAGAAACTTAAAATTCATCTCCAAAAGTGACTATTGACTCAGTAAACCAAGTAGGACTTCTGTACCAGCTCCACATTACGTTAGAGTCTGTGTCTTTAAAAGTTTTGATACAGGGATTTAAAAGCTCCTATTATAATCAAATCACACACCAAAACAGGAGAATATGAACAGAATGCCCTTGTTTTTCTCCAGCTTTCTGTGGCCTCCAAAGGACTCTGCCCTTGGTCGTCTTTCCTCCTCCCTCTGGAGAGGGCACCTCCTCTCCAGGGCAGTTCGTCTGTAAACACAAACCCAACTGCTCATGCTGATGACTCAAATCCACCCGTATGCTCCCTTCTGTCCAAGCCCAAAGCTCAGCCTGCTTCTCTCTGAATGTCTCGCCATCGGCTCAAGCTCAGTATGGCTCACCAGGGCTCTTAATCTGTCTTCTAAGCTCTCTCTGCTGTTGCTTTTTCCAGTCACTGTGGCTAACATCACTGGCCCGTCCGCTGCTTGGACCTTGAACTTGTCAGCACCTTCAGACTGACTTGCTCTGCCTTGGCTTTTCATATCAGGATTCTGTGTAAAATCTTGATACATAAAACTTCAAAGCTATGACCTTCCTCATGCTTCCATACAGCTAAAATTACCAGTCTGGCTTTCATCCTTTTGTCATAAGATGCTTCTCCCTGGTTTTAACGGCATGTTTCCCGCTCTTTCCTCCGTGCCCACAGCTGTAAGTGAGTTTCCTCTCTCATCCCATCTTCCCACCAGCTCCCCTGTCATCAAGCACAATGTACTTCTCCTCCATGCAGATGGCAGCCCCGCTGCCATCTCTGACAATCCATGGCACAAGCTGTCATCGCACATTTGTAAACCTTTCACACCAATAATGTCCTCTTCCTACACTGCCCTGCCAGCCTGGGAGGAGCTCTCTGTAAAAATACACAGCACTCTGCCTTTATGCACCTTCAGGATTTTCCTGGGAGCTTTCCTTTTTCACATTGTTTGCAAAAACCAGGTTGCTGGCCAGCTGCAAGTGTTACATGCATGATGTCCAGTAACATCATATTATATTTTCCACGTCCCCGAATGTAGCTACCTGTTGTTTCATGTTCTTTACTTTGATTGTAAATGTTAGATCAGAAATGCTAGATCAGAAATGCATTGAGTGCCTCTACCACTTGGGCATGTGTGGAAAAGGGCACAGCAAAGCCCTGGTCTACATCGGAATTTCTAATACTAGAAATACAGAGATTTCTCATTCAACTACATAAATGTTGGGAATGTGTTATTCAGTTACAGGATTAGGTTTAACTCATACTCCTTCAGAGGAGCAGCTGAAGTCATCTCTGAATGTTAAAAAAAAAAACACACACAAAGAAAAAGAAAGGATTGTTTACAAATACAATTATTTAGCATCTAACAAAATTCAGTGCCTTTCTTAAAAGGCACTTCTGGAATTGAAATCTTTTCTTTCTTCTTATTTTTGTCTCTATTGTGAAATTGTAGTGGCGGTATTTTAAATGAAGGATGGCTAGAGCACTACTGTGTGTGATAACCTTACACATTGTCCAATGTAGTTTGACTTTCAGATTTGGTGGTCACTGAATTGCATGCAGTTTTCTTTCTTTTTCCCCTGTATCAAGAGGCTCTTCTCAAAGGCATGTGCAAGTCTCTCTGGAATCATATTTCTGGTGCTCTCACTCTAAAGTTTATTTTTTGTGCAGGAATCTATAGTTTCTATAGTGTTATAACCCAAACCAAATGTTTTCTGAGGCACAATAGAAAGCTCTATTTCTAAGCTGTTTGAACACATGCATTCAAAATGTATTAAACATGGGTAGATGATGACTGCAGAAGAAGATATTTCTAGATGTGGAATCTTTTAAAAGGAGCTAAAACTGCCTTCCTTTCCAAGAAAAATATATCAATTTCCCTATGTTTAGTGTATTTCAAATTCTGTCAACAAGTCATAAGCTATTAACAAAAAGCTGCCTTCTGTTTTGCTCACTGCCAAGTGAGCCAAGATTAGGGGTGACATTCCTACCCTCTTGAAATCAGCGACAAAACTTCCTTTGACTTCTATAGGGAGAAGATTTCATCCAAAGCAAGAAAATTATTATCCTTGCATTTTCAGAATGGAAAAGAATAAAAAGCCTCCTTCCAATTCATACCTATCTTCATTTTCAGATACTGCCATGTAAGAATTATTTATACTGTCATCCTTTTCAATATAAAGATTATCTTAGTTGGTTTTGATGCCTGAAGACAAGAATTAGCTTATAAAGTATTTTTGCAGCATACAAAACCAACAAAGAATAATTCAGACAGGCAAACACATAAAAATAAGCACTTTTCTCTCGATTTTGTTAATATGGGTTTGCTATCTTTCCACACAAAAGAATTAATGTCATTGCATTAGACAGAAAACGTTGCTTATAAAGATAGTTCATTTTTCAGAGTGATGTTTGGTGGGATGAGATGGAGAAAGGGTTAGTTCAAAGATCAGTGAAATAGGTTGGGGAAAAAGTAGACAGAAAACTTCTATTGACTGTATTGGGCTTTATGTCACACCCCTGTCTCCTGTTAAACGCCGCATAGCAAGCAAAGTTCAAACTCTTGTAACTTTTCTGCAAGAGCCTTCTTAAGAAGAACAGCAGAATATATGAACCATGAAGTCCCAGCTGAATTGTATAAGATTGGGATATATTTCCAGAAATGCTGAAGTAAGTATAATCTAGGTGTCAGGAATATGCAGTGATCTCACACATAAGTAGACAGTACAGAACCTTGCAAACACTGCACGTCTCCCTGATAACTTATTAAAAGACCCAAACACACCAAACTCAGTGAAAGCTGAGTACTGACTATCTGTGCAGGGACACAAGGGCTCAGGTTTTCCTATATGATCTCTGGTATTTGGCAAATCCTTTTTTTAATGGCCAACTGTTAATCAGTTAATAAATTAAGAATAAGAACAAAGCATCAATTAAAAAAATTTGGTCATCAGCCCATTCGAGGATTAGAATTTTGTTCATTCTTCACTGCAGAAGGAAAAGGTGAGCCTAAAACACCTTAACTTTCTGAAAAAATGCCTTCAAAGAAAAGTTATTTTTAATTGGGTGTAGTTAAACTATGGTCTGCATGTTGTTACTCATATGTCAGTTTAGATATGTTCATCATGCCACAATCATGGTTTCGATTGCCTACCTGATGAAATGCTTTGAAATACTACTTTGTAATTGCTGTTCCATACTAACTCCCCACGTGGACATCCCTGCATTTCTTAATTGACTTTGCAGCACCAGGAGTGTAAGTACACCAATATACTACCCCAGGGCAAGCTAGAGTGTGATTCTGCGTCACGCCACGACGCCTATCCTGTCCCATGGTGCACAGAGCAGTTTACCACAATGAAATATTGCTTTGCTTGATTGTACTTTCAAATATCAACCGGACCTACAGCATGTATGAGTTTCTGTAACTGAGATAAGAAAACCGTATTTTGTTACATAACCTACTTCAAAATTCATCTCGCAAAACAAGCAACCCTTCAATTATCCATAAACAATACACAATTTTCATAATTAATAAGTACAGTAGACAAACATAATTTAGTAGTCAAGCATTCACTGAAAATCAACAGGACTTAGGCTCTTGAGTCAGAGCTTCCAAAATAGAAATCCAGCAGGGCAGACGCTTTCAGAGTCACATTCCTCCGAAACTCAAGTTATTTATTACACCTCAGCACAGGCTCAAGACAGTGAAAGACTGAGGTTCTGCTGACACCTGTTGATAAATGTCTGAACAGCGGAACTGCTGTCTTACAAGTAGGTAAATGAAATTAAAAAATACATAAGAAAGCAGGAGTAAAGGAACAGACCTGCCTTCTTTCTGCAGCAAAAAATTTGCCCGTCATTGCTAAGTCATAATGGTGGAGTGAAGCTGGGGAAAAGACGAAAAGTAAAGGTAAAAACAAAATTTACTGCTAGATTTTTTTTGTCAGATCTTCCCTGACAAGGATGATGAGGTCACTTCCTACTGAGTCAATACACTACTTGCAGTGAGTCATTGTGGAGATGCTGACTAAGCTGAAAGAGATTTGCTAATGACTAGATGATCAGCAGAAGTATAATTAATATCAGCAGAGACCAGTATCTCTTTTTCAAATGATCAGATTCATCCTAACATGGGAGTGTGATAAGATGACAAATACTACCAAGAGATTTTAAATTTTTATTTATTTTTTTTCATATAGTAAGATAAGTTTTTGCTTACTCAGCAGTTTATCCTCACAACTCAGCAAATATCACATCTGAACACTGCTGGGGTTGGTTAGGCTTGAGAAAAGTAAAATTTTAACAGAATTTTACTTGTTGTTCCAACAGTAAACGATTAAGATAGGCTTCAAATTTTCAGTTCTGGTACAGTCCTAACACTAATCACTTTTAACTTTGTGTTAAGCAAACATACTGAAAAAGGGAGAAGATTGCTACACCTTTCACAATAAGTATTTCTGTTAACAGACTGCACACAACACTCCCTTTCATTTGTACAGAGGGTACATGGTCCCTGGCAAGAAAAACACGTTTGGGGCAGTGTTTTAGACACTATGTAACCTATGTTAACTGCTTTTCTGATAAGAAAAGTTCAGACAGTGAAGATTTGCTCCTTTTGCTGTCGTGCACGTGTGATCCTTCCCTCCACACCCCCCTAAAGAAACAAAAGAGAAATTTACAGTAAAGAGAAAATTCACTTTCTGTCCCTGTTGCTCACCTTTGAAAGAAAATTACTGCTTGTAAAATACAGGCCTAAAGATCTTATCTTAGACAACCATGTACTTGGGTTTCTTTGTATATTCCCGCCTTCTCTGTATCCAGGATGAATTGGAAGGCATTGTAATGGATAATTACTGTGATTACTGGATGCTTGCCAGCCCATTCAGGAATTACCGTGCCCTGGATTGAAAAGGTTGCCGAAGCCTGAAAAAAAATACAGGCGGCTGCACAGTTGTCGTGCAGTCAGGCTGCCCTCTCCCGGCAGATCACCTCTCTTCGCTGGGTGTACAGCACATCGGGCCAAAAGTTCTACCACACCTCAGCTTGGCTGCCTTTACAGCATGAACCTGATCTATGGAGAGGTTGCAGAAATGCCCAGGAAATATTCGGATGTGCAGCTGCTCAGCCAAAGCTGCTTGCAAGTCTGATTGAGCGGCTAAACATTCATAAACTGTGGATAAATCTGTAATACGTTCATCCCGGGAAATATCTCCGGGCTGAAAAAGGTGAATTTTCTAATTTTCCTCAGGTGAATTGCAGCTCTTAATCAGATTCAAGGCCTCTGCTGTGTATGAAGTGAATTTGCAGTTGAGACTACTCAAAATTCTCAGACATACAGTGCACACACAGCTTAAACAACGTGTAGCACACAGGCAAGCTGGATGCTTTACAGAGGTATTGAGCTAATTCTCCATATGATACCAATTCATGTACATATGTACTTCTGTCTGGGAAGCTCTAGACAGAAACACGGCAGCCTTTGCCTGCCAGTATTTACCTGAGCAAGTTGCTCAGACAATTAGCAAGCTTTTATCAGCATTGGGCATGTCAAGGCATTGCCGTTAACCACTTTGCTGGTTGCAAATTTTCGAGTCCTGTAACAAAAAGTGTAGTCGGCAGCTCTGCTCCAGCCTTGCAAAGGCAGACTAATACAGAAGCAAGGTAAGAAGGAAAAATGACCCAAAGAGAAAGGAAAAGAGACAAGAAGCTTCATAGGCGTTGTTTAGGATGTAAATGAAACTGATGAATGCAGTTATGTCAGTTAGTAACAGTGATCATTATGGGGTTGGCTTATTTCCTCATACGCACACAACCCTCAGCCTCTCCACAGGATGCCCAATTAGAGATGGCAACTCTTTTCATTAAGCATAAGCAATCAAGGCACATTTCTGAGCTGGTAACTATAAATGTTTGATGCCATTTCTGAAATGCTTTAGATCATTGTCATTCCAGGTGTTTACTTTATTTGCAACTGTGAACGCTCTTTGGGCTGATCAAACCTTTAAACACCGCCACGTGCAAACCTCCTTGTCTCCAGCTGGTGCCACGCACCAGACCTACACACTGGTTTACTTTGGATAAGCTGTGGTGATGTCCCCCTCAGGCTGACAGGACGGCTTGGTGAGGGCTGCTGGCGGCAACGCTGAAGTGACAACCTTTCAGGAGAAAAGCAGTTCAGCCGCGTTGCTAGCCAAAGGGCAACCCATCCTTTGCACGTTGACAGTGTTTTCGTGATACAGGGGCCCAGTGGGTCACCACCTGGAAGGAAAAATGGTTGTAAAGTTCTCTGATTCAGGCAACCCTATTGTAAAATAAACACCTGGCTGACGAGCCCGAGGTCACCCCCCTGGAACACCTTCTGTGGGTGGGTTTCACCCTGCCCGGCTTTGTGGGCAGTGCAGACTGGAGCCCCTGAGGTGGTGGTGAGCAAGAGGAGCGCCAGCCGGGCCAGGCTAGTGCGCTGGAATGGCCTCCTTGGCCAATGTGGCCTCCACTTCTCGGGTGAAGGGGAGTATCTGGCCGATTGTGGAGAAGCAGGTTTGATGTAAATCGCACTAAAGGTTTGGATGGGCCCAGCCTTGAGACACCGCCAGCCCCGACCCCAGCAACAGCCGCTGCTTTCCTGTCTGGGCTGAGGGGAGCTCGGGCCTGAGCCTCTCCCTGCACCCTGAGTCCTGGTGGGGGAGCCGACAGGGGGAAATAAAAAGAATGAAAAACCACTATTTTTTTTTCTTTTAATGTTTACTATAACGAGGGTGAAACCCCTTGGCCGGCTGGTGAGGGGGAAACAACCCCTCCGCTGGAGCATGGGGCGAGCGGAGGCGCCTGCACCCCGGGCCCCGGCCCCGTCCAGCCGGCGCCTGTGCCGGCGGCTCCCTGCAGGGGGCGCTGTGGGGCTCTGCCCGCCGCCGCCGGCCCGCTCTTGGCTGGGGGCGGGTCTTATGGCGGCGCCGCTCCGCCTGGGCCGCGCCGCACGCCTGCTGCCGGCTGCCGCTACGGCCCTCGCCCCAGCCCCGCGGCCGCCTCCGCGCCTTGCTTCAGCCTCCTCCTCCTCCTCCTC
>NW_015094507.1:10199507-10216219 GCF_001431845.1 Calidris pugnax
CCCGCCGGCGTGTGGCGGCCGCCGGGCCCCGCCGCGGGGGCAGCCTCTCTCGCCAGCCCCCTGGGTGCCCCGGGCGGCCGCCTCGGCGCGGGTGGAGGGGGGCGTTAGTGCTTTCTCGCCTTACAGGGCTTTGTTCGGCTCCGGCCGTTAAACGCGCTCCCATTAAAGGGTCTCGGGTTGTTCACGTCCGTGGGCCGCGGCGGCGGCTGGGGGCTTGTGCAAAGCCGGGTTTGTGGCCGCCGTGCCTGTGGGCAAGTCCCGGGTGTGGGGGGCTGCTGCCGGCCGGCTGGGGCGGGGGGCGGCCGGGGGAAGGAGCCGGTCTGGGCGCCCACCCCGGGGCTGCCGGTACCGCTGGGTGTCTGCGGGGAAGCCAGGCCTCGGCCGGGGCAGAGGAACCAGCAGCCGTATTTTTGTGTGGTGGCACATCTGTAAGACCCCCTCCTTCTAGCCATGGACGGGTAGGCAAGGGTTGCTGTGGCAATTGGGCTAAAACGGGTTTTCTTCTCCTTCCGCAAAGGACTGGGCTTTAGGCGCCAGCCCGGGAATTATTTACAGAACTAACATCGCTTTTAAACCAAAACGTTTGCAGACAGGAGCCAACGCTGGGAAAGGTTATTTGCTTTCATAGAAAGGCTGAGCTATGCAACTCCTAACAGCAGGTATCTAGTCTTATTTAGCGTGCTGGAGGAAGGAAGCAGATACATTCAGCCACGTGGGTTAGTCTTTTGTGTGTTGTTGGTTTTTTTTAAATTTATACATGTACTATACACACATGTTTGTGAGCAACAATAGCAGGGAGGGCTAAACCATTTCTGTAGCCAGAAACTATATTTTGGGTGTATCCAGTAATCGGATTTTGTCATTTGACAGGACCACCTGGATTAGGTAGAGGTTTGGGGTTTTTTAGGTTTGGTTTGGTTTTGTTGGGGGCTTTATTATTACTTTTACTAATCTATCTTGTGGAAGGAATTTATGTTCACGTTCTGCATTTCTCTGGTACTTCGTGTTTTTTCTGAGGACATCTCTGCTGCCTTGGTGCCCTCACCAAAGAGTGATAATATTAGTAACTCACCTGGGAGCAAGGTGCTGCTTTCCTCTTCCTTTGCTTTTTGGCACTGTATGCTTTTGTGAAGTTCCAAATACCCTTCATCTTGATGACTATCATTCCTTGATGAATAGAATTTGCTTGTGTGCATATCTTTTTTTCTTTTTTTAAAGTATTGTCTTTTTTAAAATTCAGGTGTTGGATTACCATGGGTGTAAAATCAGTGATCCCTACTGCTGGCTTGAAGATCCCGACAGTGAACAGACGAAGGTAACCTTTCTTTGTACGGGAATGGCTGATATGACATGGTCCCCATTTGTAGACTGGGTGCATGGATGCTCTGGTTTTGAAGTACTTGCCAATACTTTTTGAAAACTTGCATAGTGAATGTAGGTGTAGTTGACGTGATGTCTTGTGGTGCCAACAGCAATGCCACTATTTTGTATCTTTGTGTTAATGGGGGAAAGACTGGAAGACTTGGTATAACCTAGATGACAGAATTTGGAAAACTGAGGCGTTTATCTTGTACCCATTTTTCTTAGAGAATTCGAATGCTCAAGGTGGTGGTGTCACACTGAAGAGAATCACTCTGACTTTGGAGCATTTTATGCGCTCTCCTACGTACATCTAAAATTGACATAATAAAATAGTTAAGGAAGAGTAGAAAGAAAACTCCTCTGGCTTGCTTTCTTTATACAGTGAAAAAGTTAATGAACGTGACTTTTTGGAGGGGGACAATGATGACCCCTTTTTAAAAAAAGCACAAAACCTCTTTCCTCCTGATGTTAGGCTTTGTTAGTGGCTCTTATTACAGATTGCAGGTGTTGCAGTGTTTTCAGCCTGCTGTCTGGTGTAGCTAGACTGTTCTGCTGGAAATGGTCTTTCACTCAGAGAGAACCCTGATAAATAATAATGTGTGACTGTGAGCCAGTTCCTCTGGTATTTATGGCATAGGGAGATGCAGGGGTGATGTCCAGAAAGTGGTAGGTGGTAGTGTGGAGGGGGTTTCCTCTATAATGGCTAATAACTAATAACTTTGTGAGAACTGTAGTTCCAGATCTAAAACACTGGCATCTATCTAGTATGCTTGATTGTGTCAGAAAGATGATGGAGAGCAGGATTTCCATTTAAAAATGTCCTGCAGGGTGGCTTTCCATTAGTGAGATTCTTTCTAGGTTCTCTCATATGTGCTTACATCGTACATCTTGATGAGCTAGAGGATGGTGGAATAGAACTTAGTGTAATTGTCAAGAGCAAAATAAACTGTGTACAGTTAGGATCCCATTCCCTACTTACAAATCTATCAGCATATATAAAGGTACATGTGGATTTAAAAGGTTCATTTGGGGATCAGGTTTTAGTGAAAAACTCTGACATGGATGTTAACACTGAAAATCAGGTATTTAGCAAGTTGGAAGTATTTTGATTTTTTTGATTCTGTCATCCATAAGAAACAGTACACATAGGATAGTTTTGTGCCAAATTCAGAGGGATATATGAGTGGGGAGGTATGGTCATGTCTTTCTTTTATAGAGGCCTTACAAATACCTATTAAAGTGGTTTTAGGGGTCCTTAGGAAGAGTTGGGATTGAGAAGATGCCAACACCTGACTTATTGTGTCCCCGTGTTCAATGCTCTTGCCACATACTGTGAATAGGTTGTGTGAGAACAGTTGAAGGAGAGTGAATCTCACACTCCAGAGGTTGCAGGCAAAATAAGGAATAGGGGATCATAAAAGCCTCGTAAAAAATGCAGCAGCCGAGACAAAAGATGTCACATTAGTGGAATGAAAATACTGTTAAATCTTACTTGCCTACACTCTGAAAAACACACACCTTGGCAGAATTTTGCAGTACAGTAATAGTATGATGCAAAGAGTGGAAAGAGTTCCTATATGTGTAAGTATATGAATATATCATCTTTTCCAAAGTTCCAGGAGTTACTGAACAAAGGGAATCAAAGTATTTTGCTGTTCTACCTCTTTTGTAGAAGAGGTCAGAAAAAAGTAGTCTTGAAGTGCTAAACTTGTGCTTTATTACTTGCTTTTGTGTTCTGCAGCAAAGGTTGCTGATGACCACTCTTTCTTGCTAGCTTCTCTTATTATTTTTATCTCTAAGTTCTTGAGATAGTTAGCAGGACTCCTGCAGAATAGCCATTCTGCACCTACTAGATCGAAGAGTAACCAGAAGCTGGTATAGAGGCAATTGAGTGACTGTGCAGGGTTCAGAGAGAATTTGGAGTGTGCTTTGTAGATTTTTTTTAAGTCTTCAAGTCACTGGTCTTGACACTTGTGTCCTTCCCATTCTTCCTCCAGATCACTCTATCTTTATGCACCCCTTAATATCCCAAACCTCCATTTGTTTTGTGGAAAGTTAAAATATTCTGTGTACACCTCCAACATTAGGCTGCCTTTAATTTTCTACATACTAAGTACAGACCTAGAAGAATTCTTTGGACATCTGTGCTCATCTGTAGTGAAAGAGCCCCTCTTCAGTTCCTGTTTACAACATGCTTGCTTGATTTGAGTAGGTGTAACAGTGAAGATTCTGGTTTATGCCAGGAGTGAAGACTGAACATCATTCATTTATTAAGTTAGGAATCTTTTCTCACATGCAAACAGAATTACTTGCTCTGTGCTGTTGAATAGATACACAGATATGTTGGAATTTTACCTTTCTAGACTTAGCAGAAATAGTCATGTCAAGCATTGGTGTGGTCACAGAAAATAAATGGGTAGGCCTCACTGTTTCTATGTTTACATGAGTCAGTGAAACATCAAGTTTACTGTTTCTTGAAGCATGGAGAAAGTAGTACAGGCAAATGAGATTAGTTTTAACTCTGGAGTTTTCATGCTAGTTTCACCTGATGTCCACTGTAGAGTTAGCAGGACTGGGACTGAAAAAATTACCCACAACAGCTATGAGTGTAAAGAATTGTACTTGTTTTTCCTGTGGCTAGTCCAGGTGATCTTGTGGGCTCTGATATTTAGCAGCTTACAAACAAATGATTGTAGAAGGGTGGGATTTATTTTTTTTAAATTGACTTAATTGCATCTTTTCGCAGTGATAGAGTGCAGATGGTACTGTACCTGATCCACTGTAGTTTGCAAGTTTCTGTTGAGTCAGGTGGTTCTGTGGTTTCTCTCTGCCATTCCTCCCCTTCTTGCACTGACCTTGATGCTTCTGTCCCTCCCTTTGCGTGGGTGTAGTCATCACAAGGTGATGTTCTGGGAGAGAAGACTTTGGATTCACTTTCTATTGGTACATATGCTTAATCTAGGTCATCCCAAGGCCACATGATAGTTGGATCTAAATGGTTCAAGAATGGGATCTTTCCTTTTCTAGCAGCCCACAGCCTAGTTTTAATTAGGTGATAGTCAAATAGGTCTAGAAATTCTTTCAGCTGTGTGACCAAGATGATCTTATTCCATATGCAGTGTATGTATCTGCTGTAAAAAGGAGGTTATGGAAATCTGCAGGTAGCTAAGCAGGATTGTTTCCTGTCAGATTGGTTTAATCATCTCTAAGGCTGCCTATCATCAAGCCACACGCTCAGTCTCATGTGGGAAAAGCTGCTGTTCAAGAAGTATGTGCTTGCATGTTCAGGATCTATGTGCTTTACTATATCACTCTTTCCCCTGTGTGTTGCTTGGTCATGCACAGCTATAAGCAAACAAAGTCCCTTCTCCAGGTATGTAAATAATAGCTGAGCCCCTTGTCAGATGGGGAAGTTCCTACCTCACTGCGGAGAGAGAGAGTGCGGGAGCTGGGTCCGTGCTCTGCTACTGCTTGGCCATTGGCCTTTAAGACAGACTGAGGAAGCATCCCTGGCATAATTGCAATGTGCTGCACCAGTGAAACACCTCTGGTGATGACATAGCCCACAACTGCAAAACCATACTTTTACTGACATCTTGGGTTTGGCTTGGTTGGACTTCTCAACTTCTTGGTTTGTTTTTTCATTTTGTGAGAAATTATTTCTTGTTTTGACTGCAGCAAAGTCTTTTGCTACTAAGTATGTCAGTACCTTACCTCACTGATGGTGTAGTCAGTAATGTGGAACTGGGTTCAGACATGAGGGATGGACAAGGCATGAAAGAGCAGGGTTCATGTAGCATACACAGCTCAGTTGAGGTATTAGGAGTAGGTGTATGTTTGGATTAAGGCTAGAATTGAAACCCTCAAAACTGCAGTCAAATGGATTTGTAGTTGTAATAGACCAGTGTTTCACTTGCATGTTTTGATAAATTTCCAATTGCACTTTGAATCTTTCTTTGCTAAATACTAAGGTAAATGTCAAGAGACAAGCCACCAGAAGTCTGCTTCAATTTATTTTGTAATACTTAGACAAGGTATATACCCTTTCCTATGAGTTGCATTGAAATACCTGAGAATAGTGAGAACACATATATGAAGATTTAGAAGGTAACTATTAAACAAACTGTAAATACTTTACAAATTGATTCAACGTTACCAGTCTTCGTTATTAATTTCTATCCCAGGACTTCTTCAAAAGTATACTGTGAGTGGAAATCATTATCTTGAGAGAATAGCTTAGTGGCATGCAGAAAGCTGATATGTTGTAACAAAGCATGGTTAAAATATTTTGTAGCATGGGTGTTTTAGGTGGAATTTTAGTTAGACTTTTTTTTAAAACAGTAACTGGCCTGCTCAAGTAATGACCAAACACCTCAGCCTCAAGTAGAATATCTCTACTCTTAGTACAATGTTTCAGAAATTCTTTTGTTTTTCAAATTATCTTATTTTCTGAGATACCCACGAGCATACGCTTTACTTGGACCCATATTCTATCCATTCTTCTGCCAGCAAATTCTGTCCTGGTTCAAGTCTTACCATAGATTGTCACGTGCGGATTTCTACAGGTAAAATAAGATTTTTTTCTCTATAGGCTCATGAAGATCTACAGAGTTACTGTTAGCCCTGTAGCACTCTTTTCAGCTCAGAGTGGCGGATGGGGTTGTTTACTGTGAGAGTTTCTGCTGACATCTGTTCCTGTACTTTACCTAGAGCAATATTTCAATTATGTATTGCTTTTTGAAGATGAATGTAACCTTGTGCTCAGAAGTGTAAGAACAGAGAGTTTCCAAACTGAACTGGATTCTCCTCAGTGGAACTCTTCCAAAAACTTGTAATTTCTACCTGCGTTTTCAGATAGCAATGGCATTCCCTTTTACAAATAGTCTTGGAATCTTTGGGGCATACTAAGTGGAAATGGGGAAAAATTTATTAAGTTGCTGTAAAAACAGAATTACTAGTGATTCAGTTGTGAGTGCAGTAGTTAGTATGTAGGCATGCTCTTGTGCAACAGAAAAGTTTGTGTCTCCTTTTTGGATACCAGTAATGAAAGCAGATGTGGTAAGATGTGACTGTGCACTTAAAGGTGAGTAATGCACAGTTCCAGTTCCCTTGCAGCAGTGTTCCCATTTTGGTCATGTTATTGGTAGCTGAAACAAAGATGTGTGTCAGTTTCTGTCTGCTAAATGCAACTGAAAAGTGCTTTTGCCCATCCAGTACAATGGATGGTTTTATGCATCTTTTTATAAGACCTCTTTTTTCTGAAAATGTCACAGGGCTTTGAGTAGTTTGTTTGTGTAGCGTGCGCTGTCTAGATTTTTGTGTATGTGGTCTTTGAAATTCATGTATTTCCATTTAGAAAAAACAAATTCAGATGTACATAATTCTTGGGTAGATTTGATGAAGTTCCTTCATCATCTGACGGCTGCAGTGGTACAATGCGGAGGCCGTTTTGACTTACCACTGGGATGTTCTGAGCTGGGTGTTAAAGCTTTCTGTGCCAGTATGATCCTCAAAGGGGAAACAGAAGCAAAAATTGGCTTTCCCTTGGCAATGCATTCACCTCTCTCCTTTTTTTCAGGTGATCATTTCCTGACTAGGTATCCTTTCTGATACATAGAGTCTAATTTTGAATAAAGATCCAAAAGTCGTCATTGTTAGCCTTCTGTAGCTGTTCCTTTTCAGTGCTGTAGTGCTTGCTTTCTTGTGTCATCCTTGAGCAGTAACTTGCGTGTAACCAGCCCATGTGTTCTTAACGTAGTATGTTTCAGCCCTGAGCCAAGTGCTCTTAGGGCGTTACTAATTTTGCACTCACGTGTTTAAAGCTTATCAGTTTCTGGATGGTTTGTTAGGCAGGAACAAATATCCCTCAAGTGGAGACTGATCAAAATGTGCTTTCTCCTTTACTTTTTGGCCCAAGAAGTCTCTGAAAACATGGTTTGGCATGTAATGCAGCTCTTGGCTATGCACTGCTGTGGCAGTGATGCAAGTGGGAGGGAGAGTGTCTCTCTACTTGCCCCACGTGCTCACTTCTCACCATGTGAAATGTCTGTAAAGTGCTACTGAAAGAGTTTTATGTTCTATTCTTTCCTCTTTTTCACCCTAAGAATTAATAAATGAGTAAACATTGATAGCAGTTGGTAAATGTGTGCCAGGTGTTCTGTTTGTACTGCAGCTGGCTTTTCTGAAAGTTGTGAAATAATGGATTGTAGCCCTGCCTTTCCTGTGGCTCATGCCCTGCCGTGAAGTGGGGCTCAGATGTTATCACGCAACCTGCTTGCTGTGTGACAGATTCAGGACAGATAGAAACAATAGCCCCTTTCAAAGCAACTGGGAAAGAGACCTGTGTATGCAAGAGATGGGTGGGCAGGGTTTCAAGTTGGGGTCTGAGAGTGATGCTGCAGCTATCACTGCAACATCTGGCTGTGAGTTAGTCACATACACTGTGTCCTGTCCTTCCTGCTCCATGTTAGAGAAAGAAAAGCCTGCATGTCTGCTTCTTAGCAGCTGTGGTTCACCTTAAGATGCTTAGGTATTAATTTTATGTTAATATATCATGCTATAAATAGGGATGGTGAAACACCAACAGAGCACTGTATTTTCCATGCGTGTCATGGGAGTGGCAGCCACTGACAAACAGCTGGAGCGGGAATGGTTTTGGCCACTGTCCTTGAGTGTCTGTGACTGGGAGGTGGAGTGTTTTAAAGAAACCAGACTTCTCCAAGTTCTCTTCTCAGAGATTAGGTATTTTTGCCGTTTGTAATTAAGAACTGATCTGTGGACAGTTCTTTGGCCTTTCCAACAAATACTGTCTGGGACTAATCCTGTGTGTTATGTTAATAGGCTCAACAGATGGTGCACGTGATGTTTTGTATCATCTGCCAGCCCTTCACAGCGCCTGAAATCATAGTGCTGTCTGTGGGCAAAAGGGACTCTGTTCTTTATCCATTTCCTATTTTATTTATCATAGAGTATTGGGGTATCCTGTATTTATGGTGAACTAAAGGAAGGTGGTAATTCCTAGGTATGTACTATAAGTTAGTTTTTCCATGCCATTTAGGCAAATATAAGAAGAGTTTTTAAACGCATGAGGTTTAGGTTTGGTGGGGTTTTTTTGTGTTTTTTTTTTTTTTTAAAGGAGAATGGCAGGAATCTTGTTTGTCTTTGGCCAAACCACTGGTTATCCCAATGCCCTGGAGAGACTTTATTCAAGATACATCAGTCTTATTACAGAATTGTGGCATAATGCAAATAAGTATGTGAGACTCTTCAGGTGTGACACTACACAACCTATAAGGGGGGAAACATGTCTGATGCATTGCTTCAGAAGATAGTGTGTTCTGTAGGAAATGCACATTCCTGCTTGAGTTCATGACTTTTTTGGGGGGGTATTTTTTTCTTTCAGGCGTTTGTGGAGGCTCAGAACAAGCTTACAGTACCCTTTCTCGAGCAGTGTCCTGTCAGAGGGCTGTTCAAAGAACGAATGACTGAACTCTACGATTATCCTAAGTACAGTTGCCACTTCAAGAAAGGAAAAAGGTATGTGTGGAATGTCTTTGTAGGTGGTGATGAATGTGAAGCAAGTAAAAAGCAACTACTAGTTAGGAAAACAAATTATACATTATATTTGTATTTATTCCTTTATAGTTGGGAAGTAGGAAAAGTCGGCTGATGTTAGTGTATACGGTTACATGATGCAGAGCACAAGATGCTTGACTGTCTTCAGCTCCCAGTCACATTATCTTCTTGGTTTTTTGTTTTCTTTTTATAGGAAGAATTGTGATTTTATCAAAACTCAAACAACTTTTGTAGAATAACTGTTGTAAAAGTAAAACTTTGAGTTCCTTTCAGGGTTGGTCACTGTCTATATAGCTAAAGGCACCTCATCCTGAAAATAGCACAAGTCTGTCATGTATATGTTGTTCTAAATATTTACTAAAATACTGCTGTTATGCTGGTCATACTTTGAGCAGCTGGTAGAATTTTTGTTTAGTTATAGCCAGTGAAAAGCAGTGGGAATTCACGTGTGAAAAACAGCTCCTGTGTCTGCAGGGGATGGGGGAAAAAAATCATTTGGTGGACTTAGGGCAACTGATGCAAAAAAAAAATTGTCTTCTAAGAAATAAAGAAATTCTGATGTATACCAATGGCTAGACTGTTTTAATTTTGTGGCTAGGTAAAGAGATGGTGCTCTTGCAGTTTACCCAGTGTCTGGAGACTGCAGGTGCTATCTGATTTTATGTGACCTCTTTCAGAAACTGTAGCAATCTCCTAGAGAGAGGGTGTAAAGGGATGAAACTGCTGGTTAACTTAGTAACATCTAAAGATTGTTTGAGAAGTTGAAAAAGACGTAGTGCAACCAACCACCCATTAATCATGGGAAACACAAATTGCCTTTTTCAGTATTTTCAATTTGTTTGATCCTTATGGAGTGTGCACCTAGATATGCCAGGTGTGTTTTTCACTGTCATCCACAGGAAAGAACAGAAGATTTCTGGCCTAACATATTTAGGGGCTTTAGCTATCTGTCCTGTTCTGTGAGGAGGGTGTGCATACTTGTTACTAAGGCAGGGAAAGTCTGTACTATGTGGCTTTTGGCAAAAGTGTGTTGTGGGGACTGAACCCCAAGCTGATGTTGATTTAAATTGTCACTGATGCACAGCACATCAATGTATAGAGGTGGGAGGTTTAAGCCCAGAAGCAGTGGAACTGTGTAGGATGGTGCTGCATTTGGGGAAGTAAGTGTTGAGTGATTCAGGCAAAGCTTACTCGTTTGTATGTGATGTCCATGCATATGTAGCTGTGCTGAATCTGATTCTGGAGCAGGCCTGGTCAGCGACTGCTCTGGATTCTCTCACCCATTCTCCTTGTGCAAACTTGCCTGTGTGTGGTTATCTTCAATGCTGATAAGGATTGATGTTGCAGAAGTGCTCGTGGCACTATAGTCTCCACTAGAGATAAAAAGTCTTCATTTGATGCAGCTGACTGTCCTCCAGAAAGAACATTTATGCCAGGAGTTTAGTGTGCTTTAACTTGTGACACTTTGATTTTAATAGATATCTTTTTAGCTTTTCTGAGTGTTACTCTATTTCTTGGCATGTGCTGAACTTAAATCACAGTGGTTTAAAAATCATACCAGAAAGACATAATGGTGTTTGAGGAGATCAAGAGGGCTCTACCAACTGAAGTAACACTTAGTAAGGGGTGGAGGGAGGAACTGTTCTGTCTAAACTTCCCATGACACTTAGAAATTCTTCAGTTTAATTACTCCAGTTTTCTGCCAAAGAACAGCTGATAAAGGACAGTGTCTGAAGAGCTGTTCTGTAGAATCTGCAGAAAGGAAGAGTGCCCAGGGAGGTGCTGCATCTGTCACATTGTTTGACCTTTGCTTCCCAGCTTATTGCCCAGCATTGCAGAGGTGAAATTGGCTAGAAAATGCATGGCCAAATGGAAAATTACATAACTACTACTTCTCTTCCTTTGAATCTTTTGATTTTGTCGCTTGCTGAACATCACTGTTAGTATTTGAACATAAGGCTAGTCAGTTTGTTAGCTAGGCCTCTGTGAGTATAGTTCCCCATTCTGGGTTTACCAGGTTCTCATGCTCGTATCCAATACTGGGCAGTCCTAGGGAATATGTGAACTTGTGTTTAGGTTTGAACATTACCTCATAATTTCCCCTCTTTCTCCAGGTGAAGCTGCTATTTGATTTGTTAAGTCACGGGTTTGTGTAGTAAAACTGAAGTCCTGTGAAGGATTATGAATTGTGTAGAGCATAGTTCCTAATTTATTTGAACTCTGTAGTGTCTTATGATGTTAAGAGTATCCCTTGCTAATAAGAATTCTGTAATTCTGTGTTCCTATAATGTTTTCAAAACACAGTTTTAGGAACATTGGGAAATACAGATGAAACCATTTCAGTTCTGTTTCATTTGAACATCGGCTTTATGAATTAAGAAGTTTTGGCACAGGTTCCCATCCTTTATGCTCTATACTTGTAACAGAGAAATGCTAAGGCTGCCAGAGCTGTTTACCATTGACAGTTATGTAGAGTTTGTAGTATACTTCGCTTTGTTTGAAATGCACTGTGGCAAATGCAGCTTTTATGTTTAAAAGATGTTTTGGATGCATTCTACAGTGTCTTCTATAAAATCTATATGATATTGGGATGAGATTCCTCGCATTTTTAGAGGCCTAGAAATTGATATCTGGGCTTCCTTTGAACTAAGGGGGATAGAAAGACACCTACAGAGGATGGTTAAATCCCCAATGGCCACAGAGGAAGCCGTGATTCCTGCTCTAATGTGAAGCTTGTGTTTCCTTTATGTATTTATCTGTCTTTTATGTATAACAATCCCATACAAGTTCTTCTTGCTTGTCTAACTGAAAATCTGAGTTCTTCCTACTTATTTTTCCCTCTTGCGTTCTTTTAGGTATTTTCACTTCTACAATACAGGACTGCAGAACCAGCGAGTTTTATATGTACAGGATTCCTTGGATGCCGATGCCAAAGTTTTTCTTGATCCAAATAAGCTTTCTGATGATGGCACTGTGGCTTTACGAGGTTAGTGAGACAGCAGTTCCTGCTGAATAAGTCTGGGTCTTCAGCAGAAGCTAGAAGTGGTTTCCAACTCTTCACCTGTAAAAGTGTGGCTACAGTGTCTTGTTTTAATCCAAGTAGTCACAGTAGCCATATGTGGATTTGTATAGTGTTTCAGAAGAACACGTCTAAATCTACATTGTATTCACGATCAACTTGGTTCAGTTTCTCAGTGTCTTTTTTCACAACTCTGTAACAGCTTTCCAGTGAAATACGAGCAGATCTTGAGGCTAGCTATAGCAAAGATACATACAAATTCTCTCAAAATTGTATTTTGCATCTTTAACACAAGCCAGCAAGTTAGATACAGTGAGGAAGGTAGTGTTGACTTTTATGAGAATTACAAAGTTAACTTGTGTTCACTAAGGCTTTAACATTTGTTAACATCCATTTTCCCTCTATCAGCTTATTGTAGAGGCAAGATTCTTGGACCTGAAAGTGCTTTAAGGCCAGTTAATAAAAGCAGAGGACAGAATTAGTGAATGCTTCTTTAAGTGTGACCTAGCTGAAAAGAATCAATATGGCTTTTTTGAGTGAGAAGTCCTGCCTTAAACTGTGTATAAAAGCAATTTGGTTCATATAATCTCTCTGCATATCTAAAAAGCTTGACAAAGTCTCTTTCCAAATGCATTTAGGAAAACAACAGCCATGGAACAAGAGGGAAAACACCTGATGTTGATAAATAGTTGCTAGGAAGTGCACTGTTCAGTATGTTCAGTGTATTAGAAGGAGTGAGCAGTGAGGTAGCAGAGCTTGGTGATGATACAAAGTCATTCCAGGTAAAGGCTGAAGGATGACTGAAGAGCTGCAGAAAGACCTTAGCGATAGTGTGTGGGCAGTAAATTAACAGGTGAAAGTCTCTGTGCAGATAATTTAAGTGATGCAGAGGGGACAAACACTCCTAACCTCATTTGTGGAGGAACAGATGGAATGGTCTCTGAGCTGACCATGACCACTTGGGAACAATTTTTAGGCTGTAATAGATAGTTCCATGAAAATGTCAGCCTGGTTTGTGGTAGCAGCCAAGCAAACACATCAAATATCTGAAATGATTAAGGAGAAAATAGAGAACCGAACAAAAAACACCATTACATTAGCAACCATGGAGTTTGTACAATAGCAGTGAATACTAAATATAGTTCCAGTCCCCTCAGCTGAAGAGGGTCTCTGAAATACAGTTCAGAGGAGGGCAGTGGCAACAATGAAGGGTATGAAGCAGAGGTCAGAAACAATTGAGTGTGCCCGGGCCAATCAGCTTGCAAAAGGGACAATTTAGCAGAGACATAATAGAGGTCTACAGAATCATTTGTGGCTTGCAGTAGCATGGAGACAGTGAGTAGGGGCTGGTTAGTCATCATTTTTTTCTATTACAAGATTGGGGGGTTATCAAATGAAGGTAATGGGAGCCGAGCCCAAAGCAAACAGAAGAAGGTGATGGTTCATGCCTCAAGAAGTAGGTCTGTAGAACCTCTTACCAATGGATGTTGGTGGTGCAAAAAACACTTACTGTTTAAAGGCAAGCTGGACAAGATCGAGGAGGAGGGAAGCATTGAAGATTATTAATGAACTACTTCATGGAAAAGAAGTCTCCTAGGCTAAAAATGGTCAGAGGTTGTAGGGAATAATTGAGGGAACTGAGGAAATAAGGACTATTGTTCTTATTCTTGTAGGCATCTTGTTACAGTTATTTCTGAGGACAGATAGGTATAATCTTGTTCTGAATCAGAATGGCAACTCATGTTCTTATCAGGGAGAGCATTTTAGGGTGGCAGAATGGTGCATTTCAAACCTGCTATTTCTATGAAATGCAACTTTTTTGTATGATTTTTTTTCTTTTCTGTACTTACTTTCAGGCCTATGATAATCCAGTTTATTCCTTGAATTGATTTGCAAGAGTGAAACTGATCCTTATCAACTGTGATGGAAGCTCTTCTGAATTTTTTTCAGAACCATGTTTCCTCACAGTTTGGATTAAATGACATAAATACCCGAGGTCTTAGCTGAGAATACTAGTGACTAATCCATTTGTGTGTTAGTGGCAAATTTGTCTAGTTACTTCAGTTTTCATGGCTTTGCAGGGTCTAGTTTCAGTGATTCCAATATTGAAGTGGTACTTTCTTTGTTTCAGTGGTACTTTCTTTGTTTCAGGATGCACTACTTGCCTGTCAATTTCTGTTGACTTTTTTGGTACTATTTATCTCTTAAAATCTCACTTTTAAGTTCTCTACCTGTGTGCATTCTCAGTCTCCACCTCTTCCCCCCAAACGCAGGGAAGTAGAAGAATTATTACTGAAATCATAATTCAGATGCTGGGCATAAGCAATGTTACTGAACACACTTCCTGAGTATACATGCCTAAACTCACATCTGTGAACTACTTGAGAAGTCCACAGAGACTGGAAAAGTGCTGTGAATCTCAAATGAAAGCACACGTAGTTGCTTGCACTGTCTTTTAGAAAATAAACCTTCTTCTCTCAGTGTTCGGTGAATACAGTTCTTCTATCTGCTTTCCCAATTTTACCTCTGTTTTGTTGGGATTTGGCTACTGTGTAGTAGATAATAAAAAGCTGCGTGGCAAAATAACACTTTTTTGGAAAATACTGTTTCCTTATGCTGGTTCTTACTTCATCTTGTTTGGTTCCAATTTCCTAGGTTATGCATTCAGTGAAGATGGTGAATACTTTGCATATGGCCTGAGTTCTAGTGGCTCTGATTGGGTCACTATCAAGTTTATGAAAGTAGAAGGTCCTGAGGATCTTCCAGATACGCTGGAGAGAGTTAAATTCAGTTGCATGGCATGGACCCATGATGGAAAAGGCATGTTCTATAATTGCTATCCAAAACAAGATGGGAAAAGTGATGGTAAGTATGACTGTACTAATTGTGTGCTATGTGGAAGTGAAATGAGCTTTTAAGCAAATTGATGCAACAAATAATTAGCTCTACTAGTTTATACTGAAATAGCTAGCTATTCTAGTTTATACAATTAGATATCAGATTATGTCTTGTATGACCAAAGCCTATACTCGGTGTGAGTATCCTCTTGTCTGCCTGTCCTTGTCTTTCCCTTAAAAGTTTGCTGCTCCTTTTCTTTTTTCTCTGCAATGATTTACTCAGCTTTCATAAGAGGTGTTATTGGCTGAAATTTGATGTCTGGTGACAGCTTACTTAGATCTTTTCCTGTTTTGCATTTGTGTGGGCAGAGGTGAACTGGCTTGGGAGGTTGACCTGATGAATAGCAATCTGGGACATATGGTTTTTGTTATTCCACCAGATTAATTCATCTGTGGTTCACAGCACAGCAACACAAAATGTTTATGCTAGCAAAACACAAGGAGCAGGGATTGTTGTTTTTCTTTGCTTGATTAGTATTTCTAGAAAGCAAAGCTTGGAATAAGAAGTTTTCACATTTGAAGAATGTATTATCGGTAATAAAAGGAAAGGGTAACATGTTTGAACAGGTTTGCAGTGTGGTTTGAAATTTTATTTTGTTTTGGCGGGGGGGGGGGGGGGGGGTTTGGAGGGACATGGCTGTATACTCAGACCATCCTAATTTGCTCTGCTGAATTACTCTTCTCTTTTATATGCAAAGGGCTATAGAATTTTCTACGGGTTTTATTTGGTTATTGTTGGCTTTCTTTGAGAACTAATTACTTTTAATATCTGCATATCACTAGGTACTGAGACCTCCACTAATCTGCACCAAAAGCTGCATTATCATGTGTTAGGAACTGACCAGTCAGAAGATATCCTGTGTGCTGAATTTCCCGATGAACCAAAATGGATGGGTGGAGCTGAGGTAGGGTAAATGCCCTGAAGCTTGTCATCATTATGTTCAATTTTTCAGATTCTAACAGCTAATAGTAGGTATATTGTTAAAAGAATGCTTTTTATTAGTGTTGCGGAGTTGACCATTGAACTAGGAGTCATTGATTAAGAATTGCTGAAAATCAGGCTGTTTAGTTTGCTTTAAATCAATCCTTAAGACTGTAATGACACAATCACATATTGTTTTTCTTCACTGCGGACGTGTTGCCTGATACACATTCCAGGACAGAGAAGGATCATTTGATAGACAATGTGTCATTGTTCTTGTTTCTTCTTAGTCAGTGTTAAGCCCCAGCCTTCACTTCTGTACAAAAAGCTTATTCCAGTAATCAGCATGTCTGGATATTCCCTGCCATGTATATATTTTGTTCTTTTGTGTGTGTGTGATTTCTTTCTCAAACATAAAATACATCTATTCTACTTACATGAGGAGTGGAGACATGCAGGCTAAAATCTGTTAATAGTGCTGTGTGCACAGTTGGAGACTCCTAAGTTTCCCTACAACAAGGTTTATTATAACAAGTATGGTGTGGGCTGTGGTATTGGAGACGGAACAAGTGACTGCCAGAATTGCTTTCTTAAGCTTATTTCGTTGAACAACTACTACTATATTGTGCAAAGTCCCAGTGAACCGAAATGATAGGTAACCGTGGTCTGGTCTTCCTTACATGAATGGTTCAAAAGACCCTAAGTTTTGTAATTAATGTGTGTTTTATTCTTCATATTAGATTTAACAATGCTTGATTGAGTGCACTGTTCTAAGTGCTGTTGGATTCTAGTGGTGGTTGTTCTGTTTATCAGGGAACTGGTGTTTTTCTAGTGGATAAAAACCTGTTGTAATTCCTTTTACTCTCCTATCTGCTATGTTTAGTCAGTACCTCTTGTTTCTATACGGAGTCTCTTTTTTTTTTTTTTTTTTTTTGTT
>NW_015094507.1:10216364-10314680 GCF_001431845.1 Calidris pugnax
TTTCGTTGAACAACTACTACTATATTGTGCAAAGTCCCAGTGAACCGAAATGATAGGTAACCGTGGTCTGGTCTTCCTTACATGAATGGTTCAAAAGACCCTAAGTTTTGTAATTAATGTGTGTTTTATTCTTCATATTAGATTTAACAATGCTTGATTGAGTGCACTGTTCTAAGTGCTGTTGGATTCTAGTGGTGGTTGTTCTGTTTATCAGGGAACTGGTGTTTTTCTAGTGGATAAAAACCTGTTGTAATTCCTTTTACTCTCCTATCTGCTATGTTTAGTCAGTACCTCTTGTTTCTATACGGAGTCTTTTTTTTTTTTTTTTTTTTTACTGTTCCAAAACTAGTCAGTTCTGTTGAGTTTAACTGGCAATAAAATGGAATTTGGAAATCGTTATCCTTATTTTTCCCTAGTTCCTTAAATAAATGGGCTTTCTGTTGGTGACAGATGTCTTGCAGTGATGTATCCACTGATTCACGAGTGATGCATATTATTATTATTGTTATTGCTTTGCAGTGTCGTGAGCTAAACTACACATGTTGTTGTGAAGACAAATTAATTTTCCGTGAGGGGAGGCTGTTGCAGTCTGATTCATTGGACTTTACAGTTTTTTAGGCTAGTGAAAGTTTGCAGTCTCAGATATTAAATCCCCTGGAAATGCTATCTTCTGTATTAGGCGTAGAGATGCACTTGTTTTATAGGTAGCAAAACCTTCTTTGAGATAATAGCACATTAACAGAGCCTTTTCTTATCTAAATTGAAGAAGCAGGGCTGGAGCATTTCAAGATCAGAAATACAGAACCAAATATGAGGAGGACCATGGAAGGTTATTCATAGTATGAGCAGCAAAGAGTTTGCCTGGCCAGGGTGCAGAGAAGCAGCCATCCTGTATCTCCTGGCTCTTCTATTGTGAAAGAAAAGCTTGAGGCAGCCTTAAATGTAAAAGAAGTATCTTTTTTTTTTTTCTGATACCAAATGTCTCAGGTAATTTTGGTTATTAATGAGAACATATAACTCTTCTATCAAATGATTAAAACGTCTTTGGGGTGTGAAGAGGGGACTGGTGGTAGTAACTCTTGCTGTGGAATAGGAAAGCAATAGAAGGTAGGTCAGCTGCCAGCTCTGAAGCCACTGGAATTGAAACAGCCCCATAAGTATTGGGAAAGCTGGGAAGGCAGTGAATACAGAAACACCTCACTACTGTGGGTTCTTGTTTAATAAATTTGTATGGATGCTTATGACTTTTTTTCTTGACCTCTAGGAGGCATAAACTTCCAGAAATGTTGATATTTAAGAAGTAGTGCTATTTTAAGGAATGGTAAAGCAGAGATTCACCTTGGTAAATAATCATGAGCTTATCTAAGTGAAAGTACTTTAAAGCAGCTGATATTCTGGGGTTGTGCTGCGATCTCCAGCTGTAAAATGTGGCTCTGTCATCCTGATACTAATGAAAAACGGTTTTTAATTGTCGGGGAAAAAAAACATATTTTGCAATTAAAAAACCAAAACAAAACAATGCAATTGCAAAATGTGGTTTCATCCTTGTGCAATAGGTCAAAAATCATCTTTTCAGGCCATTCAGACAAGTTTTCTAGTCAATTTTTTTAAAATATGTGTTTGATAAAGTGGAAGACCACAAAGTAATGAGGGAAAAATTAAAATATATTTAATAAATAATCAGATTGTATGGCTTATTGGTGCTGTCCTGAGTACTTGGTGCTAATACGCTGCCACAGATTTTAAAATACAGCTTTGCACAGCTCAACGTTTTATGAAAGTGTACTTTCACGCATTCCTGTCATATTAATAAAGAAATGTTTTTAATTTACAGGGCCTTGCTGGGCCAAATAGGTAGAGACGTTTGGGTTTTCTTAGGTTTTACACAAGCTCCAGTGAAGACAGTTGGATTATGGTGTGAGTGGTCTGGTCTCAGCTACAAAACCTTTCTCTGTAGGGGGGTCAGAACTTGAACTTCCATCCTCAGGTTTAGAGCAGAATTTGCAGGTCTCACAAGCGTTGGGTTGAGGGAGAGAAATACCTTGCTTGCAAGTGAAAAGCACCTGACCAGGAGATTCCTCAGAGGCTGCAAAAGTAATAATGTTGCCACGATACTTCAAAAAAATGAGTAATCTCGGGTGCACAGTAGGGAGTCAGTCGGTGTGGTATGTATTTTCAGCGGAGAGAAGAAACTAGGTCACTGATTAGGACAAAAGAGGGTAGTGTAAAATTTTGTCAGCTTAATACATTTACAAGACAATATGCAAGAAAATAGCTTCAGGGTCTGTCTTTTTTTCGCGCATTACACATTCAACACCACCCCCAAGTGTGCTTGATTTAAACAAAATCTGTGGTGCTGAAAATGGTGTTGGCATAGAAATATAGATGCATTTCCAACTCTTCACTTGAATGGATTGCTTGTGAGGAAAAAAAAATCTGTTTATTGTTAGTCAAATATATAAGTTTTGAAAACGAGGCTATCAAATCTTTTCATTAGCCTACAAAAAGCATATGTGTTTCTGATACAGATTCTAGGGTGGTGGGGGAGTAGGGAAGAGCAGGGATGGAGTTTATTTGAATAACATCCCAGTAGAGGGCAGCCTGGTATGAAGATTTTTAAAACCTTGGTAATGTCCTAGCCACGCTTGGAAAAGAGGAGCTTCCTCTGTTTCTCTGTTTAAATGGCATGTTCTTGCTTCCTCTCCAGACTTACAGAGCATATCTGTCTCTCACAGCCAGACTGTTGTTCTCAAAGTTAAACAATAAGTTATATAAAAGCCTTTCACAGTTACTGGTGTTAAAAGTCCCAATGGTACCCGCGGGAAAGTAAACAGGAGAGAAAGGAGGGGGTGAGAGGAACCCTCCCTGCCCGGTTCTGCCAGCAGTAAAACTGCACAGTCCCTGAATTGACAATTTTTTTAATTTTTTTTTTTAAATGTTTACAGCTGTCAGTTAACATCAGTGGTTCTCAGCCAGGGAGGTGATCTTGCAAATGAAATTCAGAGCACAGAGGAGTAAGCTGTGGCAGATGTGTGCTGGCTGTGCTGTGTTTTCACTGCAGGAACGTGGAAGCACGTGGATCCACGGGGGAAGAGTGAGCAACATGAGGGGGAAGGGGTCTAAACGTTGTTGGTTTGCTCCAGTGAGACTTGCTGCTGGATAAAACAGGCCTGTAAGAGGTTTTCTAAAGCCTAACTCTTTGTCAAGGCTGAATCTGGAATAGAAGCCTACTATGAATATCTTCCAGCAGCCCTGCCAATAGGTCTGGAGAATTTCACCATTAAGAAGCAGGCAGGCAATCTTTCTGGCTGCACAGGGGGCTATGGTAGATGGCAATCTACCATATAGACAAGTTCCTGATGCTTTGGTGCTTTTATTGGACTCAAAAGCAAGCTGAAAGCTATGGAAAAAATCATGTGTGTGATGTTTGTCTGTCACATCAGAAGGCTACTAATTTTACTCTGTGGTAGATTTAAGAAAGAGAATGCATGTACCCGTTGCTGTGTTCCTCTTCTGAACAAGACTGTCTCATGTCTGTTGCAATTGAAGCAGTCATAAGCACAATGTTCTAGGGTCAGAATCTCAGTTCTCTGGCTTCGATAGGTCTCCTTCAACCCCAAGCTTAGCAGAGGCTCAGAAGGATATGGTCAGAATAGAAATGCTCTTTATACCAACATGTTGTGTCTGAAATCCAAGAATAAAAAACCATCTGGAATAAGGAAATTGAATTATTAACACTCAAAGCAATTTTTCTAACCTGGGGAATGGATGGAAAGAACACATCAGCATGTTGTTTTCATATAACCAGTCATCTCCTGCACAGAGTACATCAGGGCTGCTCCTCAGAATGTGCTAGGTGGTTTCTGTTGGACCTGACCCTGAAATTATGCATTTCTGTGATCGCCCATCATTAGCACTTCTGAAATTTGGTTGATTAAATCAGTATGATGCAAATAGAAAACCAAATAAAGCATTTGCAGCTTTAGAGTACCAGCTTTCGGAATGGGGACTTGGGTTGTGCAGACACTCCCAAGAGGTTGCTTCGTGAAAGGCAGTTCTTGCCCCAATCCTCATCTTCTTGAAAGACTGCTAGACTGTAAAATGTGATAGGAGCTATGTGCAAGCTTCAGTGACTTTCTGGCATCACTGTAAAGATAATGTCAGAACATAGCTTCGTGTTCCCTTCATTACAAAAAAACCAACCCACCCAGCCCTAAAAAAACCCCTTCATGATCATTTTATCTAATGAAAAACTGTTCCCTGTTGTTAGGAAGGCTAGGAAAAGCTTTGATTTTTCTAACAGTGAGTTATTAGAAGTGGAATTTGAAAGGCTGAGAGGTTACAGTGGGAGTTCCTGACTTTGTTGTTGTGCAAGCAGAACTTTGTAGCATGGGGTCATGTCCACATCTATGATGTTAGAACACTTGAGGCTGTTCAGACAGCGTAATTGCTCTCATCTTCTACTGACCAAATGTTTTGGCAAATTCTACAGGAACTCTTACTTTTTTTTTTTTTTCTCTGTAGACAGCACATGCTTTCTGTTTTTTGTGTTCAGTATTTTACTTTACTCATCTGATAGGAAGCTTTGAAATATTGATAAATAATGGAAGACAGGTAATTTCTTCATCAATCTGAAATGTCTCTTGCATGTAGATTCTTCTTAGTCAAGTCATATTCAGGTTCAGTGGTGTTATGTAAAAATCTTTGTGTGGCACGTACCTAAAGTTTAGGAAGTAACTGCTGTCATCAGTCTGTTTTATTGTGGTGACTGGGTACATTCCTAAATGAATATTAAAAAAAATCTAGTCAATCACTCTGGGTCATTTTAAACTGTTACATACATAGCATATGGTGAAAATTGTATCAGTGTTAAAATGCAGCTTATTGATGCTACAAGGTTTTAAAACCTAGTTATTAATGCCATGTGTTGCATGGTTGCATTTTTATTGCCACCCATCTTGCCTTCTACGGCAAGATCTTCCCATAACTAGGTACCTGGAGTCCAGTTACTGGTTTGACCATTTAGCTCTGCTTGAAAGCTTTGATTCTGTCTGATTTTTGTGAACTTTAATTTATTATTTTTTGGGGGTTATGTGATTCATTTTTTGTTTCATTGGAAATGCATTAGATAGCAATGACAGTTGCCTTGTTCCATATGCTAAGGGCGCTAGTGCATGAGGAGCAGTAGTTTGTAAAATAACCACAGAGGAAGATCAGGTTGTAGATTATAACAGTGTTAACATCTGGAGTTAAAGGAGTCATCAGTTATCCTTTTCGCAACACAGGCTTATTATCTAATAACTGGATTTTACTAATTTTTTTAATATCTTGTTATGCAGAAACAAATTATATAGTGATTAGGTTTTTTCCACCTTGATAATAAAAAGGGCCAAGGTGGTAAAACTTTTCATTGGTTAGCTTAGGAAGGAATGATGTGTATATATAGTTGTTACTATAGTACTATGCATTCAAAGGGCCCCTATTTGTGAACTAAAAATAAAGAGCTCTTCGTTACCCTGAATCTTGGAGCGGTGACTCCCCAGGTAGTATTCAAAGAACTGGCATTAATATTCACCGGGGTTGCTCTCATGCGCTTTGCTTGGAAGCAAAGTAGTTTAATGTCTCTCCTATTGATGTTTTAGTTGAGGAGTAATGTATAAAGCCAGGAAATCTGAAAACCCAACAGCCTTCTCCTGTTCAGTCTTTCTCTTTTCTTGTTTAATTATGTATGAATTTTTGGTCTGAAATGTGCTGCTAGTAGACAAAATATTTCACTTCACTTTTGCTGTGGATCCTCTTAGATGGTTACTGCTATTATTAAAGCAGAAGGCATAACCCTTTGGGGTTCTTTATGTGCCTTGTATGATGAATTAACTGTATTTTGTAATGAAAGAAAAAAACAAGATGGAAAGCTCCTTTTACTAATTAGGCTTTAAATAGTTTTTTTTTTTTCCTGTTGATATCCATTTATTGAAGTTACAGGTAAACCACTTCATCTCTCAGTGTTTTTCTAAGCAATGGTTACTTTTCATCAAAATGGAGAGAACCGGTAATATAGAAACAAAATTGCTAGGAAAAACAAAAAAAACTCCACTATAAATCAAAACTTCTCTATAAAGATTTTGGTCTAAAGAGTTTGATCCTTGAAAGATTAAATAGAATAGCACTTGGGAGCACAGCTATTGTAATGATACTTCGGTATGTTTGTATTGTGTAAAGGTGGTCACAGCAAATATTTCAGAAATAACAAATCTAATAAATTCAAAATTGCCAAGTGACTGAATGGCAGCAGTCAAACTACAAACTATATGCCAACATCAGCTCTTTGAAATAATCATTTTCTAGTGCTGAGTTAGGGATTAGTGCTGTGTTACGCCAATAAAATCATTGTTAAGCTGAAGGATTTTAAAAGCTTCAGTTGAAAGGCTACAGGATTTCTTCTGTCCTGTTTTGACAGGACCTAAAATTCATGTTAAGTTGTTCACTTGCTTTGTAACCTCCTTACCTTTTACCAGTGGATGTTGTTTGAAATGATAGAAATTATTTCAGTGAGAGAAATGCTCACTGATTAGCATTCCAGATCTCTCCCAGAAATTCTTGATGTGTTTCCTTTTCAGCATGGATGTGGGAAACCAGGAGAATTTATTTCTCATCCAGGCTGTCAGTTGTGACGTTACAGCTGTCTCCCTCATGCTGAACCATGAATGCGCTCTTACGATTTGAGTGAAATACTGCTATGAAGTTTCAGTTTGTAAGTTTGTGGGCCAAGAGCAAGGATTGCAGTTCAGCTCATGAAGATGATGTAGCAGGCTAAAATAACCCAAATGATAGTTGAGAAATCCTATTTCCTTTTGCTGTTTTGAAGCTCACACTCTTCTCTGCTTATGGTATAGAAGAGTCAGTGCATTCAGGCAGTGATTGCGCATTTGTCAGCGCTGCCATCTGAGCTGCCTTAAGCAATCTCTGCCCCTGTTATTCATGTTTCCAGCTGCTTGGTGCAGTGTCTTAGCCATTTGTGCAACTGCACAGTGAAGTGACTGAGATACTAATAAACTGGCAGAGGGACTTTTTCTTTTATTCTTTTTCTCTTTCATTGTTTTGGGGTTTTTTCCCCTCCTGGATTCTTCTTTGGTTTTGTTTGTGTGTTTTTGTTTGTTTTTTTTTCCTGGATTATTATTGTTTCTTTTTGTTTCCTTCTTTTTAATTTTCGGCTTTTGTTACAACATGCTGTTTCTTCAGGTCAATCAGCTCCCCAGTCTGGTTTACCACACAAATGGGAAATGCTTGTACTGACATGACTAGGAGAATGAGCTTGCTTGGATCCAAGCAACTATAGCAGTAGGAAGAGCTAGAGGTGGAGACAGCATAAGATGGTACTGCTACCAATATTTGCTCATCAAACTGTAACTTTGCTATGTGGATGTCTAAATCCATGGTATAAAACTAAGCATTTTAGCATGCCGCAGTCAACAGTGTCTTGTCCTGTTTCTGTCAAATTCCTTTGGGTTATAGAGCTCCCTGATGTAAGAATAGCTTTAGTGATAGGGGCAGACCTAATTGGCATCCCACCAGCCAATATGCTTTGGGAATTCCTACTTCAAATTAAACATAAACTGCTATCAACTCCAGTAGTGCAGCTGGGAAATATGGAAGGAATAACTCTTTAGATGTACTCAGATTTGCTGTCATCAGACATTCTGAATTGCTTCTGCAGCGACAACATCAGAAATTTGCAAATAAGTTTTCTTTCTTGGGTAAAGCAAGCAGCCTTCTGTTAACCGTTAACTCAAAACATCAAAGAATAAATTTATGTGGGTTCTGACTATGACTGAAAGAATTTTGCGTGTCATACTCTTGAGTTAAACTGAAATTTATATTTGTATATACCACTTGCAATTATTTATCATGTTTTATGAGTTGCTGAGGAAGAAAAGGAAACTTAGTGCTTTTACAAGTATGAACAGTTGTTTAAGCAGCATATTGCAGTCCCTAGTTTAATTAAAACTGACGCCTGCAGATAATGTTTGTCTAAAACACTGAAGATCAAAAAAGATCACCTGATCTTGGTTTCCATTCCATCTTGGAAGGAGAAGACAAAATGTCTGAATTTTGCAGGCTGTCCTGTTAAAGCTGTCTGAACTGCTTCATGTAACAGGTTCAGGTTTCTTGTCTTGTAGGAATCTTAGGTGTTTTCTATTTGCCCTGTGAGCTTTCAGCTCTATGGACTTTTTAGCAGTATAAGTAGTTGTTGACAAAATGCCAGTAAAATGACTTGGAAACACTTATTTGGGTTTGGGGTTTTTTTTTGTTTGTTTTGGTTGTTGGGGTTTTTTTATTAGCTTTCATATACTGAGATTTGGCTCTGTATTCTACTAAGTTCCCTTCTTGTGTCTTCAAAACTGAATCTGTTTGAATAGCAGTATAGCTAGGACATAATTCTTCTGAAATTTATTTTGCGTAACTAGTTGTGCAAAATATCTGTAGAATTAATGTTATGAATATTAACCAAAGTAAATCTAAGAAGTAATTGCAATATATGAATAAGAATTTTTTTAAAAAAATATGTTTAGAGCCAAATGGAAAGCTTCCAGAACTTAGATTCATATTTTGTGAGTAGGGGTTTAAATTTCCATTAGACGTTGTCATGTAAGAATGTGGACAGGAAGCAGCCTTCTGTATCAGCTGTTAATAAAACATCTAAATCTGGTAATTTTGGAATATGCTCAAAACAGCTCAGTCAGGAGAGGGAAACTAAGTTGATGACTTCCTGTTACTTCCTGCCTTTCTTTGATGGACTTGCACTTTCTAAAGCTTTGCCAGGAAACAGAATATGTTTATGAAGCCTGAGTAGAAAGAGGGATTCATTGATGACTTTATCTACCAGCAGACATCATTTTGGAAATTTTATTGTGTGTGTACATGCATGTCCAAAAGGAAACCAAGAAGCTTCATCACAAAATTTAGAATGTGGTTGTATGTTATAATGGTCATTTAACAGCA
The DNA here is from genome assembly GCF_001431845.1 of Calidris pugnax. NCBI lineage: Eukaryota > Metazoa > Chordata > Aves > Charadriiformes > Scolopacidae > Calidris > Calidris pugnax. Next base: position 10,225,365 of record NW_015094507.1, read on the forward strand.
GCATTGGATTTTTTGTGTGTGTAAACCTAATGAAATTGACAAACCTGGAAACTCCATTAGCATCATTTAGTTTGCCACAATTGAGCAAAAGTACCGTTAAAATTACCAGCTTGGATGATTTGGAAGAAATGTCATACTGCTTTGTGACAGAAAACACACCTTATTAATTCCATCACTTGAGAGCTTAAGGGAAAATTTGCTGTGAATTTAGTGACCGTCCTTCAGAGGGACTAAGCTGCCACCTTTTTCCACATCTGAAGTGGGCTTGTGGCAGATACCTTAAGGCAGCCAGAAATCCAGAGCTAACCTCTACCACACAGGTGATTTTTTTGCTGTTGTATGTCATCCTGTGAATAACAGTATTAAGTAGGCTTTCACTTTTAAACGAATAGATGGACAGAGCAGCTGCACAGAGCAAGCATGTTTGCCATATGTCAAGTGCTGACAATGGTTTTCACTGTCGTGCCATTGTGAGCAACTGCATTTTGGTTTTCCCATTCAAACAACGGGCATTGTTCTGATTAAACTCCACTGCTCTGTACAGAGCACTGTGATGGCACGTGTGGAGGTCTGCGTGCATCAGGTTCAAACCTGGATTTTGGCATATCTAGGCTATTCACAGGCTCAAACACTGACCTTGCTGGAGTTACTAGAGAGAGGATGCATGGTGAAGACTCCTCTTGTGTAGAGGAGGCACCAGTCAGTTTATGTAGATGCACCAAGGGCCCATTTTAAGATTTTAGTGACAAACTCTTTTCTGTAGATTCAGTTTAGCTGACAGGTTATGCAGGATAAAAGGATTGTTTACACTGGGATTAAAATGGAAGACTTGACTGAGATAAATGCCTCCTTCACTTAAGTATTAGCAATTTCAGCAGCATGGTTTTTCCTTTGGTTGATGAGCAAGTGCATCCCTGATACATCTCTGCATCTTTTAAAATACCTGAATTTATATGGATATGCCAAATTACTGATTTTCAATGAGAGATGTCACTGCAGGGCTCCATTTATTTCCATAGGATTTGAGAGCGGGGAGGTAAATTTTCTTTTGCATGGAATTGTTACCTTGATGGAGTTTGAAAGTTCAGAATTTTTCACATCATCTTCATAAGAATCTAACTTAAGGGGGTTTTTTGGACAAAAGCCACTGGTCACTCCGTTACATCTTTACAAGGATGTCTAAGGCAGCAAATGCTCTTGCACAATTTAACATTGGATTTGAATGCTGACATTATAGTCAGTGACTAGAGAAAAACTGGATACCTACATCACCAGAGGTGGCTGCCTTGTGGTTTTTTGAGAAATTTCTACTGAGCTACATAAAGGTACTTACTTGATGTAGGAGGGTTCTTTTTGAGTACTGTGGTTCAGTGAGAGCCTGGCAATCCAGTTGACGCAGGACTAAATAGTGCTTTATATGCAACATAGTGGATTCAGTTAAACATCTCCATTTTCAAGGTATTGACTGCAAGCTATTTTTAATGTGGCTTGTGGTTTTGGTAGGTTTGTGGTTTTTTTTCTTTCTCTTGCCAGTAGGTTGTAGTTTTAGGCTGTTTATACTGAGTCCATTCTTAGTTCCTGAAATTTCAGGTTAGTGCTGTACATTAGTTGTTTTATGGGGTTTATGTGGCAAGGTAAACTTTGGTTTTTTAACTCATGGTGGAAATAAACAGATAATGCTGTTTAGTTTTGATCTCCTGAAATGTCAGCAAATTATATTTATGTTTTTTGTTGATGTAAGCAGTGAGTGTAGGTTCTTGATGAGTTCTCATGTTCCATACACATCTATTCACTCAACTAACTAGCATTAATTTATTTTTTGCTAGGGGTTTAGGGACTAACTTCTCAAGTTGGATTTTTTATTTTTTTTTTTCCAGAGGGTGACTTTCTTTGATTTTTCTGTAACTTCTTACAGGTCTCAGACGATGGTCGATACGTCTTGCTGTCTATTCGAGAAGGGTGTGATCCAGTGAACAGACTGTGGTACTGTGATCTACAGACAGAGTCTCAGGGTATATCAGGTATGTGTTTTCTTACTTTGTACGTTTTGCTTCATTTTAAGACAACGTAAAACTTGAAATGTTATATTAACATTTAAGTATATACATGTTTAAATGTGTATTGCTTAACCTCTCTTTTTTCTAATGCAGAGACTATGGGAAAATATACGCTGCTTCTGCTAGCATTCTGTTTTCTGTTATGTATCTGTAGATGGAAATCTCTATTCTTAGTTCTGTAGCTTGTTTAAAAGGTCACACAGAAAAAATGAGATTGCTATAAGTAGCCTTATCAGTGTATGTTCCATTTCTTTCTACTCCACCAGTACTTTTCCATGGGTTTTTTTTACATTTTAAAAATTCACGTATCTACCTTCAAGCACTGATTTCCCTTTTTTGAAAGAAGTAACTGGTTTATCAGTAACATTTTTTTTTCTCTGTATAGAACTAGGAAATGAATAAAAATCCTAATATTTTAGTAATGTAACTTTGCTTTGTAGCATCATTGTTTTCACACTAGAAGTACCTACTTATATTTCAAACTCATGAAATTCTCTTTCCTTGCCTTCTAGTGGGATTAGCCTTTGGCTTTTGTGTATTTTGCTTTTTAGCCTCAATGGTATGGGCTGAAAATACGGTACTTTGCTCCATATGGCTATTGTTGATGGTTGGCATAATTTGTTGCTTTACTGATCAGTGTTTTTGTATTTCCAGAGTATTGGATGATTGAAATCTCTTCCTCAATATGTGCATTGTGTAGAACACAGCTTAGCTTTTCTTGTTGCTTTGGAGCTTCTGTCTTCAAAAACTTCAGGAACAGAATAAACAGAATAAATACTGTTAATAAATACTTGTTAAATACTGGATCTCAAGAAACTTCTTCTCTTGCCCATAAACAGAATATTTATGAATTTTATGAGTGTGATGAGAACTGAAAGTAGCTCTGCAATAAGGGGGATATAGTTCTGTTTCTTCCTGCCTTTATTGCACTACATGGTTGTGTGCTCTTCCTTTAATTCATCAACAAGTCTTAGTACTTCTGAATTTAGGTGAGTTAAGTGCTAGTGATGGTAGTTAACAATTTTATACTCCTTTCTGGGGGTTATTAATTTTGCTTTGCACGCATGTCACCTTTTATAAAGGATATTTCTTGATTACTTCTAAACTTGTCTTGGACATCTAAGTAGTAGTTTAATATCCTCTTGAGTGTAGAAAACGGCTTGCCTAATAAAAATTATTGCAGATTCTTTCCATTCAACTTTAATACAAACAAAGAAGTGTGTAGATAAAACTGTTTAGTACAGTGAAGCATTTTCGTAAATGATAAATTGCGATGTCATTCCAGTTGACACTTTCCAGCTAGAGATAGAATACATAAAAAGCACAGTTCTCTTCCTATATTCACCCTCCAATTTATAAATACACTGGACAACCTTGAATCAAATACTAACATCAAGCTTTGAAAGACCCAGGATGAGACAATGAAGCTTCTATTTTTTATTACCTGTTATAAGGTAAACATACAGTTGAGCCTTTTCTGGGCTTGGAAATGCTTCTTTAAAAAAGTTTTTTCTCTGAAACAGTCTTTGACTTCCCTTCCTGTTTGTTTGTTGTTGGATGGAAGTTGTTTCATCCTTCCAAATTCTCCCTTTTTGCCTGTAACGGGAAAGATCTACCTTTTTGCTTGCACAAATTCTCAATTGCATAAATTTAGGAACTCTCCATATCTGTCTCACTAAGTTGCCAAATGCATTTTCAATACAAAGACTCTTATCTGTACCCATGTCTTTCTACCTCCATGTTAATAAAGCACAGACCTAGCAGTAAACATCTCTGATGTTTCCTGGAGTTGATCTTTAATGCACAGATCCACGTAAACACCCTGAAACACTGGTCCTCTAGCCTTTGGTGGCCAGAGGCAATAAGCTGAGCAAGCAGTAATATATGTAAGCTTAATTCTTGGCTCTCTCAATCTAGACCATGAGAGGTATAATTTCGGTCCAACTTGTAATTTTCTGGGACAGCAAGTGTAGAAGGGGTTACTTGTGAAGTTTGGAGAAATAAATGCCAGATTTGATTATTTAAGCTATTTCAGACAAGTAAATAAGCAGCTCCAGAATAACGGAGTTTAATGGCAAGTCTATTTCTTGACTTAAGATTTGTATTTAAATACCAAGTTGTACAGACTGCTCAGTAACAGCTCAAGGTATGTTCAGATGAGGTAAGGTTAAGTGATGCTTAGAGAATTATGTATCATTCTTAACAGAACCATGAGATACAAAAATACTGGCTTTTGTTATGCTGTCTGTCAAATGCAGTGTTCAGTACAAGGGTCTATAATATCAAACCATAGCACTTGTTGCAAAGTGTTAAAGAGAATCAAGTCTCTTGGAAAAATATCTGTACTTTTAAAACCTATTGCATTATCTTTTAGATAAGTCTTTTAGAGCAGACCTTTTCTGAGTAGATCTCACACCTTTGGTGACATCTAAGATACTTCTTGCCATTTTCCTCCTTCAGAACTATTGAATGTTTGATTTGAGCCTTTTTATTTGACTTGTTTACAATGATCTGTTTGTTCAAAAATCCACTCTAGTGTTCAGAATACCTCGTCTTAGTTTTGAAAAAAAAAAAAAAATAAAGTAGGGTAGCTAGTGTTTTTCCAGTGTCCCAGATGGTACTTGATATAGATAAATAATTAGATTTTTCAGGGAGGCTTTGTCCAAGAATACACTACTTCTTTAGAAAATTATCTTCTTATGCTTTAGGTTTTTCAAGTCTCAAACTTATTTGGACTTACTCAGAGGGCATCAAACACAAAAGGCCCTTTCAAAAGGTAACAGGCAGTAATAATTTATATGGCATCCATTACTATGCCATGTATTTCTTTGTGAGAAGGTCCCGGTCAACATACCCTCTACTCCCTTCTGCTGCTGCTGAAACAGAGACCTGGCAACCAAAAGTGGGGAAGGAGCAGTGTAGCCGTAGCTTGTATCTGTGGTGTTCTCAGTACCATCCTCCTGCTGGAAGTCCCGAGCCCTTCAAATCTTCCGGCTGATCAAAGCGTGTGTTCACGCTGTAGCAGGGAGGATGAACAGGCAGATCTAACTTCTCTTGTCTAACTGGGGCAAAACAAAAGGTAGGGCTTCCCTTAACTACAAAGGCATCAAGGTATTAAACTACTCCTGTCCCAGACATTTTCTAGGCATGTTACATGTTGCTAACTCGTCTTGTATTGAATAGTAATATTCTGGTTTCTAGGTTGAGGCCCTTGTATTAAGCAAAAGACACTTGTGTTGCCGTGCAATAATTCATAGCTGGGATCCCTTTGGTGTGCTGTACAGCTTATTTAGAAGTAGTAATTGCTTTTATCACTCTCCCATTTTACGAAGGCCTTAAGAAAAAATTTGGAAAATTGCGTGCAATGTGACAATTTTGTACTGGATTTAATTAGAGGTTGGGAGGTGGCAGATTTCATATGCGTGTATACATTAAGTATATTTATTAAGTATCTAAAGGGTGGCTTGAAGGAGGAGGGAGCCAGACTCTTTTCAGTGGTTGCCAGTGAGAGGATGAGGGGCAACGGGCACAAGCTGAAACATGGGAAGTTCCACTCAAATATGAGGAAGAACTTCTTCACAGTGAGGGTGCCAGAGCCCTGGGACAGGCTGCCCAGGGAGGGTGGGGAGTCCCCTTCTCTGGAGATTTTCAAGCCCCGTTTGGATGCAGCCCTGAGTAACATGCTCTAGCTCTGGGCAATCCTGCTTCAGCAGGGGAGTTGGACTAGATGATCTCTATGGTCCCTTCCAACTCTAAAAATTCAGTGAAATTTAGTGAAATATACAATTTAATTCTTCTCTGTCATGTATAGAGTTCATGATATAGTTTTTCATTATATTAATCTTTGGGGGTTGTTTTAGCTGAAATAGTCTAATTCAACACACAAATAAGCATACAGGAGGGGAATATTTCAAGTTTTATATCAACTAATTTCCCATAGTTCTGAATTTATTTATAGTGTAAAGTCATAGTTTAGAAACTTACGTTGCAGTTTCTTATTGCAGCAGAGTAAATATGATGTACTTAGGGTTGAATTAAGGTTGACTAGCTCACTTGTGGAATTTGTTTCTAACTTAGTGTATATTAAAAATGTGGTACAATTTTTTTTAACCTATTGTTAAGAGATCTGCTTGCTCAGAGTAAAGTTTTCTTTGTTGATTGGAAAGACCAAAAAAAAAACCCAACCATTTCCCTCAAACAACACATTATCTGGTTGAATTATTTTGCTTAAATTTGCAGGATAGAGTGAAGAAGTGGGGTGGGGGGGATCCACCTTGGGAAAAGAAAGAAACAGGAATGCAAAATGAAACAGTGCGTTTGATGTGTGGAAATGAAAAACACTTATCACATATCTGCCTGACAGAACTCAGAAGATGACTCTGAATTCAGGGATGAGTCAGCTACTGTGGGAATTATTGAGCAACACAACATAGACCATAACAGGCTTACAGGAGTTCAGATATGTCTTTCTCCTGCAGGTGAAGGGAATGGGTAGTCTTCCTCTTTTACTTTTCTTTACGTGTAGCATGTTTTTACAGCAATAAAAAGATTTCCTCTTTAATTTCAAATTAAATTCATTAGTTTCTGGCTGTTTTGGAAAGATTAATGCAATAGGATAAGCATATCCAACTGAAAAAACAAAGCTGGAAAACTTTTTTTGCCTCCTTACATTGTGACCTCTTTCCATATTTATGCTCAATTACATGCCTATGCTGTTTTTATTGGACATCTAGACAATGCAAATAAATAAGTAAATCTGCAGCTTTTCCCTCTTAGAGGCGGAAAGGGAAGATCCAGATTGTCCACAAGAATCAGCAAGGACCAGAAGAGAATGAAATAAAAAGTTTACCCCTTTTTGCTAACAGTCTATGAGTAGTAGGAATAATGCTTTGCCTTCCAAATCAGCAGGGTAATACTGTTGCTGTTCCTCTGTCTGTCATCCCAGACCGTGCTGGGTTTTTTTGTGTAGATCCTTTGAGCTTCTCTTTACCTCACCAGTCTTGTTTTCTGACTAAGAGTCTGGTAGGCAGTGGTGTTAAATCAAAATGCCACGTTGTTTCGAGGTGCCTGACTTAGGTTTCAGCTCACTTACTTTTAGTTATCTTTGTTGTTTTAAATAATCTCAATTTTTTCACTGAATGTGATGCTTCCATTTGCAAGAATGGAAGTCATCTGCAGTCATCATGCTAGTGAAGAAGGATTACTGTACTAAGCCTTACAAATAAGTAACATAATGTATATTTCTATGTTTTGTCCCATACTGGATAGAACTATAACAAGATCTGGACATTACAACACTGAAATATTTCAATATTTATCTCCCAGATTCTTTGCTACCACATGGAACCTGCAGTCCTGATCTACATTTCCTTTCTATAAAATTCAAACAGAGACAGGGACCACAGAAAATAATTCATGATAACCTGCCTACTGAGCTTCTGAAATTAGGAAATAGGCAGTGTTGAGGTCAGAGGGACAAGGTTTTCAAAACTACTTGGGTTGTAGGCACTCCATGTTCAATAGGTAGCTACCTCTCTGAGTATCATGAAATATGCAGGAAAGTGGTGTTTCACCTGTGATGATGTAGCATAGAGAACACACACTGTCTGTGCTCTGATTGTGGATGTTGTCTCTTGGGACGAGACTCCATATTCACTCCATAATTTGCCTTCAGCTGAGCTTCTTAGCTTAGATATTATATATTTTAATCAAACCAGAGTCTAAAAAGTGACGTTTTAACTACTCAGGGAAAACATGTTCCTTGTGGAAGTCATCTACTGGGATCTCTGTCACTTGTGTGCATTTCAGTACAGTGTTCTAGATGTCAACCAGTCCAAAGTAAATTCCTTTAATGTAGAGGGAATCTCTGGCTTGACTTTCTCACAAGTTATCTTTTGTGAAACCTGGTTTGCCCAGTATTTGCCACTTCATTATTGCCATTGTAATCTTGATTTAATGCATTTCATTAAATTCCTGCACAGCATGAGCTGTGGCTTATCTTTGCATGTACTCCCTTTAAATTAGAAGTGAGGAGATAATGATATTATTAAAGACTCTGTGCAAGCACAACATTTTATTAGTTCTGCTGCACTGAGGGCAGTTGTAGCTTGTGCATTCGTTGATTCTTCCTATGTTTCAGTGGCTGTGGCCAGTGGAAGTTAACTTGCCCCATGTTGGGCAGGGAAGTGATCTTGACTCTGAGTGGAGATCACATCTAATAAATGGGAGTAGAATATTTCTAAATGCTTAAGAAATTTAAAGGATTTGACTTGCTTATTTCTAACTTGAAACTTTGTGTCAGATAGTTCTTCCCCCCTTTATGTGATTACTCATGGTATTTTGTCAACAGCCATAGGTTAATTGAATTTGCAGTGCAATCTTCTGTAATAATCCTTGTCAGTTTGCTTTCCCCAGAAGATAATCTGCACAGCAGTGTTTCCATTTCTTTCCATGAACATTAAAGGGAGCATCTGACTATCTTTTCTGCTTCCCAGGTTAGCTAAAATATTCTTCATGCTTCCCTTCCCCCTTTCACAATCTTTATACTGTGTATACAGACTGAGTCATTTTCCTCCTCAAATATTCAGGTTGTTTGCTAGGTTTTTAAGTGGGCCATTGTGAGCTATTTGTGCCAAGAATGCTCCTTTTTAGAATAGAAAACCACTGTGGTAGGTAACTTATGACAAATGCATAGCTATTTTTTAAGAGAATTTTAAATTAGTCTGAAAAGATAAGAGATTTGGAGGATATTGTTTCCCCTGCTCCCCAACTATCACATACATTTTGTGAATCCCACTAGGTTAAGCCAGTTTGTGGCTTATGTTTTAACACAAAACTCTTTGTGTTAGAAATGACCAGGTTTACCAATTGGAATTTCATGTTTACCGCTAGCTTAGCTGAATGCACTTTAAAAAAAAAAAAAAAGCTTTTATTATCTCATATCAAAATGTTTTTCAAATACTCTCCATTTCTTAAGATCTCAAGATACCTGTGGTCATAATTCACAATATACTGGCAAGACAATACTGGGAGAAGACTGCTATTCTTCAGGGTTTTTTTTGGAACTCCCTTACTGTTTTCATCTTCAGGTAGCTGTAGATATGGGGGCTTTTCCTTTCATGCTTGCCTCTTTGGTTGCCTATAGGGTGGTGTTTAGAAAGATTAGGGAAAATTGATATGATGGGATTCTTTTCAGGATTTCACCAGTCTGTCAGCCACTGAACCTACTAATACAGTTTAATTTTGCATTATGGAATTTCAGTAGCAGAGGTGTAACAGCTGTACCTAGTGTCAGGAACGACAGCACTGTGCGTTCGTGTCCAGAAGATTATCCCTCATTCATGTCTCCAGGTTTCCCTACTTGTCTTGCCAAACTGCAAGTAGGATTTTCAAGCCTTCACTTTTATAACAAACATCTTAAAGTGATCTAATGTTAGCTATTTCTTTTAAAAAACAACACACATTTTCCCAGTAGCTGAGCATTTTTTAAGGCACAATTTTTAGTAGCTATTTCATTAAACTTGTCTTTCAGAATACATACAGCAGTTGTTTGCTTGTATGTTGAACCAGTCAAACAATTAATCACTTTGCTTAACTGTTGTTCTTGGTATACCTGAAAATATCAGTGAAATAGCTGGATACATAGTATACATTATGTATCAGCAAACCACCTTGTACACCTTACAACAACAACAACAACCACCTGTTGGTTTCTGTGCCTGGTAATAATTTTCTTTTTCCCTTTTCTTGAGAAATTCTGTTGTGGGGTCTTTTTTGACTGGTTTGTCAGTCTTGACTATTCTTCTGAACGTGTGTTTTGGTGCAGGGAAGAGGGGATTTAACACAAATCTGTTGGTGTGCAGCAAAAAACAAAGGAGAACTCTTTAATCAGCCTGGGCTATGAACTTAAACCAACGTGACATGGCCAATTGGTCTTGTTGAAGTTGTTCTTAATACTGACCTTTTTCTTTATTTTGTATTATGGTAGCAGCTAGGAAGCCTAATAAGAAAGTCAGAATCCTCTTGTGAGCACCATAGAGCTGATTTATGAGTCACTGACTCGGAGCTCTGGGCAGAGCCCCCCTTTCCTCTTCCTGGGGGAGCTGAAGCAAGAGCACAGAGGGAAAAAGAAGGGATATAAGGTAGCATGGGGAGCAGAAGAGGTAGTTGTTGTTATAACCTGTGGACACGTGGAAACTGAAAGGCTGCTGTGACTTCTGGAATGCAAGAAGTTGAGAGGGATGGCTGGTTGGAAAGCACAGCCTGGACTGGAAAGGATTGCACTGGCTGGAAATTAAACACAGATTTGTATAAGTCGGAGGTACAAGGAGTCTGGGGAAAGAGGACAGTGGTAGGGACTCTTATGCTTGGGTACTGGGATGCTTGGAGATGGGCAGTTTGTGTCTGGTGGGAACAGTGGGAGGTGGTGGGAGGACAGGTATACAGGAAGAGGAGCTAGTATAAAATATTTGAGAACCACTGGCTTGGAAAGATGCAATAAAAATTGAGCCAAAACTGAAGCGCACAGCTTGCTGGCTGCTTAGTCATTGTTAGCTGGAACTGCGTTGTACTAGACTGGCAGAGACAGGTTGCAAGAAGGAATTTAAGAGCAGGGTTACCACCATAACAATTTTTATTTTGTTCCTTTGTTTAGAAGATTGTTCTTTTTTTCCCCACACTGAAGAAAGCATGTATGTGGCTTGAGGGCAGGTGGAAAAACAAAGGTGGTGTTTGTCCACTTCCTGTAGAAAATAGGATTGTCTGGCCTCTTGCATTTTAGTTTACTCTTAAGTTTACTCTTGCAATTTATAAGGCTCTCTTCTAAGAAAAAAAAAAAGCAATGAACAGTGTTATATACAGTAACATCAAAGGGATGAGTCAGTATGTGCTGTGTAGCCTGAAAAAGTGGATCAAAACCTTTGTAATGAAAACGAACAAGAGAAAAAGGATAGTGAGGAGACAGTAGACATCAGCTAGAATGTGGTGGGAGGGAAGGTATTCTTTTTTTATTTTTTTTAAAGACTTTTCTGTGATTGAAGTAACTTTAAAAAAAAAAAGCACTTTCAAATATCCGTATGGAAACAAAGCCATTATATGATAGTTGCCTAATAAATAGGGAGAAAAAAAATCAGATGAGTCTTGGAAAATACGTGGAAGCCTTAACAAAAAAGTGTTTACTTTAAGAAAACACTTTCAAATCCCTTAAATGGCAATTCCAAAGAGTTTTGCTTTCAAAGTATTTCTTTTTATTTGAGGCAAATCATTAGCAATAAAATGAAATAGCCTGCTGTTAATTTATTTTTTAGATTATGTATTTATGCTTTTTATTGTGTATATTAGAGAAAGCATGATGTGAGAGAGAGACAGAGATCACCTTTGTTTCCTGTTTTTCTGTTCTGCTGCATATAATTCTCAAAACAAAGCATATATATTCTCTTCTCCTGTCTTTTGAGTGATCATCCAGATGGAAGTAAAATAGAAGCCTTGAAACTGATAGAGAAATCTCTGCTCATAAAAGTGCTTTAGCTCTTTCTTCTGAGCTAATCTCTGATATATCTTGACATGTCTGAACTTTTTAACTCAAAGGAATAAATATTGCCTCTTTCCACTTAATTATTTTTTAAATTGCAAATACATCAACTTTCCATGATCATTGAGTAGCCATCATCCATCATCTGCAGGATGAGTGGTACTGAGAGCCTTCTCAGTATAAACACAACAAAGTTGTGTTCCTTTCAGGGACATCTTAATATCTCTTCTCCACTATACCCTCCCTCAGACGTTCATAAGTGAAGTCAGGTCTCAAGAGATTAAGAGATCTTACTTTCAAAGAGTCCAAATTGTTTGAAAAATCTCTCATGCCTTTGGAGACTAGAGTGACACTTAATTAAATATTTGTGGCTGTGAAGAAGGAAAAAAAAACCCAACCCTGAGTTCTTTTGCATAGCTGCCTGACTAAGAGTGAGAGTTTGAGAGCAAGCTGAGGTATTGCATGATTCAAAGAAATTAGATTCTGCTGTGGAAGCAGACATCTCAGTGATGGGCTGTGCTCTGCCATTCATTTCCCAGGATACATTAGGAACGTACCACTGAGGCCCTGCAACAGTCTCTTCCAGTTTGAAGAACACTGTGTACCATGAGATTATCTGTTTTCTATTGAATGTGAAAACTGTTGTGGATTAGCTCTGTGACAAACTCCAGAGTAAATGTCTAGTTTTCCAAATCTCCTCTTGTAGAGGATATTTGAAATTTGGACGCTTTTGAGTGTATGGATTTTCAGGGTCTGAGGAGTCTCTTAAATAAAAGTCTGAAGGATCTGACTTGCTTTAGTGAGCCAATAAACAGCAAGGGAAACATGCTTCTCCCATGGTGGTAGTACTGAATGCATGGTTCATTCAAGTTTAGGAGGTGGAGGTGTTATAATTCTAGTGTAAAGCATACATAAAAACCATACGGTCTGAAGTTACAGTTTTGCGTGTAGATACTCATTGTGGACCTTACTATACATAAGGAATCACAAAACCAAAATTACATTGGTTTTAAGGCTTTTCTGTGAGCAGATTAGATTAAAGGGATTTTTTTGTTTTGATTTTTATTTTTGCTTCGTTTAAAAAGAAATCTTCCTTATTGAAATGATCCAACAAATTATCATCTTTAAGATAAAAGGCAAACTGAATGTCAAATAACTAGTGAACAGCTATCAAAATGAATTCAATTTAGAAAGTTGTAGCTAAGTTGGAGGCTTACTTGTTAAGGCTGAAGATGACTGGCTGGGTTTGTTTGGTTTTTCAGGTCTTGTTAACATTCCAGTTATGATTTGGAGACAAACACATGATATGCTTGACTTCTGGTACTTCCCAGCTGCAGAGGCCTGCCCTTCCATTGTGCTGCCACTGCCGTGACCTGGGGATAAATGGTTCCCCCCCTGCCCCCCAATCAGTTTTCAGCCATACTGGTGCCCAGTGAACTGGCTGTGCTGGTCACCAGCCTGTTACTCCTAGCCCAAAGGAAAGAGCTAAGCAGGGGGATCTAAGGCCACACGAGAAGATCCCTTTCGGTCACGGGCCACAGCTGGATCAGCTGCAACCAGCCATAAAGGTGCATCCTCTTCTGCCTGATATCTGTCCCATTGCAAAGGGTGTCTTCCTCTCACTGGAAGACCACAGCACATACTCCCTACAGTAGCAAGTGTACCTGATGTAAAGGTCTCTTTCAACCGCCTGTAGCTGCCTCGTCACAACCTCTTAACTTAGACTTGATATTGGTCTATTTAACCACTTCAGTGGGGCAATGGTTTAGAGGTAATTTGTCTGCAAAATTTGTCTTCTAAGGACTATATAACATCCACTTTAACAAGATGAATGCTCTTGATTTTGTAGTAACAACTTAGTGTATTCCTGTAGACCATCAACCCTCTTGCTGTTTTACTAGCTGTTCATTGGGGAGTGGATGAATGAGTTCCAAGGCAGCAATGTAAATCCCTACTGTCACATTATTGTCCTTTTTTTTTTTTTTTCTTTTTTTATGGAATCCAACTTTTGTTGCAAACATGGAGACTACAGTTATTGTGCCCATTTGCCATTTAAAAAAATGGTTTTTTTCAACAGTCTGGGGATTTCTTTTTATGAAAGCTTGTTCTTCTTTAGTAGGATGGTTTTGTTCTGTCAGATACTAAAATACAAATGTTCCAATGTTGTTATGGTTTTATACTGCAGTTAAGTTTTTATTTGCTAAAACGCTTGTGCATGAGGCTTGAGATCTTAAAACAGTTTCATCGGTATATCAGAGTTCAGTGTAGGCTGGATGTTCTTTGTTTTTCTGGGCATCAAAGCAGGTTTTCTCTATAGAACTCTGTGCAACTGGATGGACTTAGCAGGACTTTTCTTCACTGTGAAATCTTTTGAGATGGTCAAAACTTTGGACTTCAGCAAAAATCAATTAACATGCAGTTGGTTCACTCAGAGAAAGGATACTAAGTTGACTGGGTTGTCTGGAAAGTCTGTATTACAGCAGTATGAAAAGTAGAATTTAATTGGCTAATATATCATTTTGCATGAAGAGATAGGGAAGTTCTCCTTAAACCAAAACAGCAATTAAGAGAGATGAGCTTTATGAATGTACTAGACCTGGCTATACTCTCTTATTAGATTTAATGGGTTTAAAATGACCTTCGCCATCTCATTGCTTCCTCAATTATTCTTTCCTTTTTTTAAACTTACAGTAATTACAGCTCAGCTCTGATCTACTTCCATTATTCTGCTCAGCTTTTAATAAGATAAGCTGATGTGCTGTTTTATTGGCACAAACGTTCTATTACAGAGTTCCATGAACAAATTTATGCGGAGTTTATTCGTTTATACTTAAAAGCAAAGACCCAACCTTTAGTTTTAGGAAAGAGGCCGTGTGTGTGCCAAATCTTATTTTAAGATGTAAAAGCTTTTATTTCATGTATCAATAAGGATTCTGATTTTTTAGCATTGCTAATAGATGATGCTTATAATAGTAAGTTCGGTTGATAAACTGGGTTGTAGATATAAGAGCATATTAAATATCTGATCTAGCCTTGCTGCTTTTTCTTTCTACTATCCTCTAAACCTATTGCAAAACAATAAAATGTGACTTAAAAGTAGTGGAGTCTTTCAGTCCCAGCTCCAGATTGAGTCAATGCAAAGACTGTGGTACAGAGTGAGTAAAATGAGGCAATTCATGTTTGAGACGTGCACTTCTGTGTACAAGTGTGATATTCTAGAAGGTTGATAGAGAAAAATGCAATTTCAGTCTACTCAAATCCAAAAGTTTACATTTTAGCAAACTGTATGTAGTTGTCCTTTGGTGGTGACAACCTTCTGCAGAACAACACTTCAGGAATGTTATTTCTGAATTGACAGGGAAATTCCTGATTTTGAAGTTCATTGTACTTACTTGAACAGGATCATTTTATATCTGGTGGGAAGTTCCAGGCTTTTAAGAAGGATGGAAATCTTTAAGAAAAAGTAGCTTGTTAAGTAAAATAAATAAATAAATCTTTTATACTTAGTGATTTTTAAAAGAAGTTATTAAAAAATAAAATTGAGCTTGAAGGTTTAGCATGGAGTCTTTTGACTCAGCTGTGACTCCCCATTCCAAGAAGTCTGTAGAAATAGGGGTTTGTGGCAAGAACCTGGTATGCTTGGTAGCGTTGGCTCCACAGCAGTCGGCGTGGTAGAAGCAGCTCCGTAACAAACATCTGAGATTTCCAGCAGCCCCTTAGGGAACCTGGTGAAACGCTAGCCACAGCTCTGTCAGTGTTCTCTGTGTATTTTGCTAGAAATTCCTCAAAACCAGCATGTTAACATGGCCATGACTGGCATTTTTCCACTATAATCCATTAATCTGGAGAATTCTTTATAAGTTCTTAATATTTAGTACGTATTCAGCCCTTTCCATAGCTGTACCTCTTCTGGTCACTGTCGTCGTTCAAGAAAGAGCCTACAGCAATTCCTTGCCCTCAGGTGTTAAAAAGTTTTGTTTCAGGAGGTGAAGAATTTACATTATATGTTTGGTCTTGCAGGAATTCTTCAATGGGTGAAGCTGATAGATAACTTTGAGGCTGAGTATGAGTATGTCACCAATGAAGGAACAGTGTTCACTTTCAAGACAAACCGCCACTCTCCAAATTACCGGTTAATCAACATTGACTTCAGTGACCCAGAGGAATCCAAATGGAAAGTTCTCGTCCCTGAACATGAAAGAGATGTTCTAGGTAAGAGTTCATGTCAAGTCAAAGATTTTCAATTGTGATTTTTTTCAAATTAATTCAGTAATCAGTCTATTGAATGATCTTGTACAGACCTTCTTACTTTTTCCCTGTGTTTGAACTTTGTTTAGGATTTGCGATTAGAAGACATATTGAGACTTGAGAGATCCAGGATCCATTTCTCTTTCTCTCACATCCTGTGTGGCCATGGTGAATTTGCTTCATCTGACCTTGTTTTAATTCTATGTTTGTAGCAAATGAGGGGAAAGTATTTTCCTGCTTCATGTCATTATAGTAAACATTTACTAGACAGTCAGGCATTACAGCAAGAGGGACTTTGTAAGCAGAAAGAGAGGAGGAGCAACCCTGGCAGTAGCACAGCAGACTATGAACAGAGTTGGCCAGAATTTGAGACAGGATTTTCTGTTGTTCCTGGGATAAGAGGATTAGACAGCACTTGAAAAAAAGCCTTGGGAAAGTTGAAGGGCATGGAATTCTCTTTAAGTATAAAAGCGAGTTCAAAACATAAATATTTGGGTTTGATATAATTGAAATGAAGGTGTATTTTTTTAATCCCATCGTTTTGGGGGAAGTTCTATTAAAACTTAGAGTTATATTCAGGTAATAGAGAAGACAAGAGGAAAAATTGCTTGCCAGTGTTAATTTCTGATCGGGTGCCAGTTTGCTGACAGTTTGTGGAGCTGTGCTTAAGTTACAGCAATTTATAAAGTGGGACCAAGTTGAAGGATTGACTTAGAGGTAGTGAGTGTTCAAACAGAATGGGACAGAAGCATGTGACTGACATGAAATGTGGTTACTGTGTGTGAGTTTACCTGAGAATGGGGTTTAGGCAGCCAAAGGAGCTTTGACCAGAGGTGATGCAGGCACTGGCTATATATGCCTTCCCCGGAATAAGGCCCCATCTGATCTTCACTACACTCAGTATTTAGCTCAATTCTATTTTGGTTTCATTCTGAAGGCAAAGTTGTGCTGAGTTCATGTTAGTGCATGAGTAAAAAAATTTTAATGTGTGCAACACTCCTTTAATGTCTTCTACGTGACAGCCTTGACTATACAAACATAACAAGAACTGCATTTAGAAAACTGAAAGTTCAGATAAATGGGTTTGCTGAGGGCACTGGCCTTCAGACTGTAAACACAACAGGCATTCAGCTCTTAAACACTTAAAGGCAAACATAATCTGTCATATGAAACCATCAGAGTGACTCTCAGGAGTCTGTTGTGTGTCATTAGACTTCCACTGTATTTGAATGTGAAGCAAGAGTAAGCAATCATATGTCCACTTCCAGCTCTAGCTCTTTGGAGAGGTATGTAAAGGAATTGGATTAAATTAACAAATGAAATTGTCTCCATAGGATGAGTTATAAGTGGATCTTAGTGCTATAGTACGGTAAATTAGAATTGTTCAGTTGCTTCTTTGTGTCAGCCACTTGCAAATCAATGTTGTATCATCAGCACCAAGACAAGGGAGTTTTATCAGGAGATTGTAGCCCCACATAAATATAAAAAAAACACGCCTTCACGTGATGAAGTCAGCAAGCAAGCCAATATCTATGTCATGTTGTTTTAATCATTCCAAGATTTGGTTTAGAAAGACATAATTGTAGCAGAAGGCAGTTAATAATTCATTGCCTTGAAAACCTTGCAGTCAAGTGAATTTGATTTTGTGTGATCCAGAGATGACAATGTAATGAAATGCCTTCTGCAAAAGCTAGGACAGCAGTGATTCACAGGCTAAATGAGTACTGTTGCTTGTCCAGTTTAACATATGTGTGGGAGAGACTCTTTACCAAGATCTAATTAGCTTTATTAGAATTTCTTTATAAACGTTAGTTATATAGTTAGTGATGCTCTAGGTCACAAATGTGTTTTACTGATAAAATATGGATATTCAGCTGAAAAATCTCCTACTCTGGTGTGATCTGCCTGGTAGCCATAGCCGCCTTTGTTTCTGTATGTTAAATTAGATTGTTTCATAAAAGCTGCACCACGCAAATACAAAAAGTAGATTTATTTATGAATAATAAATTCAGGATTAAGAATTATGAAGCTCTGCCAGCGTCCATCAATGGCAAAAAGAGAAATTCCACAAAGTATCGTAATGTGTTTTTAGGGGATAGGCCACAGCTAATACCATCTAACCAAGAAATAAACACACACGCCTACAAGGCAGTGTGAATGTCATTCAGTTTCTTCAACGCATGCTTCAAGATAGACTTTTTTAATTGGCTTTGACCATTTTGTTTTCAGAGCTGTTTATAAATGAGCTAATATGGGAAATACAAGGGAAAAACAACAAACATTCCTTCAACAAGGTTGTACACACACCTCATTTTACAACTCTCAGCAGGGATTTCGCACAGAGTTGAGGTAAATTTGCATCTCTACTCTGTGAGCTGAGAGGAAATAAAAAAATACAGCTATTTTAGAATTAAATTTAAGGGGGGCCTCAGAACATGTTGGAATGTGATGAGACTCATTTCCTCCCCTTTGGAGTTTGCTTGTAAAGTGTTACTTCTAATTTTCAGGTAGTCTAAAATAGAACCATAGGAGAGGTTCGCATCTGATGTTGAACTTGTGCTTTAAATGATCACATAAGCTGCAAGTAGGTGTGCTGAGTTAGTTAAAAGGCAGCTATGAAACTGTAAGTGGAGACTGATCAGTACAGACACTGTGACCCTAATTCTAAATTACAGAATAAACCTGCTGTCTTTGGGAGGTTAAATAACTAATTTTGAGAACTGTGACCTCCCCCCTGACCAGTGCCCAGTACTGGTGGAGGAGGACAACTTGAGAGTAGCGGTTATATCCAGCCCTGTACTTGTGATGATGAAAAGAAAAATAGAATAGATCTCCTGAGTAAGGAGGGCTGAGAAATACAACGTATTGCTGAATGTGTCATAGACGAGGTGAGTGATCTTGAACAGCTTCTTGCATCTCAGTTGGCCATTTAACAAACAGGGGCAAAGCTTCTGTACCTTGTACACATCTGCACACCTAAACTCAATGCGTGTAAAATGCTTCCCTTCCCTGAGCTGGAATGTGCACTCCAAGTCAACAATAGTATTTTTCTCCATACCTTTAACCTGCTGGGTTATTCATAAATACATAAGAGTTTGGGGAGGGGAGATGCTGCAGCCGAAATGTATCTTTTGGTACTGTAGTCAAACCAGGAGGGAAAGTCTGGAATGAGTACCACGAAATTGTTGATCCTGAATGACAAGGATGTGCATGGGTGTGAGTAATCCCTTGTGGTGTTCTCAGCTGTCAGGAAGCTTGTCTGCTCCGTTACACTGTGGTGTTTTTCAGAGTAACCGTAGCTTTACATCCCTGAGAGTTCTGGCTGCGAAGCGGGCGCCGGAAGGATTGTGTGACTGCTCTGAGGAGCCGTCGTGTGACCTTGTGTGTGTAGTCCAGAGGGAAGGACCCTGCGGAGATGGCTGCTGCAGAAGTGTGGCAGAGAGGAGGAAATTGGCTGCGACGCAAAAGACCAGATTGATAAGCTTCTACTGTGAAATGTGGGGAAAAAAATCAAAACCAACAAACAATAAATTGGCTGGGATGTGGCTTAGTTCCAGTGTTTCCCAGCAACAAAAAGCACCCCCTAAGATCTAGGCAAGGCAAATGCAGTACCTCGGTCACCGGAGACATGGGGAGATGATGTGGTCCAGATGCACGTCCCTGACTGAAAGTCTTATTCTGCTCCCCTGGTAGGGCTTTTGTGGCTCTGTTTAACTCTGTTTACCATGGAAAACTTACATCAGTCACAGATGAGTAAAGCCTGTAGGTTACTTAAGGAAGCGTTACTCCTGATGCTTGCAGCTTCAGAAGAGCTTTGCCCCCCTCATACTCTGTCTCTTGTTTGTATGTCTCATACTGAGATGTGGGGTATGAAATTCTTGTCTTGTTGAAATTGGTTGGAGCTTTTCCATTAACTTTAGACATGGCAGGCTGTCACTGAGGATGGTGTCTCAGAGAGAAGACATATGCCTTTTCATATGTTCTGAGGGCTTATCAACATTTACTCACATATTTCAGAATGATTCATGTTTTATTCTGTAAATTGCTCATGCTTTGCTTGCAAGTCTACCCATAAGTAGCCTTGAGTAAACGGGTCATTTTAATTGAGATAACTGAACACCTGTTAATCTGCTGAGACACTGAAGTTTATGGTCGCTGTCTGTGATGACCAAAGAAACCAAAATGACTTTCCAGCTCTATTTTCCAGCTAAAGCTACATTAAAATATATCCATTATTTGTTGAGTGGGTGCACAAGCACATTGTACAGCAAATAACTCAGCAGTTTCTGCTGAAGACTTATGGTTACCTACCTCTTCTAGCTTGGTGTGTTCTTCATCAACATTTCAGCATGCATCTGTCAAAGCATGTTTGTACAGTTGGACACTTAACATATTGTAGCTAGTGCTGCAGAAATGAAAGGCCAGGACTGTCATAAGTAATTAAGGTTAGTGGCACAGATGTTTGGTGTGAGGATTCAACCTTTTTTTTACTGAAACTATTTCCAAAGTTGTCCATAGTAACATTGCTGGTGACAAGTTAGTGGCTACTTTGCTACTAATTAAAGCTGTCAAAATAAAAGAGTTTTTGGAAAGTAGTAGTATATTGATTTCTAAAAGGTTGAACTAGAACTTTTAGAAACGGTTGGGCTCAATTTTCTAGGCCTTGTTAAGAAGTATAATTCCTGTACCCTGAAATCTAGCTATTGAAGCATTGTGGGTAACCTATTGTAGTCATCAAGGTCATCACTGTCATCTCCAGAGAGAAACGGGTAGTACCAAGGATAATTCTTCCTACCTGCTTTCAGGTGTCTCCAAGTGTGTCCATCTCTCTCTGATGTCTAAGCCAAGCAGCTCAGGTTGGAAAAAGCAACCTCTATGTGTTTATTGTTTAGTAAAATCAATCCTTTGCCTGATGGGTATTGTAAGTAGGTGGATTATAAATATGCTGGAGAACAATTCATTACATTTAGGTGTAACGGTGAGAATAGCTGCTCTGTTCATTGGCATTAACTGAAAATAAACTGACCCTGTATCATGAAGTCTTGAATGGTTAGTGTTTTTAAAAAAACACTTGTGTAGTGAAATTGCTCAGCAAGCAATTCACAGTATCCCAGAACAGGGTATCCAAAATAATTGGGTGAACTGCATTCTAAAAGTGCTTGTTTCGTTCTGCCCGTTGTCTCTAAAAGGAGTCTACAGCAACGGTGTCAGACTTAGCTTTTAGACACGTGAAGCTTGCAAGCACACACTCTTAAAAGCTTGCAGAGGTACAGAGATATGCAGGATGTGTTCTGCAAGGCATGGGTGAAACCAAGGAGGCTGACTCCTAATGCAGCAAACTCGACAGTGTCTGCAGTTCTCAGTGCTGAGCATGGGAGTAACAGAGACTCAGCTTGTAGCCTGCAGTCAAAAAATAGTTCTTGTTAATAATTCAGCATTGTTTTGAGCTTGCTATGTATGTATATGTTGGTTCTTAGTGTCTTTTTTTTCTTCTGCTTTTTCAAGTCTGCTTCAGAGTTTTGCTCTGTTTTTAATTTTTGCATTTCTTTGTAGCTTCCATTACGTTTTGGAGGCAGTTTGCAATGCAAGAAAACCAGTTATAATACAGTTATTATACACAGAAACTGTATTCCTAAATCTTATAGAATGTTTTAAAAAACATTTTGCATTGTCTTCACATCTGTTATCCTCACTTTGTTGAGAGCATCTAATTTGTAAACCAAAGAGGTGATGGAGAGTTAATATTGCTCCTTCCTAGGCAGGTTGTTCAATAGCTGGAATCCCCACGTAAGCCAGCAGCCTTACCCCTGGGCAATTGAATCTTTTTAAATAAAAGAGTAATATCTCTTCATAATATGCAAGTTGAAGTAATAATGTACTTTGCCCTTTAATGAAAACATCCATTAAACTGCAGTGCTTCATCAAATGATTGGTGAGGAATTAAGAATCATCACAATTTATTTTTAAAATAAAGATAGCTTAAGTAGTATGCTTGCTGAAGCAAAACTACATATTATAAACATTTGAAGTTGACCTGAGAGTGTCTATAATCCATTTTGTGCGAATAAAGAAAAAAATTAGTGGTGGTCTTTGGGAAGAAAGGAGGAGTAAAGCTTTATTTTGGTGTTTATGTAACATAAATTCATATGACTAGAAAGTCAGACGAGTGTTAAATTTCCCTCACTTGGTCCTTCAGGAGCAAGCTAAAAAGAAAGTAGACTCTTTTGAGCTATTAGGATTTGAAGGTCTTCAAGCTGTAGGGGGTCATGACAGACTTGAACTGTATGTGAAAGCATGGTCTGTTAAAGAAGGTAATTGTTGCAGAATGAGTTTTGACCTTCAATTCAGAAAGAGCTTTTTACCCTTAATGGAAGTGGCACCTGATACAACTTTGAACTTTTGTTCTGGAACCTGAATGTGCAAAGATGCATTTATAAGACTGACTTCAGTACCACTCTGAATTTAAATTATTTGGTTTTATAGGACTTTGAGGAAACTGGAAAGAACTGATAAAATGTGAATAACATTAAATAGTGTAAAACTGCAATTCAGTCAATTTTGCTTTGCTTCTGTTTTGTTTTTGATGTTTTTTCCTCCTCATCTCACAGTACTACTTTGACATTACAGCGTGCCCCAGTCAGTCCTACCTGATTTTTCTTGGTCATTTGATTCCATCTATTTGGTTTTTGCTTCCAGCAGATATCTGAAGACTTTGGCCAGTGCTGGTGGTACCTTGCCCATGATTTAGGTTTCCAGTCTGACTTGTCAGGGAAGAAGTAGCACATACATAGTTGGAAGAGGACAAGAATCACTGCCTCACCTCGTTCTACAAACAGAATGTCCCGCATTCCCTCCTTCCAGATATTTTTATTTGACTTTTAACCCTTTTTTGTACTTTGTCTTGTTTTTATTTGATTTGTGAATTAATGAGAAATTGAAATACTGTTGTTGCAAAACAGGGTCACTGGTTTCTTAAATGACAGAAATACTTAGAGACATGAAGATGTTTCAGTCTTTTTTCCTGTCTGCATGAGTAAATAGATTTGTCACCAAAGATCTAAAGCCAGTGGCCCAGGAGACAGGAGAAAATATGTTATGTGATATGTTCTGGGTGAACTGGAGCCCTGAAGAGTTTCTACATTTCACAGGACATAAAGATGGGGATTGGAGTGAGATGGTCAGTTGAACTGCAGGGATTTTTGTAGAAATTGCCAGCCCAGACATTTATGGGTTTTTTTTAAACAGTTGAATTTTCCAAAGTCCAATTAAAAAAATAGCATTCCACAAAAAAAAAAAAATCACATATCTCTGTTCTGAGGAACAAACTGAGAATAGGAAAGGTTCTGTGAAGCAGAAGCTCTTATTCCTGTGCAGCCGAGGTGGGCAGCTCTGGAGGGGCACGGGACTGCCAGGAGACACATAAAGGAAGCGAACCCCTGCAGAGCGCTTTGTTCCCGGGTCCTTTTGCCAGATTGAGTTCGCTGGGCTGCATCCTGTTCTTACTACCTTATAGTCTTAGAAATGCTGTTTAGCAACACTAACATCTGGAATAAACATGGGGTTTCTTGAACATGATGTGTTGAGGAATCTATCACTGCCCTTCTCTTACAGCTGCTAGCTCTTGCTTGGAAGAGTAGCCTCCTAAATACTTAGGCAATATAAACAAGATGAATAATAACCTCTAGGTTCTATACTTCATTGTGCAATACAGGATCACATGACTTTTTGTTCTTATTAGTTTAGCTTGAGTCTAAATTAAAATGATTGGTTTGATTTTTCATGCATCTCCATAAGTGTTGCTGGCAAAGATGAATGTTTGCTTGGGTTTTGCATTGAAATATGTGATATTTAAGAGCAGTATTGCTCTTGAAGTACCCCAAATGCATAAGCATCTTGGTTAATCAGTTATTTTTTTTCTTGTGTCTGCATAGATTAGCTTCAAGTGGCAAGGTTAGTGCCTTTCCAAAGAATGTCAGTCTTTACTTCTGTGTTCACTTTTTTCTTTCAAAAGACAGGTGACTTCTAAATGTTTAAGAGTTAAATTCAATGCGTGTCAGAAATTTTGGTGCTTGTATTTAAGTATGCTAGAGAACTTTAGAATCGGATTACATATGATTATTTTTTTTTTAAAACTATGTTTTCTGTGGCTTTGTTTTTCTTTTCCACACTCTGCAGAGTGGGTTGCTTGTGTGAGGTCCAACTTTCTGGTTTTGTGCTACCTACACGACGTGAAGAACATCCTGCAACTACATGACCTAGCTACTGGTGCACATCTCAAGACTTTCCCCCTAGAGGTTGGCAGTATTGTGGGGTATAGCGGCCAAAAGAAGGACACCGAAATATTCTATCAGTTTACTTCCTTTTTATCTCCAGGTAAGATTGGGTTTTTCCCTTTTTTTTTTTGTTCCTTGTCCGGTAACAGTATCTTTCTTGTTTCCTGTTGTTTAGTAGTTACTAGGTATGTCTAAGATGCAGATAAAGCTGCTTCCCCCTGTCTAATAAGTAGTGGTTATACGCTTCAAAATGTACCAGTCCTTGATCCATGAAGCCTAGATAATATGCCTACTAATATTTGAGAGACCTGCATGGGGAAATTACTCAAGACTGGCTTGTACTAGAGATTAAATGGTAGCATTCTCACAGCTCTTGCTTCATACAGCAAGATAAAAGTTTACAAATCCTGTTGAAGAAAATTGTTAATGTGTTTGATAAGATTTTCATCACTGTTTTGAAGAACACTAATAAAAGTCACAAAAATTCTTTCTCTGACAGCTCTGCGATTCATTTATGGATAGCCTCATCAGAGTACCCTTACTATCTGTCCTTAAAACACTTGGTGGTGTTGGATTGCTGTAGGAATCCTCTTTGTACAATCCTGCAAAGCCAGAGCTGTCCCAAGCGTTAAGTAATACTTGTGTGGGACACCAAGAAGTATTCAGGATTTTGAACAGGAAGGAATTTTTTATGCAATTGTCAAGCTAGTATATGACAATAAAAAGTATTTGCTGTTCTCTCTCCTCTTTTTCTTTCTTTGTTTCTGGCCCAAACAATCAATAGCTAATACAGGACAGGATTCATATATGGACAGGGAAGACAGGCTTCAGAATCTTTAACTTCGTGATCACTCACAACCCTGGAAGAATCATAGGATGATAGAAAATGTTCCTACAGCATCTAACATATATTTTTGCTCTGTTTCAGTTAGAGCACAGCCACACTGCAAAATGGCTGTATAATAGTTTTGATAGGTTTGCTGGTTTTGCTAGAAACGATTGGTCAAATTACCAAAATTATGTTTCAAGCTTAGCAGATAAGAAGTGTGATGAATTTCCTATTATTATCTTACCGTTTACATAGCCAGAAATAAGATATATTATGTTTCCAGTTCCTCTTTTAAACAAACTTTTAAACAACGTTTAGATCCTTGGAGCCTTTGCAACTGGAGAGGAGATTGTGGACACTGTTGCATTTGCCTCTAACTTCATCCCAGCTTGATGGTTCAGGTTGTTCACTCGCTTGCGTCCCACCTCATGGGCCAGAAATTGCCAGTCTTCTCAGCTGAGCCAGTTGAGTCTCTGCAGCTGCTAAACGTATGGAGGGGAAGAGCCAGTTTTAGCCCATGGCTTGCCAGCCAGCAATGGCTGCTCTCACTGCCTGCCACTTTTGATAGTTGATTTATTTTTATTTTTTTCTCCCTTTCATCCATGCACTTAGCATCTACAGGCAATTTGCCATGGCGTAGCTCTGTTAACTGAGGCAGAGCAACCTGGAATCTAAAAGAGGAAGGGAAGAAATGGAGGTAGACTGTATGGGAATAGGGAAAGAGTGGGGAAAGCAGACCAGAGAGGTAATTTGTAGGTAGGTGCGTGAATATTTTATTTGCATGCAACCTCTATTCACCCTATCAAGTAGAATAACCACACAGAAGCTCTGGGGCTGGTCCTTGATTAACCTCAGTCTTACTACTTTACTATTAGAAATCAATATAATTTGCACTTGTGTATGAAGCTGCACTTTTTTTTTTCTTAAGGAGAAACAAATTAATCTATACCTACAACAAAAGTAATAGTAAACATATATATGAAATAATGAATAAAGCAATTCTAAAACCATAGATACTGCACCATAAAAGTAATTTTTTCTATTCCCTGAAAATTATGGTTATCCCTGTTGTCCACACCAGTCAGACACTGAGGTGTGCACTCTTGTGTTTTGTATTTATTTAGCATCCAGCAAAAGAGTGCAGTCCCCACATTACTGTGTTTTTGGATATTTGCTGCCATGCCACTAAAAATATAACAGAACAAGCAATGTAGCACCAGGGGTTCAATTGCATATTACTGTAATATTAGGTTTATTGACTCCCAAAATGCAGTCTATGACTGTGCTTATGCTTCATCATATGGTTTCCTAATTTGCAGCTATTCAGCTTGCTCTGTGTGTAATGTTTGCCAATACATTATCCAGCTTGGGCAGCTGCATGTATGTCAAATGACTGCTCTGCCTGTTGCCGCCTGGTGTGCTTCCCTTTATGCTCTCGCATCACTTTCTATATCCTAATCTTTAAGGGAAATGCCGCTTTAATGCTTGTTTGTACCTGTCACCCTGCATTAGGCTCGCTAGTCACTTTGTGCCAAATGAAGAAAAAGAATTCCCAGCAGATTACAGTAGTCCTACTTTTAATTCACCCGTATTAATTCACCATTACGGAAAGAGGCTTTATCAGTTATTAGAAATGTTGGCTTTCATCTATGTTCATTTGGCAGTCTGTATCCTTTTGATTTTCCACAGTCTATAAAAGTGATTTAATGAGGCAATTCCCTTGTATCAGATATGTTTCCTCATTATTTCACCTTTCAATATAATTTTTTATAGCCATAACCTCTGTAATAATTGCTGCTGGTTTCCTGAAAGTATCTAAAACATACACAATGCAGCAGTATTTCAATCAAGTCCTGTCCACCCTGGTTAATTTTATTACATTAAGGATCTCTGTAGAGGATTTGTTGCCTTAACTTTTAGTGTTCTTTTCCCTAACATACATTTAAAATTTTACAGAGACCAGTTGTAAAGCCTTCAAACCTGAAGGATCAGGATATAAAATAAACTATATGAGACCAAATTCTGTTCAGTTACGTAAATAACCTGTGCTAGTCTGCCACAATTTCAAGTGGATGCTCAGCTCTTTCTGCTATCTGTGGGTTTGTTTGATTTGTAACTTCAAAATATTTTATCATAAAGAGAAAAATGTTGACCTGAGTTAAATTCTTGATAGATTTCTTCTCAGTCTGGTAGCTCTAGAGGAGGGGTTTTAAAATTGACTTTATACTTCTTTCTTCCAACATTACCTTTGTCAATAAGTGCTATGTAGCTATGAAAATCAATCTTTTTTTTCCATTTTGCTTAACCCACTTTGGATACCTGGCTTTGTATGGGTGGTGAGAATTATTCTTGCTGTACAGAAAGCCTTTCCTAGCTGAAGTGCACGTATGTATGTGTATACTGTTTTTCTCCGTGGTGAGTTACCCCTTGCCATTCGTTACTCCATCACAGTGCCTAAACTGTCATCTTTTTAACGATGGACATGGACTAAGCTGACAAACTCGAACTCTGTTTTAGGTATTATATATCACTGTGATCTGACCAAAGAGGAACTGGAGCCAAGAGTTTTCCGGGAGGTGACTGTGAAAGGATTTGATCCTTCGGTTTACCAGACAATTCAGGTAATAAACATGAATCCTGCTGTCTTGCTGTAATCACTTCTGCAAGAGTTTAATAAAATTGCGCTTGGCTAAGGGCAAGAGTGCTTTGATTAGCTCCTGGGTTGCAGGTCAGCGTGCACTCTGGAAGGAATTCCACCAAGTTTTGTTAGACAGGTTGGAAGATGCCACTTCAAGTAACCCGGGACAGGCTCAATCCTCAGTTGTGTTACATTATGAGGCAATATGTTCTCTAATTTTTTGCTACGATATTCTTTGATGTTTGTCGTAACATCAAGCTGGTGCTTTCCATGTTTATGTATTTCTTCCACCAGGGCAACTTTGCATGGCTCCCATAGGCAAGTGTGTTAGGGCAAGGCTTAAGACACAGTGGAGAAATAGAGGAAACTTGGAATAGCCAGTCATCTTCTCAGCACTTCCACCGTATTCTGGGGCCCACTGTGGGAAGTCCATCTGTTTGTCTCTGCATCTCCAGCCAGAACTACGTGTTTTAGAGGACAGTTTGCGGGAAATGTTCTCATAGAGAATGTGTTTTTACTGTTTCACTCAAATTCATTATGGGGCATTCCACACGATAACTTCAGGGCACAGTGAGCTGAGAAAGAAAACAGCATTCTCTTTAGGAAACAACTTAGTACGATTATAATACTGTTGCGAAACTCTGAAGGGTAATCATGGAACACAAATACCCGTGTAATTAAAAAGGGTTTAGAAGGGGTTGCCATAAATTAGAAATAATGTACTTTTCTAGTAAATCAAATTTTACGAAATAAATGTCTGGAAAAACAAATTCTCATTTTACATTTAAATCAATTACATGCTAAATTAAGGTAAAGTAGAACAGTAATACAAATAATTTGGAGGAGGAAGCATGCTGTTGCTATGCCCTTGGAAACCTTCACTTTATAAATCACTGGCAGAGCTTCACCACTAAGCTGTAATGGGGTGGAAGTCAATATCACTGTTCTGGCTTTCTCTTATCCAAACCACTGTCTCTGGTTCTCACTCCTGCTCAGTACCAGCTCTAGGGAAATGCAACCTGTGTCGTTACACTGGGAAGAGCACCCTTGGCTCACCACTCATCCAGTTTTGCCTTTTGTCAGCAAATGATCTCAGTGTGGTAACGTCTTGGAATTTAGTCTCCAGTATCGTTCAGATTCATGGAGAAATCCCAGCTGAGATTCTCAGGCTGTTTGTCAGGGCCAGGGCTGGGACTGTCTGGTCACCTGTGTCAGGCTGCCAGTGCTGCACACTTCTGCCACACTCCAGTCCTTGTTCACATTTGTGGGGTCCTACCTGGACCCTTGATGGTGCTTATGCTTGGAGGAGGGAAAGGGAGACGGCAGCTTATCAAAGCAGTTTGTAAATGAGACTCAGTTGAGATGGTAGATGGTAGCCTTACATAGGTGTTGCAACATTGCAGGGAACTGGGAAAGAAACTCAAAATTAAGAATGCTGGAATTGTACTGAGAATAGGCAAAGATTGCTGATTACAGGAGAATGAACACCACTGCAGAATTTATTTCATAATTTGAATTTCCATCAGAATTACAAAGTAGTAAAGAAAAATGTTGCTGGCTCTGTCCTGATCCATGTCCTTAATGAAAGGCACGTCTCCTGCCAAGGTTCTTCCTTTATTCTTATATACCTGAAGAAATACCTACCACGACAGCAATCTTCCTCCCTTTGTCTGTATAGCATATATGAAACTTTAATGAGTTGTTGTTCTTCAGCAGTCTTTGAACATAACTGAGCTAAGAAGACTTGAACTGAAGTGTAAGGTGTCATGTGTATATGGAACCTGAATTAAAGGCAATTGGAAAATGCCAGAGCCTGGTTTTTCCTCTTTTGGATCCACTTCACAGTATTTCATAGGCACTGTGCAGTGCGAGTGTGGCTCAGTGATAAAGGTTACTATGCTAAATAAATTTATGGTAGAGCAGCTGCTTTGTAGTACCTGAG
Source organism: Calidris pugnax (assembly GCF_001431845.1). Classification (NCBI taxonomy): domain Eukaryota; kingdom Metazoa; phylum Chordata; class Aves; order Charadriiformes; family Scolopacidae; genus Calidris; species Calidris pugnax. The sequence continues at coordinate 10,254,881 of NW_015094507.1, forward strand.
GTTAAGCTCTTACCCTTTGGCAGCCCAAAGTAAGAACAAATTTGCCAACCTCTCTTGCACTGAAGGGAGAGCTGTTTCAATGTACCTGATGTTTACACCAGGGTAAGAGCATGCCCATGGGTTTTTGGCTCGATGTGACACCATGCAAGTACATAGTCCAACTTGCTGTGCTGTAGCTTGTGCATATGCCCTTACCTTGAAAGACTCTGTGTGACCTTCATGAAAAAGTCAGACTGATTAAAATGTTTGCCACACATCAAAAATTTATCCTGGCTACTTTTGTTAAATGATACATTAAGTTGGGTTAATAACTTTTCCTCCTCCAAACGCTTCTTGAAATTTGTCTTTGCTTCCCTGCATGTTTCCATCCATCACAATGACAGACTTTTTCAGGAAATAGCCTGGAGTGGTTTTTACAGGAGGAAAAAACACTTGCAGGAACTTCCAAACAGCACTTGCCGTTAGCTGTTTACTGCATAAATAACTCAACTTCTTCTTTAAATAAAAAGCCTTTATTTTATCTTTACAAAGTTGCCAACTAAGTTTTTATATGCCTCTCCATATTAACACCTCACAGTGACACTTAATCATGGATAAGTAGTCTTCTGGCCTGGCTCACAGCTCACCTACTTTTAGGCTGATATGCAGGATTGTAAGTGTTGAAATTGCAACAATAAAAATGTTATTTGGCTCCTTTTGCCATTCTTTGAATACCTTCCAGTACTGTCCTTGAAATAGTTTGAGATGAACCGAAAATAGATGTTGCTGTTGACAGATGCACTTTGGATTAGCTCTTGCAGAAGAACAATGAAATTCATAACACACCTTAGTTTTACAACTTAATTTGATTAAAAGCAGCTGCTGTTTAGATATTATTGCAGAGATGAAAGACAGACAAGCCTTAAAAAGGATATTTATTTTCTTGGAGCTGGGATTAATTTCTTCCTCTTTTGCAGAAATTATGTTTATAGGTGAAGTAATTTTAATGAGAAGTTTATTGTTTTATTGTTCAATCTTAGACCCCCATCTTCAAGCTCTGACAGCACAGATGTCAAGTCCTGAGTGATTGATGGGGAAAATCTGTCTACAGTCATTCTGATTCCCAGCGGAACTTTACCCCGTACAGTTTGGCACAGCGGTTAATCTCTGTTTCAGGAAAATACAATGTTGAGAGAAGATGAGTCAGGCTTGAGGTTGATTGGCAGAGTTGTGGGAGAAAGTTGTGCACAGCACCTGCCCACGCTATTCCTGGATCTCCCATTGCTGGTGGTGTCATTCCCTGAGCGTTAGATTCCATCTTTAAAATAACAGGTAACGGCAGCAGAGGAAAGCAGCACCCTGGGAAAGCTGTAGTAAGCTCAACCTGCTCAGCAATGCAAGAGCTGATATTATCACTGTTTTCTCACTGTGGGTACGGAGATGGTTTTACTGTTGTTTCTTTCCCTTATCTAAGTATGTATGAATAGATCACTGGAGTTCAGAGAGAAATTCAGCAGCTCTGAATTTATCTGTTGAGTAAAAGCACTCTCATACCAGAGAAGAGAAGCATGTACTTTTTATGCTGATTCTGAGCAGAGACAGAGAATTCTTCACTTTTCTTCAAGGCACTAAGTTGTTTTCTTCCCCCTCCTGAGAATCCAGCACAGCCCAAAGGGGTTTGATCTTTGAGGAGCTGGCCTTTCTTGCTTCTAACAGTCTTTGGGGTTTGAATCCTACCTCGATCTCACGGGATGGGAGGGTAGAATTAATACTTGGGGGAAACAGGTTGCTCATTGGTTTTTGTTTCTATTTCATTCCTTTTATTTCCTTGTGATTCCATATTGCAGTGAGGAGGAAATTGAAGAAATATTGGCAGGAGGGGCGGAATGTGGAGAAATGCCCTATTTTTAGTGCTTGCCACAGTGTGGCAGAGACCTGCCCTCTTACAGGGGAGAAGTGAGCTTTGAGCTGCTTCCATCAGAGCTCCTATGAAGAAGACTGAACTCTTCAGCTGTGATCTCTGCCAGTGTTTTGGCAATACCTGTGGCTTTGGCACCAAGACAACAGTCTCACTGTGGAGGACATCAGCAAAATCGCAGTGACAACTGTGGTAGTACTGGCTGTTTGCCGATGTGAATTTAGCATCTTACACCCTTGGCACGTGGCTGTTACAAAAATGACCTTAATCTGCCATTACCTCTTCTAATTGCAGGTCAGTGAAGGAACACTTAACTGCAAATGTAGCTCTCTAATTTTAAGGCCCCGTATTTCTTGAAAACCAAGAGGTTGTATATTAAATATATTGCATATTTGCAGCCACGGTACACTCCATTGTAAGGGGAGAAATTGTCAGCAAGAAGGACTTCTACTCTCTAGAAGAGTATGAAGTGAAGGATTTCCCATAATGACCATACGTGCTCTTGAACTTAGAAATCCTTACGCCTGAGCAGAGAAGTAGCAGTTGGCTCTACACCCATTATATTTATGCAGTCCCATCCAGTCCACTTCAGATAATTCACACCAGTAATTCTGGCAGACCATTATATTCCTGGAGCGTCTGGAGTAGGAACCAGATCTCCATATTCCAAGTAAGAGGCTGAAGCGATAGGATTTTGCCTTGCTTTCTTCACTGATCCATTTCCAATTCTGTTTTAAGGTCTAAATGTCTGGGGTTCCTTTATCCCCTTATTGCATACCACAGCGGATTGCTGCGTTGTTTAGGATGTTGGGAGCTTTTGTTCAGCAGGATGGGGAACAATGGAAATGTGGTTTGGGATGGAGGAGTACAGAACTGCTCGTAGGAAGAATTAGCACAATACCAGACCACACAGTGTGGAGGGATAATATAAAAATACCAGTCCCTGTGTTCATTTGAATCATCATATAGACTTTGTGATTCACTAGTTCCAAGCTTTTAATATTAGATTGTTTCTTTTTCTGCTAAATGTGCAAGGAATTGAAGAGTTTCTTAAAATGTTAGTCTGTAGAGCCTTCATCCTCAAGATGTTATAAAAACATTCGTTTTAAGTGTGCAAGTGAAGTGATTGCTTAATAGTTTAACTAAAATTAGCTGTGAAATATTCTTCTTATGTCTTAGCAGTAGAAGTTCTGTTTGAACTTGTAGTGATTTTCCACTTTTCTAACGAAGGGAGATGTTAGTGGGCGTTATCCCAAGCTGCATTCTGTGCTTCATTTCTCTCTCTCTCTCTCTCTCTCTCTCTCTCTTCATTTCTTAAAACACAAGGTGAAAAACAAGAGCTGTAACCATTGAACATAGTGTAGAGAATTCCTTTTTACACACAGGAGTTTCAAACAAGAGCTGAAAGGATTGTTTAACAGCCTCCTATGTCTTAAATGATTGCATTGTTAATTGTGAATTAAAAATAGTTTTGATTTTTACTATAAATGACTAAATACATTTTATCATCAGGAAGAAGTCATTAAAAATGTCATTCACTTGGACACCTTAAATGAACATGTGTGTTTAAACCTTCAGGAATCTCAGTAGGTAGATTCTTTGCTGATACAGAGATTAAAATGATAATATTGTCAGAGTGAAAATGCTCGTTTATTGTAATCTTTCTAAAGAAATCACTGAAGATTTTTTTCCCTGCTCTTTTTTTCTCCAGCTTTCATATTCAATCCCGTGATTGATCTCACCTCTAGTAATTAACCATGAACACATTACTATTTTAATTAATTCCCTTACAAGATAAGTTAGAATTCGATTTAATGATTCTCAGTGGGAATCTTCTTTCAACTTTTCTTTTCCCTTTTGTATATGCATATCAGTATTATTTCTCAAATGTAGTGGGTATTATTAGCTTCATTCTACAGGAGCAGAAACATTCAGAATGAAATCTGTCTGTGGTTGCACATTGATGAGGTGTTGCACTGGGGATGTGCTTTGATGGTTTGCTGTTCTAATGGCAGTGGTTTGCTACTCCTCTTTTTGCTGAGCCTCAGAGTTGAGTCTTCAGGTGTGGTTTGACAACTTAAGCTAGTTATTAAAGTCTTACACGAGTAGCAGGTAATAAAACTTAAAAATATTGGAAGCTTTTTATCGATGCTTAATATTTTAATGCTGACAAACCCCTGTCTTTTGGTCAGTTTATGTGTCTTCTGTAAGGCAGATTGGACAGCCAATTCTATGAGGGGTGGAGGATCAAACACACAGGATACTTCCCCAAAAAAAACTGCTCCAAAGCTGCTTTGTGACTGTTCAATTCTTGCTCAGACCAACCAGTCACAAAAATGGAAAATTTCAGCACACTAAGGACTGCATATATAACCCTCTGCTGAAAGAAAGCAGTGGTAGCTGCCACTTTTCTTTTCTCTGTCCCTTTGTTGAGGCTAAATGTCAAGCTTCGGCGTGCCAGCATTGTTCAGAATGAGAGCACTACTGCAAGGGTGGCAATTTTTCTGTCCGTCTGCTCACCCTTTACTTTGCCTTGTGCACCCCACCCAGGAGGGTGTTAAATTCTGGTGATAATGGTGCATTAAGGGCAGATCACTCTGGGACCACGAACATCAGTTTTGTTCCCACAACTGGCAAAAGATGATTGCAGTTGTCAGTCATCCCTGGTGCGAGCCAGCATTCGAGCCATTGATCTAGAAGGGAGACACACTGAATTCCTTTACCAGGCCACCAAGACAACCAGACTCTTCTGGTTGTCTTTTTCAGTAGTGTGCTAGCAGTGTCATGAAGTTTGTTGAGCAGTCATTAGGTTTCCAAAGAAGGGGACTTAAATTTAGTAAGAGTTGTATACACAGGTACGTATCTGTGTCTGCCATGGGGTGGTTTTTAAATTGCAGAACAATAGTAATTATAGTTGGTTGCTTGTTAGTGAAACCCACGCTACTTGAGAATAAAATATTGTCCACTCTGTTTATAGGTGTTTACACATCTGTAAGACATATATGGACAAGTTTAAAAATACTTTCCTTTTGTTTTTAACATTTGCTTTTTTAATATTTAAAAACTCAAACCATTTCCTGAAATTTAACTAGTACAGATTCTCGATGCAAGTGGTGGATTTTTGAATGAATCTCTATTTCGCCAGTTGTTCCTGTACGTTTTATTATATATGTGAACTCCCTGGATGGCCTTTACATCTCTCAAACAATTATAGTTTTGTGAAAGGGAGAAGGGAGGCACTTGTTCTCTTTCAGTCCCTTTGTCTTCTCCACTTCTACTTTTGAAGCCTCTCTTCTTGATATCATATAAAACATGGGCAAAAGCAGTCTTACAAGGCCATCTAATCCATTGCAGTCCAAGGGGTAGGACACTGGCTTTTTCTGCAAGAAGAGAGAAACCAGGTGTTACTGCCCAGCAGGTGATGTTGCAGTTGTGAACAGAAAAACCTGTGGCAAAGCTGCTGCAATACCCAAAGGACTGGGAAAGGGAATAACTGCAGTGACTGAATGTGTTTGGGGGTGGTGGCAGCGCGGTCAGGTATCTGTGTCCCAGAGCTGGCCATCATGACTACCAAGGCTAGTGTATCTTTAGACATAAAAAACCAAAAAACAGCGCACTCTGTAATTCACTAGAAAAACTGAACACTTTCTGGACCTCGTATCCCTCTATTTTTCTTTCCCTGGAATCTCTTTAGATGGGCAGCAGGTGATGTACCATGGTTTAAACCGAACACAGCACTCTAGCTGAGGCTTTGCAAATGTTGGATACAGCGGAAAGCATTACTTCATAGCTCTTGTGGGTGAGACTTTGGATTATATGTCCCAGTATAGAGTTTGCCTTTTCCCTAACAATTCATTGTTTGTTTAAGTTCAGTTTGGCATGTACCCTAACTCCGAGGTACTTTCCTGAATTATTTTTTTTGGTCAGTTGTTCCCTATCCTGTAGCTGACTGAGCCTGTCAGAGTATAGCACGTTGTGTTTCTGGCCTTACTGGAATGCATTTTGGTTTTTCAGGTAGTTTTGCCTTCGGTTTGTTTCTCCTTCCAAAAAGCACTCCCTTGTCCCCTCTTTTCTGCAGCGTCTCAGTGTTTCCTGTTAGCAATTAAGCTTCCCCACAGCTCCGTATTCTCTTTAAATACTTTACAGTGGATACATCTCTCATTCTGAATGGTGTCCCTGTGGGCTACCGGGGAACTGGGGTGGTTTTGGAACAGAAGGGGCTCTGGCAGAGCTGGGAGGTTTGTGTTTCAGAGCTGCAGGCTCCAAGCAGCACACAAGTTGGTAACTAGTTTATGCAGTCTTTTATTAGGTTTAGCGTACGACTGGTACAAAGGGGATTAAGGTAGTACAGCAGCTGCAGAGACCAAAATAGAAGGTTGTTCCTCCTTTATTCACTGGTGTTATCGCAGCGCCTGGGAGTCTTAGTCCCATTCACCAGTGTGCTGGGTAGTGTACAAATGCAGGCCATCCCCAGGTCCTTCAACCACAGCTAGAAAGCAGGGCAGAGAAATAAATTATACATTTGGAAGATTAATAACGATAACTATGTATTAACTACATACAAGAGACAAAAACAAATTATAATTGGTAATATTTAAAACTAATGAAAAATGCAGATAAATTTCTAGTATATATCACAGCAGCCCAGTAAAATTCTACTTGCTCTCTTCACCCAGGGCCAAAACAACTTGGTGGATTAGGATTTTTTGTTGTTGTTGTTAATTAACATTCATCATTATGGTAGAAAACAGATTAATAGAGTTGAGAGTGGTGAATATCAATGAAAAATAGTGATTTCAGATATTGTTGAAATCATACATAGATTTGATTCAGGCTTAGTGTAACTAAGTTGTTCGTAACCCAGCAGCCTCTGCAGAATAAATGAGGTTGTGTGGCTTTTGCTTGGAGCAGATTCCACAATTTTAAGGAAAAAGGGGAAGCAAATGGTAGCATATCTTAAACTAAAACTATGACTCTTGCTTTCACTGTGAATGTGATTACCTTAGAAATTATACATATTAACCAAGATGATCATATAACAGTTATGAGCAGTTAGTTTGTACTGAGAAAATAATTTCTACTAAATAGAAGTGAGGGGTTTTTGGAGAATTTCTCAAAGGCTTATCTTTTATCAGTGTTCTGTGGCACACTCAAATCTCTTAAAAATTTGTTGGTGTTGCTGGATGCTTTCAAACGTATAGTCTGTTTATACCAAACAGAAAAAAATTGCACTAATAACATGTGAGACAGAGCTAAAAAAGCTTCTTAGTCAATAGCTTTTTATCTAGACAGGTTTGGCATTTTGGGGTGGGTTTTTTTCTGAAATTGTCATTTGCTGGTGAAGAGATAGGACAGACTAACACAAAGGGCTTCAGTAAGTGTGCAGAGATGCAGTTGTCAACTTGTGTATGTGGAACACTCGCATCATTGGGATCATTCAGAAGACTCCTTTCTTGTCCCTCAGTATAACATCAGAAGTAGTTAGTAAAAATTTAAAAGTTATGAACTCATGGGGCATTCTGAAAGAATGTTTTTTGTCAAGGAAAATGGAGGGAGGCGGCAGTTCCATTTCCACCCAGAAACATTTCAGTCACTAATTATGGGAGTTTTTTTCTGTGGGCTTTTGTCTGTTTATGATCCAGTACAAATTCATCGGTGCACAATTTTATTACGGGTAATCTGGTTTGCATCTTCATTTAGCAGTTGATTTGATTTTATCAACACTGCCCAAAGGTACTGATAGAATATCATCTTTCCTTAGATTAATTATTTCTGCTCTGTCCTTGAGACATCTCCCAGGAAATTTATGGGACAAGGGAAGCCTCCTAGAAATGTCGTTATTATTCATAGTAACTAGTTTTTCAACTGTGTAGATGAATGATATAAAGAAATAGATGATTTCCTTAGTTCTAGTGTGCTGTTCTCATGGACAGGGAAAAATTGATACATAAATTCTCCCTGACAGCTCCCTGAACTGCTTGCTTTTCAGCCAATTTGTCAATTATTTTTGAAAGTAATAGTGCACAGTTATCACTGCCAACGGCTGAAAATAGACAAGATGCAGAAAAGCTTCAAAGCATAATGGTTGAATGCCTAAAATCAGGGACACTTGCCAATAGGAACATCCCTGACTTTTCCCTTCTACTTATCGGTGTTTTTTTGAACTGAAGTTGATTTGACATTGTTAGACCTTTGATCTGTTGATTTATTAGTAGGTGATTATTAGTAGTTGAATTCCTCATGACTGATACGTTTATTGAATTTTGTTGTCTTTTTTTTTTTCATTTTCCCCTAGAAAGGAAAAGATTGCTGCAAGCTGTCCTTAGTCTTACGGCTGTAAAACAAAGGCATTCCTCTTCCGTTGTTCATTTTTCTCCTCCTTGTTCCAACAGTATGCACTCCAACTGAGTGCATCTGTGAACCTCTTGGTGTTCCTGTTATGAAGTACCTTAAAGTCTTGGTCATGATGTCTGTCTGGAAATTACACTGTCAAGTGAAATTTTTTGCTAGATTGCTTTATACTAGTTCTGGTTTAATTTTTTCCCCCTAAATATTGTTACAACAGTGTCACAAAAACTTATTCTCATAATTCTCTTCTACTTCTTGCTACTCGCTGAGTGATTTTTCTTTATGTACAATGAGTACTGGAAATCTGAAAACAATAGATGAGCCCCAAGTATTGTCTCCACAGCAGGGAGGTGGTCACCAAGACACAACTGGTGAAATCTGATCCTTAGAATTATTTTATTCTAAGCTTGCTCCCCAGATATTTTCTATAACTCTAGTTTATCCTCGACCATTCTCAAGGATTTTTTTTTTCTTCTGCTGCCATTTTGTTTCTTTTTAATCAGGTAGCGGCACAAATGGATAACTTTAAATTCAAGCTTAAATCTCAGAAATTAAATTATTTGTAGCTGTAATTTGAGGAAGTGCTTCACAATACTTTTAAGTGACCTGTTTATTTCAGTAAGTTTTTCAGACTAAATATTCACAAGATAAGTGATCTGGGACTGACTTTGAAATATGCATTGTCCAGTGTAAATGATCTCTGTTTCTTTTCAAACCAAAAAGTAGGAGTAAAGAGAATCAGCTATTTTTTTCCAGTAATGTACTAGCCACATGCAAAATATTTGTAGGTGTTCAGCGATTTATAGCGCCTCTGGTTTTGGGTAGCTAACTCAACATCTATAAACATGGTAGGATTTCTCAAAGGAAGAGAGAGCAGCGTGCTCTGAAATTATCCAGCTATTGAAAGTCATAACTAAAGCTTCTTGGCAATGCAAGTGGAATATGTGGGTCCTCTTGGGACTTTGACACAGGCTGGGCACTTGATGTCACCAGTGTCAAGACTGAATTTGTTCTGTGCGAGAAATTTTAAATACAGGTTTACAGGTGAAATTTGAGCACCCTGAACCATATAGGTGCCCCAACTTTAGGCAGAAAAACCAACAGGAGTTGTGTCATCTCTTGGAAGCTTGTAAAAGCTCAACAGTGGGCCTGTGTTGAGGTATCAAGCAAGTTTTGAGCAAGATGGAGTCAGAAAGAGAAAAGCTGAATTAACCAGTTAGAGATATATTCACTCAAAAAGTTTCTCAGCATGTTGAACTAGATTTGTGCACCTAGCACAGCTTAAAAGCATAAATAAGAATAGTTATTGTGGAGTAGTTTGCATAAGGTAAGTTCTCCCCTTGTTTACCCCATAGTAAGTTGCCTCTACATTTTTATTCTCACAGTGTTTATCATTACAACTTGAACTGATTTCCAGCACGGTAAAGATGAGTGCTGTTTGGTTTCTAATGCCTGCACACAAATACAGTGAGTTGTCTCGTGTCAGAGCCATTTTCTCAATGAAGTAAAGCTTGATTTAATGAAAGAAATCGCATTACCCAGCAGCTGTTACTTATGTTTTTATTTATAATAGTGTGCTACTTCCAATGAGACAGCCCTTTGTTTATCTCATGCTATACTACTTCATAGTAATATATTTCTTGAATGTGTAAGTACAGAGGTAGTTCAAGAAGGAGTCTGTAACTTTGTCCCTGCTACTTTTTTCTGTTTAACACGTACAATGTCTATTTAGCTCAAAAGGTAAATGTGGTATCTGATATTTGTCTGTCTCTGCACTGTACACTAAGCTTTCTGTAAGGCAAACTGGTGAAAGAAAAGGAATAAGTGTACATGGCAGATGCTAATTATTCTGCTCCAGGAAGCTCTGAGATCATGCTGAAAGGGGCAGAAGATAAACATTTAGAGAAGAGACAAGGGGTCTTTAGGTGGCAAAAGTGGAGTAGAGATCACTGGATCTCATTTACCATTAAAGTTTTGTGTAAAAGGAATGCTGCCTTTTAACTAATCTAGAAAAGTAGTATTTAAAAGCAATTTCTGCCATGCTGGTACTGCACTATTTTTGAACTTTCAGCTGTATTTCTCCTTTGCCTTCCCCTCCCTGCTCCCACCACCCTGTGAGATACCTCCCTGCAGTCATTTGCAGCAAGGCAGCTGGACTTGGCAAGCAGGCATTTCTTCTAAAAGACCATCTCCTTGCACTTTGCCTCTGTCAGCATGAGGCTGCTTTTTGTCCTGGTGGGTGGGTGGGGAAACAATTTCTTCCAAAAGGTTTCCTGATTATTGTCATAGTGCTTTTGCAAATGCCCGTTGTGGATGTTCTTTCTGGGCTTTACCTGGGTGAATTTTTACCCTACTGAGTTGCTTTGGCCCCTGTCCAGTTCTGTATTAAGCTTTGCAACCCACACGGAATTGCTTTGAAGCTAATTTAAGGAGCTTAAAGAAGATTGATGAGGATTCCCCTCTGAAGAAAGGAAACCTCAGATGCTGTGGATTTGCTGTGTAGTGGTAGCAGTTCCCTATGGTTCATCCTGTGCATAGGAATACAAGAACCAGTGGTCAGTAAGAGCTGCTTTTACAGTGGCCCTTGGCTGGCTGCCAGAGCTGTCTATGGGGCCACTGGTGGTCTTATACTTGGGTCCATGCCACTGCTGCAATAAATAAGGCATTTTGCTTGTGATGTGCTATATAGTCTTCAACCCCAGACTAGTATCAGGGTTTTTTGTAAGGTCAGAGGCACTTGGGGACTGAGTGGGCTGTGGGGAGGTGGTGGCCAGGGCAGCGCGTGATTCTGTTTGAATCAATGAGATTTCTGTGCTGGCATCTCCAGGAGAGGATTTCTTCCTGCCTGATGATGCTGAAGTGTTGAGACTTGCTGGTGTGAAGGCAGGGTCTTTGTGACTTGCCTTTCTGAAGCACGGAGTAGCAGCTATTATTAGGACTTGTCAGCGGGAGGTGTTGCTGTGTAGCACTGTTCAGCCTCGGGTGCTATTATCTCTGTATCCAAATACAGGTTTGAACACCCTGATGCCTTCCTCTGTGTAAGAAAACTTTCTCCAGGGACTACTCCCTTCAGTTTACTCTTCCAGTCGTCTTTCAAAGAAAGTTGGGGGGGATTTTTAAACTGATGAGCCTCTCGCAAAGCATTTGCGATGCTTGGGAAAACATGAGTGGCTCTAAGTGATTTACTATGAATTCCTTATGAGTTTCTTCCCCAAATCTCAAAACACAAATGTTGGGGTAAGTGTGATGAGAAATCTTCATTTCACACTTAATAAAGAAAATACTTGATGTGAAACTGGATGCTTGAAACGCAGTTCCAGGTAATAAAACCTTCATTCTCTTTGGTGGCCTGCTCAGCACAGCCCCGTGGGCTTCACTCCCACCTGTGTCTGCGGGGACCCCACGGGGAGCTGCGCTTCTCTAGCACTGCCTGTACCTGTGCTTTGCATCCCAGCAGCCGTGTGCGAGGGCAGATGCTCTTACCTAGAAACAGAAAACAATTGCTAAATTTCACAAGACTGCTACGTCCTGTATTTGGTTCATGTGAAAAGAATGATCTCAGTAAAACTAATACGGAAGACATCAGAAAAAAACTCATTTTAAAGGCATCGTCTTGGTATTATTTAACTTAAATTATTGAACATGCATTTTTAATAAGGAGTATTCTAGCATGACTTACATACCTTTTTATTTGCTCTTTGTAAAATTCTTTGGCATTTCACACAAGGATGTCAACCTGATGATATGTGTAACTCTTACCTGGTTTAGATCAAGCACACAAAGACATGGAAAGAATTGATAGCTCTGGTATGTAGTACCTAATCTTGACAGAGAGGTTGAGAGAGACATTTTTGGAATCGCTAGTGACTTTCTAAGAATAATTAGCCTACTGTGACTTAGGGGGTGTTTTTGTGTCCCAGAAGTCAAAGTTTCTTTTTATGTGTAAAATTAATGTATTATCAGCAGGAAATAATTCTTTCTGAAAAATCAAGCTAAATACTTTTTAATTGGATTTTAATGAGTGAGTCATTAAAAGTATAAAAGGTTTCTAGGCATTCAGATATTGTTCACAGCTTAAAAATACATGCATTACACCTGATTGGATAAGATTATTGTCTGTACAAGTTTGGGGTTGTTTTTTGCTTAGAAGGACTTTTGGTTTTGTAAAAGTAAGGTGATTTCAGGTGTACATGCACTTTTCCCCCCCAAACAATTGCAATTACATACATCTTTTTATCTCTATATAGATATCTTTATATCTATATCATATATAAACAGAGAAGACATTTCTGAAAAAAGAAAAGTGAAACTGAATGCTCACAAATTGCTGAGTAAAAATGGAAGTTTCTATTCAATTTCAGTAGTCTTAGGTATTTTTAATTGTGTGGCATAATGTGAGTATTTAGGCAGGTTAGTTTTATTTCTTTATTTGTTGTGATGATTATATCATCTCCTTTAATATCCAAATATACTGATTCCATATTTACTCACAAGATAAGTGCATAGTGGATCATTGCCAAAATTATTTTTGGTTCTGTGTGTAAGTCTCAATGTCTGGCTATATTATCTCTATTGACAAATGAAAGAAGAGCTTTGGCTTCAACCTCTCTCTTTTAAATCCTTTTAGCTTTTCAAAACCTAAAATACTTACTTTTGCCTACTGGTGACTTGAGGATGCTTCTTGTCACTGCAGAGGCAGAAGTGGATAGAGTCTTTCTGAATTAAGGTCTGTGTCTCCAGTGTTGGCTGATTTTTTCATCACTTCCCTGAGTGAAGATTCACTTAACATAAATACTGCACATTTAAAGCAAATGGTAATTAGGAGGACAAAGACTTCCTCAGAAATGAATGTACAGGACTTTTTTATGTTACTTAACTCCTAAGTAAATTTACAAATCCTATCACGGAGCCGTTAACTGATTTTACTTGTAAAACTTACTCTGTAAGCTTTCTTCCAGTTTACTGTCTTGGAAGTAAACTTCTATGGTCTTTTTATGTGAAAATGGAGTGTAAATTGCTTTCAAATGCCAAGTTTAAAAGAAACAAACAAACCCAACACTGTATAAATATATATGTATGCACTAAAGAAGAATGGCTAAGATTATGTATCTTATATAGCTTAATCTTCACATAGTTTATAATAATGAGTAATAGTGTGAACAGTCTTACTTTCTCCCTGGGTCATAGTAAGAAGAATAGGGGCTATAAATTTATGCCTCAGGTTCCAGCATCTGAATTGAAAGTGATTCTTTCTGGCACTGAGACCCCTCTGCCGTGTGACAGATAGGGACATTAGTGCGAGCTGGAGTTAGCTACAACTATTTTGGGGCTGCTGTCCTGCTCCAGCGCTACGGTCCGAGAATAGCACGAAGGGTTCCTGCAGCAGGAGTGCCCTGTCAGCCGCACAGCATTGCTGGTGCATTCCTAGAGGCTGAAAATATTTATTTTTAGCATGTCCCTCCTTGAATGATGAGTTTCATCATTCATAACAGTACGTCTGAAGCATTGTCCCCAATCCTTTTCCCTCCAAAACCACTATGCTAATTTGTCCTCTTCTTAGACGTGCTAATGGCTGTGGAGGCATGAGAGTCTTTATTTGAAAATATATGAGCAGCGAGTAATATAATGTGGTAAATACAAGTGGATCACTCCCAGCTGCGATAAAGCAGAAAACAGTAGTACCCTTTTATGAGCATTTACTCACGTTAAAGCTGACAGTGTCTAAAATTAGGCATGAAATACCATCATGGGAAATTCTTCTATTTAGGGCTTGCCCTTTCCAGTTTACCTTAATCTTGGAGATAGAAGCACGTCCCTTTATTGGTTACATGAATAAGCCATTGGACTTGCTTCAGAGATAACACCTTATTTAAAGGTGAGATTGAATCAGTTGTTGAAAATAGTCTATTTGAAGAAGTATCTCGGTGTCTCACTGAATTGATTTCCACCCCCTGCCCCCTCCTGTTTGTTCATCTTGGAGGGAAAGGTAATCGTTATTTTAGCAAAGATAGGAGTGAAAACTTAAATTGCAAATGTCACCTTGACGTGCATCTCTTTTTGGTTGAGTTTTCATTTAATGGTATATTATTTAATCTTAACTGATGATGATAAAAGTACTACTGAAGACAGTTTTCAGAGAACTGTTTAAAAAAAAATCCCGTTGTGCAGAAAGAAGTAGGAAAATTAGTGGCATCCTTTAATCATCGGGAAGTCCTGGCCAACAGCAGTAAGTGACTGGAAACATAGGAGGGCCAGGTGCTCGCCTTGTGTGAATTGCCAGCAGCAACTGGAGTTGCTGGATAGCATTTTAGAGAGGAGTCTCTCTGTAACTCCTCGTCACCAGCCTCAGTAGTTCTTCTGTCCATCAGAGAGTTTGTTTATAGTATTCAGCTAAATACTAAAAATGAAAATCCTGCAGGGAGTTCTGATGACCACTTTGTCAGTGAAGATATAGTTGTGGCAGTAGTTGGAAACAGTGATTTAATCTGTGTAAAAACGCCTTCAGGCTTTTGTTCTGAATTTTTCCATCTGCTGGAAACTGAACTTAATTTGGAATACGTCTACAGGTTTTGTTGAAGTCTTCAGTAGTAGATGTTTCATTTGAAATTTCTCACATTTCCGTAGCAGCGATTATGCTAAAATTAAATGTGACTATTTTGTTTTCAACATGCCATGTGGATTTGCATGTTTCGCATTGCTCAGAATAAATGTGTTGCACAAGATCATATTACTGTTGAGGTTCATGTGCTATAAAAATAGATCCTGTTCGTGTGCTTTATAAAGTGTGGTAGGTCTATTTCCTTTAAAAGCACAGAGGTTGTAAAGAAACAACAAAATTATAAGAATGGCATTCTTCATTTACTTCTTTGTTCTAATTAGACTAGAAGCTGCAAATAATGATGCTAAAACCAAAGCAATGAAAAGTAGTCAACCAGAACTTTATGACAAGCAGTAGACTGCATTCACACCCACATGGCTTTGCTTGACTGGCAAAATAAGACACGCTGGATCCTAAATTAGAACATGTAGGCAGATACATGCATCAAAACAACAAGATGTGGGAACTGTGTTAAGCAATTACAGTCTATGTTTACGTATATGGAATTTAGCTTATAAGTTCACACAGTGCTGTGGCAGTAATAGAAAGACACAGCAAAGCATGTGCTACATGGATTATTGGTGTTTTGGGAGCTAATTTCCCCAAAGCCATCGGGTAGATCAGTTGTCTTGCTGCATAGACTTGGGGGTTCTGCAGTGTTAGGGCTCCAGGTTCAAGCTGCTGGGTAATGCCTGAAAATGCACTGAATGCTCAACAAGTTTCTGTCGTGACTTATGTTACCACCCTGATGAGGTGAAGTGGTCATTAACACAACCTGGAAGGACTGACCAATGCTTGATCCACTTTTGCTGGATACAGACTTGCTTCGGTGAATTCATGCTGCAGCTTTTTGCTTTCACAAGGCTTAGTAAGAAACAGTGTCTTCAGCTGTTCAAAGTTTGCTCTTTTGACTTGAATCTGGTATGTGGAGTGACTCTGTCCAAAAATGTTATTAGTGCCAATGTGTTAATACTAAAACCAAAATACTCTGACTTCTTAAATATCTTTGGCCTTCTGCTTGTGATTAAATTTATGTTTTTACAACCAAAGACTGCTGCATCAACTGATATAAAGGAATTATCTGCAATTTCAGCTGTACAAGACCAGATCTTCAGAGAGTTTTACGTATTTATTTGGTAGTAACATAGCTCTCTGTTATCCAAAACAATATAATGTTTGGTGGGGTCTTGCTAAGTCACCATCCTACCGTGAGTTTCTTAGTATTCACTGTCCACTCTTCTCTAGTGTCTGAAATTTTGAGTATTTAAAAAAATAGAAAAATTTTAAAGTTACAATTTTAGATTGGAAATCTGATTATAGTTCTGTTCACTCTCCTTGCCAGCTCAGTCTCTGCTCCTTTCATATATGATGGACCACGCAGTTCTTGCATTTTCACAACGCCAGTCTTCCCTTGCAGAGAATTGTATTGGTTTCGTAGCATTTTCTTAAACTCCTTTGTATGTAGAATCGATGAATAAGATATGTAAAATGGATAGTGTCATGCCCTTTGTATTGCCTCATTTTTGATACATTTTCCAGAGCTATTAAGCAACCAAGCAGGTGATGGCCATTACTGAATCTGACCTGGGCAATTGGTGCAGATCACTTGGAAAGTTGCACGCATTGGACACCATGGAAGTGATCACCTCTGATTCTTGTTAACAGCAGTTGTGGAGAGATACAACAAAAACAACATTTCAGATTTCTTTTTCTGTTGTTTTAGGTTTTCTACCCGAGCAAAGATGGTACTAAGATCCCAATGTTTATTATTCACAAGAAAGGAATTAAATTGGATGGTTCTCATCCCGCCTTCTTGTACGGATATGGAGGCTTCAACATATCAATTACACCAAGTTACAGGTAAGCAGGGTAACATACTTTCTTCTGAAATATCTGGC
Organism: Calidris pugnax; assembly: GCF_001431845.1. NCBI lineage: Eukaryota > Metazoa > Chordata > Aves > Charadriiformes > Scolopacidae > Calidris > Calidris pugnax. The sequence continues at coordinate 10,271,622 of NW_015094507.1, forward strand.
GTTTACAACTGTCACAGGCTGGGGGCAGGATGGGCTATGATCTGACAGAGGAATGCATTCCGGGTCCCTGAGGAGCAAGGTGGGGGCCATAAGGATGACACATCAGTGTTCAGGCATCATTTGTCTGCTTTGTTCGTTCCGAATTCAAGGGGTTTGCCCAAGGTCACAGAAGAAATCTGTCAGAGCAGAGAAGTGCTGTGCTCTTCTGAGGTTTACAGCAGGCATCCTGCCCTTTGGGTTGCACCTTATCCTTTTCCTGCTTTGTCACTGAGCTCAACAGCAAAGAGCTGTTATAATATAGACATATTATATATATAAGCATATGGACATTAAGCAAGTATTTGAGCTCTTTGAACATATATTATATATAATAACATAGGAAGTTTTCCTTTTTCCAAGTTATACAATTACCTATGTCTTAATACTCTAGAAAATCAAATATTTGTTTAAATGAATGTAAATAATTAAAATTTGGCTTTATTTTGGTTTACACTTTTGAAGAGATTACATCAGAAGCAAAATCCTACTGTGTTCCTTTATGATCTGGGAAGAGGAAAGAAGAGTATGTCTTGAGATGCACGTGGTACAAGCTCTGCATATGCAAAGAAACCAAAAACAGACCAAAAATGTTGTGTGCAAAACAGGATTTGTAGCCCTCAAAAGCCATAAGCTTTATTGAATGGATGATCTCTTTAAAGAAAAGGCTTATTTCTTCAGTGAGGGAATTTGAATAGGCTTTACCAAGAGGCAGTGATTGTCTGTAATATGTAAGAAATGCTCATAGGCGAGGCAGGGCAAAACAGAAATGCAAAGGACTGAATGGAGAGCAGTTTTTCAGACAGTAGAAGAGCAGCTCACCAACACAAAAATAATCTGTTATGAAACCATCCTATTCAATTTAGGTACTACCAGTCTTGCTTTAGAGTCAGCACATTTCAAGAAATCCTTTGTAGTGTTTGCTTTTCCAGGTCACTGTGATTTTGGTTTTAAATAGTATTTACTGTTTCTTGTCCTTTCTAGCAAATTCCTTGTCTAATAATGGACCTCCCATCTTGTGTTCTATGATTATTTGAAAGCTTTTTATCTGCCTTGTAAAGCTACATTTTTAATTTCCTGTGGTTCTGAAGAGAGACAATTATATAGCCAGAATAATTTTTTTAATTCATATTAGATTAGGCTTAAGCACTGATTTATCATTACAGTTTATTGTAGATGCTGAAAACTGTGATAAAACTTATCATGTTTTCTTTTTTAAAGTAAATATTATGTATCTATTGATTTAAGGTAAAATTTCACATACTACAGAGCTGACATGAGCTGGCTGCTGGCAGAAGGCGAAGGTATCTCACAGTACTTCCTTCCACCTCCCATCCATTGGCCCTGGTGCTTGCTGGAACCTTTGCTAAGCTGATTTACTTCGCAAGAATGACAGAAAACTATCCCAACAAAACAGTGTGGGTGTTTTTCTGCCATTTTGGCGAAAATTGACTCTCATAGGAGTCCAGGAAACAGCAGCAAGACAGTGCAGCTGACAGTCATAAGAGAGGAAGATGGGAGGTGGGAGCAGTGACCTATGTCTTCTTGAACCCTATGAAACCTTTATTACACAGTTCATAAAAGAAGAATATGAATCTGTAACGATCCCTTAAAAGTACATGCACAGAGAACTATCAGTCACCTCCAGATCTAATTACATTATCCACTGACAATGTAAATAAAACACAGTTGGCCACACCTCCCTCTTCATTCTCTCCCTGTAACATCAGCATATCCTTTCTCAACCTTTCTCCTTCTGAAAGAAAAATAAGAAAAGCCAGAGTCTTCAAATGCATGTTTGTGTTTAATAACCTGAGAATTGAGTACTCGGTGAGGAAGCGTGTTCCAAAAGTAGGCAGGCATAATCAGGGAAAGAAAATGGTGGTAGAGAATTTATGCCAGAAAGGCAGGATGTCCAGTTCTCCCTTTACCTGGCAGATTCAAGTAATGTTTGAGTGCATCCCTGTTACTATATACTGCAATGCTCCACAGGGGGTTCCCAGGTCCAAGTGCTGCTCCAGCCACAGCCCAACACCATGACTTGGTCATTTTTTTGTAGATGACCATAGGCACAAGTGCTAGAAAGCAGCCACAGGATGGTCAAAGCTGAGACTGCCACATTGTTCACCTGATCCTGACCTGAGATGTAGCTATGGAAATGCAACCAAGTAGTAGCCTGCTTGGCTTTAAAATAACAATCAAACAAAAAAGTTCCTGGATAAATATTCCTGATATTATTTTTTTTTATCTGAACTTAAGGCTTTTACAACTTTTCACAAAGCACTTCATCTTCTCTTTTTCAGTGGTTCATTTCTGTCCTGTATTTCTTCGAGCCAGTACAGGTTTTTCTCGCTGGTATTTCTCACCCATTAATGTGAGCCAGCTTTCTGGCTTGGGGAGCTTATTTCTGCTTAATTAAGAAATTGCTGTTGCATTTCATTTTTTCTCCAACACAAAAAATGAAAATAAAATCTTTTTCACTGAAAGCAACAGAAACAAACCAACAGGTTAGAGGATCCAGAAATAACTACAAGAATGATAGGCCAAAGTCATTAAGTCAGTTACAGTAGTGGTTTATTTTTGAAGGCAAGCATACATCTTTTATATGCTCCTCTGGACTCAAGAGCTGCAATTGGTAACATTTTGAGTATGGTGCCCACTATAGCACTGTCATTTATTATACAGCCTGCATAACAAATGCAAGTGAAAGCTGATGGAACCCACACCAGTGGTTTGGCACAGCTGCTGGGGAAATGCCATCACAAACCCACCGCTAATGCCTCAGATTCAGCTAATTACCTTGCAGGAACCAATGTGTTTCCCTTCACTGTTCTGCGTGTGCCCTGGGTGGGTACAGGAGAAGCAATTTCTAGTGCATCCTGGAATACAGCTGATTATGAAGCAGACTGTGAAATTGCATTTCACTGCTGCAGGGCCAGGTTGTACCAAGCCTTGAAGCAAAGAGGTGGTGCAGGGAGAGACTGTAAGCCCAGAGAAAGGTCAGGCAGCGCAGCAGCCATGGGTGCAGAGTGCAAGGTTACCACTCCCTCCTGCTCCACAAAAGCCAAGAAAGCAACCAAATCCAGTGACTCAGGATTTTTTTCCCCCATCATCAGTGCCCTAGCCTGCTTTTCCCTGTCAGCTGTAATACCTGACAGCAGAACAGTAATTCTGGGAAAGGATTCTTGCTCCTTGAAGCACCTCTTCTTATGTTATCCTGTGCTGTAAAAAACAGTACCTGTCTGCTTAATTTTTGTGTTATGCTCCTTAAGAGTGATAGGGTCTGGAAGGAGCTCTCCAGGGAAGGAACTACCTTATGCTTCCTCCACTGGGGCTCCTTCCTCATCCTGTTGCCCTTTCGTGTACTCTTTTTCTTTACCCTGCTCCCAGGAGAGAAGGAAAAAGGGGTAATGGGCAGAAGGCTTTAGAAACTGTTGGGAAGAGCAGAAAGCCAGACTTTTGTCTGCAGAAAGAGACATTTCATAGGCATCCAGGGTGACTGGACAGTTTCTGTGACTCAGACAAGTTGACCTAAAATCAAATCTGGAAGCAAGAGCTCACCTGGAAGAACACAGGAGGCAGTAGCAGGGTTGTGTATGAAATCTAAATTTTGTGCTGTCTGATCATTTGGAATTTTTACTTTTTAAAGAAGTTAATGAATCCTGACTATATACTTATAAAAACTGGTTTCTTGAACTTAACAGTCACTTTGAGAAAGCTTGTTAAAAGCTCTAGGCACATCTGCCTCAAAGTATTGGTCAAGTTATGATCCTGACTCACTTTGCTATTGACGATACCAGAGTGAGTATTAATTAATAGTCATTGGCAGCAGCATTACTAGATGTATATGTTGAGGTGTATGGAGTACTGTTTTCTGAAATGCCTAAATCCCAGTAATATTGCTGAGATACCAACTGACTTATAATTTGGGCATATATGCAATCAATATGATGATTGTTACCAAACTCTGGAGTTTATCCTGTTGAGGGTGTGACAGAAAAATGGTTTGCTTGTGGAAATGGGGACTAGCTTCCTGTAATAAGTACTGCATATCCCATGGGATCCCAAGTCACTTAGACCCCCTCCAAAAATTATCATCAAGGTACCATCTCTGTTAGAGGAGTCCACAGATGGGATAGGATCCACTCAGTACTTTGGCTTCGTGTTTCTGACAAATTCCTTGTGGGTTAAATATGCTGATTCCTCAGATGGGCAGTTTCTTTCAGCAGGTGAAAGAGGATGGACTCTGTTCTGGGATTTTTGAATTTTTAAATATTCTCAGGCAACATATTTGGGTAGCGAGTTCTTACCTTACCTACAATTCCTATACTTGCTACCTTTGATTACTAGGAAATCAAGTAAGTTTAGACCAAAAACTTTTATTGATTTTGTTGGGACAGAGACAGGGAAAAGAAGTGCAGGAAGGTTTTGTGGCTTTAACATACTGAAATTTAAGAAGCCACAAACTCATGAGGCAGCCCACTGTAGGCTACTCCATACCAGCTGTCGAAATTAGGCATCCTGGAGTTTGACAGTATAATGCTCTCTGACCTTTGCACAGTGTGCTTATAGAATAGCAATCTTGTGTTTGATCAGCATGTCACAGCAATCTAAGAAAAATACAACTCACAGTGATGGACTTCAGAATTGATTTTACAGAAACAGAGATAATTCATGCTGCCTGAGCCATCTGATTGCTACAGATAACCAGCCTAGGTAGAAAGCTTTTCCTTTGATGGATTATGAAAATACAGAAATCTCTTATCAGTTATCCTTCTCCTTTTCTTTTTGTTTCCTTAATCCTTGGTATATACTCTCAAGAATAAGTGCACGTACATTCATAATTGCTTTGGGAGGTATGAAAAATTTACCTGTTACTATTTTACTGGTCTTCTTGACATATGTGTGGTTTGCCATCTGCAGCTTCTGCTATGTTAAGCTACTGCCTTAACAGATCAGAGATCTATTTCTCTTCTTAGTTGTTAAATATAATTTGAGTTTCTTTAGTCCCTTTTAAAAAGATAGCTATAGCTTTGATACTATTGCAGTTTGGCATTAAAGAAAAAAACTATGCTATTTTAGCTTTCTAGCTATGTTCTAGCGATACTAAGAAAGGCAGAACTTGTAATTTTATTTTTATTATTTGTTTTCTATTTAGCAATGCAAGTGGGAAATAAATAAGGGAATTAGCCAGAGCTTGACTGGCACAAAACAGTGGTAGAAGTGGAGTTTTTCTTTGGAAACACAATTTTATGCAGGTCCAAAAAGGTACATTAAACAGAAGTTGAAAATACCTGCTCATAAACAAAGATCAAGGGCTGATCTTAAGACTTAATTCTTTGCTATCTGCATTTGGGCTAAGCCTTCCTTTCTTCTATGAAAAAGCAGAGGACCCATGGAAGAGGAACAGCTCAGAAAGCTATGGGTACTACATGTGTGATACTGCATAGCTCTAGTCCCCACACTGAAGGCTTTGAAGATAATAAAAAGAAACAGAGCAGTGACATGTCCTGGGGGGGTCATCTGTTGGGCAGAACCACTGGCTCTCTCCTAAGTGCAGAATTAAAGGAGGAAGAATGGACCAGCAATGGTTCTTTCCTCTCCCGAGGCTGCAGAGCGTTTCATTTCCATGGGTAACCATTGAGAAAAGCCTGGCTACTCAGGTTTGCCATCAAGGGGGGCTTCATTCACGATTTCATCATTGATTTGGGGAGAGATCTTGCCCTCAAAGTATTTTTTTTTAAAGTGGTAGGGGTATAAAAATTAGAAATTTAAAATAATCTGCTATCTGATTGCTTTTTCAGTGTGTCAAGACTTATTTTTGTGCGACACCTTGGGGGTGTTCTAGCGGTGGCGAACATCAGGGGTGGTGGTGAATATGGAGAGACCTGGCACAAAGGTAAATCAGTCCGTGTTTTTCCCATCCAGTCCTTGTCTTAATCCTTTGATTGTCCACTTCCCTTATTTTTTTCAATTAGCCTTATTTTTGCCTTATTTGACACTTTTCTGTATACCTTCACCAGAGGAAAAGGCTGGGAAAAGCCCTCTCATTTCTGTAACATATCCATCATTTCTTAATGGTGACACCCTACTAATACCCCAAGAATCTGGTGGATAAGGTGCTGGAGATGTTGTCAGCAAGGCAAATGCACCAAAAGGGCAATGTTTATGATGCAGCAATTTGCCACAGGAGTAATCCATACTAACTTTTTATCAAACAAAACGGTATTCCCAGATCATTACATCTTGGTTTTACTATTTCATCTGCGGCAACTTTTTGTCTGGGTCATTTCCTCTCAATTGAGTTAAATATGTAATAGTTTTATAAATAGAAGCAATATATGCTTGCAGATACAGGATGTTGTTGCTAAAGATGAAGTATCCTTCATTAATTTTAATTTGCCAATTGATTTGTAATAGGTTTTAATAAAATTTATCTTAATATGATAATGCTTCTTTGGTCCACCTATTTCCTGCTGAATTTTGACCCAAGTCTTTTATTGCAGTTGCATAATAAGATGCGTGTCTGTTCTTTGTTAATTCCAGAAGCTCTTACAGAACTCTGTTTGCTCTGGTTTAATTGTATGGGTAGGATTCTGGCCTTACACTTGACCAGAACTTTGAGCAAAGAGTGAGATTTGCTTCTACTTTATTGCCACACCCTTGAAGAGCTTTTTTTGTTATCCCAGTATTTCTCTCTTCAGTGGTCTTGTTAATGTGAGAATGATGTGTGTTTATTAAAAAAAAAAAAAAAAATTGAAAATTTACTGGTCACTGTGCTGTAAGATCTGTATGACTAAATGTCAGAGTTATCTTACCAAACTTTTGCAACATAGAAATGAAGCATGCAGTGTAAACTGGGCATCTAGCATCACTGGAGAGAAAGGAGATAAAGAGAAACCTCCAGATAAAAGCTCATCTCACTTATTTTAGGGTAGAGTTAATTGTCCTGGAGGTTCCTGGACCATAGTGGGATCCTTAGGCAATTAGTTTAGAATAAACGTACAGCTTTAAAACAAAGTAGAAGGAACCGGAGTTCCACTTCTGCATCCACTTACCTGGCTGTACCGCAGCGTTTGCTACAGGACTATGAGGATTTTCTTCCTAGTTCCTGTTTCTTACTATCATTTAATTGGCTGAGAAAGAACATACCAGGTCTTAAGGTAGGATAACCTTCCAGGAGAAGTCAGTTTTAGTCTCTTGCCAAACAAGCATCTAAAGCAGGAAGATTATGAGATTTGGTCAACTGTGAGTTCTCTGGGATGATATTCTTCTGCTCAAATAGCTGAAGGATTGTAGGGCAAAACCATCCTTTTCCTTCCCTGAGCCACCCTGCAAAAATTTTTTGGTTTGAGAACTGGAAGTCTTACCAATTATATCATCTGGACCTACGTTTTTAGTCATGATTTATTCCTCATACATCTGATGGCATTTGGAATTTTGTTCAATAGGATGGCAGCATCTGAAGTTTTTCCATACCAATATTTTGTGAATAAAATTTCAAACCAAGATGCAACTCTGAAGTCCCTTCTTGAACATAGCCGTATATTATTAGACTTGAAGACAACTAATAGAAAAAAGTAAATTACCAGCCACTATGTCCAGGAAATAAGAAGTGCTTATTTTATATAGCTTATTTTATAAATTGAAGCTTTACTGCCTTAAGAAGCTATCGCTGAGTTTAATGCTGTTAAAGTCCCATTACATCAAACCTCAAGCAGATTGTATGTGGTCATTTTGTATATATTTTGCAATGCAAAGCTTTTAGCTTTAATTTTACTGGTGAGGAACACTACCCGGCACTCACTCCACAGTGTAGGTATGTATTATTCAGAATTTCTGAAAGCATTGGAGTTATCGACAGAAGTATCTTATACACTCTTTGTGTTGAAAGAATATCTCATTTTTGCTATCTTTCTGAGCTGCATCAATTATTAAAATGTTCGTGAAACTGGAATTGTTGCCAGGTATTTTTGCACACATGTTTTTCTGAAGAAAAAGGGTATCAAATGGGTTTTATGCCATCAACTGATTTGTTTTATTTGTGTGCTAGGTGGTATCTTGGCCAACAAACAAAATTGCTTTGATGATTTTCAGTGTGCTGCCAAATACCTCATCAAGGAAGGCTACACATCCCCAAAGAAGTTGACAATTAATGGAGGCTCAAATGGGGGCCTCTTAGTCGGTAAGAAGTGCTCCTGTATTTCCTGGGTTTGGTACTGGGTTTATCAAAGTAACCAGACAAAAACTTATGAGATCCTCTTTGCAAAAGTTGCCAGAATGTCAATGCGTTAATATGTACCAGGTGTTAAATATATACAGTGGTACTTCATATGCTGTTTACATAGGACATCTTTCTTAAGGCCAACCATTACAAAATAATTACCAGATAACCAGAAATCTGTTATGTAGCGTGAGGAAACTTTGTGTGCTCTGTAGTGTGAGACAGAACCTCATGTCCTGCAATCCTCCATCAGCATTTGTCATTCACTCTTTCTGCAGTCATCCATTCTTGTTCTTAGACAGCAAATGAAAAGGTGACAGTTCTGCATTGAAAGCCTTTGTACAGGGATGTGTAACAATTTGACTACTTTCACTGTGTAGCTAAAACATGACCACAAATAAAATCATGAATGTCTCTGGTGAGAAATGCACAATTGCAAGTGCAACTACTTGAAAAAGTTGTGAGCTTTTGAGGGACTGTGTAAATGTAGCACTTTGTTACAAATGCATCTTGTTCACATATAATTCACCGCTGTGTTCTTAAATTCAAGGAAATTAATAGGCTCCTCTTAAACAGAAAAGCTTGTCACAAAAATGTCTCATAGTCTAAGGAGTATTTAAAGAGCTATGAAACTTATTTGTGATTAAATCTCTGTATCTGAATGTAGTAGAAGGAGGTGATTTTGTTCTGTTTTGAAAAGAGAAGGAAGCACAACTGAATAATATTGGGGTTTGCATTTTTTTAAACAGCATCAAAGGCATGTGACAGTATGACAGAGTTGAGCTACTCATGTGAGAAGGAAAAAAAAAAGCATTTCAAGTTCATAAACCACTGATTTATAGAAAATGAACAGATTTATGAGGCCCACTTTTTGTTTGCTCTTCTTTTTATACTCCTCCTTATTTATCTGCTGCTGAATACTGGCTCTATTGATTTCATTTTATTTTTCAGAGAACTAGCATCCAGTATAAGAAACAGGATTTGAAGTTGTGTAGATCTTTGGTCTAAGCTATCTTGGCTATTCCTGCATTCTTGTAATTAAAAAGCAGTTGTTTTCAAGATAATTAACAAGTACATGCAAACTTACATTTTTTGCTTTCTGTTTATATACTTCTGCCTTAGAGGTGGCAGGAGGTATTTGTGTGCTGTAAATAGAGCACCAATAGAAATGGGAGAATATGGTAAAAGAATAAAGGGTACGTACAAGCATTGCAAAAGTCAATTTTGTGTGAGCATAAATATACGTTTGGAAATGCACTTAAACTTTCAGCATGACATAGCTTCTGAGCTTCTGAAAATACTGGTTTATGGTTACATGGACTTCCGTTTCAGTCAGGATGAGATTCATCCTACCCAGCTTTAGTCATCAAAAAAACCCTGTATTTTTGGCTGAACAAGTGAACTGGGCTCCTTGTTTGGGTAAGGGGAAGCGAGTGACATCTGCAGAGTGTACGTCATTCCGGTGGGGACAGCTGTTAGGAATCTAGACCTCCCTGCTCTGAAAAATTAGAAACCTTCCCTTGCACTTGCAGATGGATTACAATCCAACTGGATTCCACACTCTTGATGAGCCAGAAAGGGATTTTCCTTGACTGGGTAGCATTAGGTGAATTTAGGAAATCCTTGGAAGTGCTTTTTTCATCAAAGCAGCACTAAATTTTGCAATAGCTTTGCATGCAACACTGGAGAGCGTAACTTCTAATTCAGGTGCAAGGACCCGTTGCCAGGTTTCTTAGTTCTCATTTATTGAAGAAAAAACTGACAAGGAAGAGCATTGTCGCTCTTTGAAAATGCGGTTTCCTTTCGGTGTGACTCACAGGAGGTGTCTCTGAGGAGTGCAGAGCCCCCAGCTCTTGCCTCATTCAGCTGCAAAACAAGACTTCCTTGTGCTGTGGTGGTTCCCAAGCCCCACAGCTGGGAGCTGAACACCCCTTTCACGCAAACCCAGCGTTTGACCTCTCGTGTTTGCTTGGACAGACAGTTCTGAGGCTTTGAAATCTTACTTTTTGTACTGAATTTTAAAATTCAAAGTATGTGTAGGGGATTAAAATTCACAAAGAAATTGGTGTTCCAGGTTACAGCTTATTAGTGTATATAATTAAGTATTATGGCTAATTAAAGGGGTGCAGTGGGAATGGATGAGTGTCTCCGTAAGTGATTTCCTACTGAAGTAACTAGGGAACTAGGAGTAGTAATAGTTTATAAAATCCTGAGCAACACACAGTGCTTCAAGAGAAACTCTGCAATAAAGAGTAATAAAATTAAATGTTATGACAATTGGTTTGGCTTTTTTCCCCCTACTAGAATATAATTATGAAAATGACTTAGAAAGGACAGGACGAGTTAGCATAGTTACGTATCATAGATGACCAGAAGCAAAATGGCATCATTCAGAAAATAGAAACCACGTTCAAATGAAGAAAATAAAGTGTAAACTCTGTCAGGGACTGACAGACCACAGGAGACCGATGAGCAAATTGCTTCTGATATAAAGATTAGCAGTGAAAGCTTTCTGTGTGCATCAGAAGCAGCAAACTGGCCAGAGGATCTGTGGGTCTTACAGGTCAGTGAGGTGTAAAAGGAGCACTGAAGAAAGATAATGGCAGAGCAGAACTAAATGGTGTATTTGTATTGATGCTCCCTCCTGAGGAGCGTGGGGAGTTCCCGGCAGCAGAGCCTGTCTTCGGGGGGAATACTCTGAGGAGCTGACTCAAGCTGAAGCATCAGCAGAAGAGGTTTTGGAATAAATCAAATCAAATGAAAAGTAGTGTGTTGCCAGGACCAGATGGTGCACACACAAGAGCCTAAGTGAACTCCGATATGAAATTGTTGGCTACTAAGCCTGAATATCTGAGGAACAGAAGGGGGCAAGTGTAATGCCAATTTTTAAATGGTTCATGGTGATCCACAAGCTGCAGATGAGTAAATCTGACTTCTCTAACGGGCAAACCAATTGAAACCAGTAAATAATAGCTGACACGTAAGGAAGGATTTTGCAGGCTGAAGTTACATCTTGCAAATGTATTAGAGCTATTTGAAGGAGTCAGGGAGCTTTTGACAAGGTCCCTTATGTAAGACTATGCAAGAAAGTTCTTGCTGAGCTGGAAGCAAGGTCATGTCATAACAATATTCTGGTTTGCAGGAGGCAAAGAATGCAAATAATCGACCCATTTTCACAATAGACAGAAAGGAGGAGATAAAAGAATTTGGGGAACAGTATACGTAGGTGTGGATGGGTGCACAGTGATTAGCTCTGAATTAAGAAAGGGATTCTGGGATTCAGTGTGGTAGTTACATGAAAATCTCAGTGCTCTTATTTCTTGAAATACAGAAAGGTAGGGGAATTGGTAAAATCACTACGCAACAGATTTAAATCAAGCAACAGAAATTGCAATTGAAGAACTTAATGCTACAGGATATGATGAACACCAGATGAATGAACATTAAGAAAGGAAATAGATGTATTTACAGAAGACGTGTGTTTTGATGGCTGTTTAACGAGACGGCTGGAAATAACTCCCAACTCAGGGAAAGCCTAAACAACTAGTTCAAAAGCTGATAATAGGAAATATCTCTGAGTATTTGCTTAACGCCTTTTGCTAGAGCATCTGCCAGTTGCTACTCTTGTAAACGGAACACTGAGCTAGATGGGCCTACTGTGATTATTTTTAAAATATTTGAGGCAAGCATTATTCTTAAAGAAATCATCCCTTCCAGTAGCAGGATGATGGGCATCATTAAAAAAAAAAAAAAAACCCACAATGGTAATTTGCTGTATTAAAATTATATTTTTCCTCTGATTTTGTAGTAATGTGCTTTTATCAAAACTTTTTTTGGGTCTACGTAGTAATTATCAAAGAAAATATCATCAGTAAATGGAGGGGGTTTGGTCCTTGATGGCGTTTTCTTTGTTGATACTAATATTAAAAGTTTAGACAGTGAATGGTTTAGGAAACTTCATTAGTCCAAAAGCTCACATATTTTATTAGTGCATTTCTCCTTTAAACCCATTTTGCTGGTTTGGAAGGCAGTTTTCAAAGAACAGCATGTTTGGTGCCTGAAGAACAGGGAAATAGCTTTAAAGCTCTTTTGAAAATGCCGTCTTTGGGAGTTTTTAGCCACTTGTGTATTTGCTCTCAGTTTTGCTTAAACATCTATTTGACTTCATATTCACTAGCAGTCTTCTCCCAGTGCAATTGGGTTTATATCAGATATTTTATACTCCAGTTTTTTGGCTTCAGATGTTATATTGTAGTCTATGTTTCTTCTCATATTGTTTTAACAGTTTTACATCTGTTTGGGGTTTTTTAAAAAGAAACTTGTAGTTGATAAAGGACAGCTTTTAGGAAGTTGGCCTTTCATGAACTTGGCAGTGGACCTTTCACTGCTGAGCTTAATTTTTTAAGATACGAATAATAATTGAATTGTTTTCATGTCAAAGCTGCCTGTGCCAATCAGCGCCCCGACCTCTTTGGTTGTGCCATTGCCCAAGTGGGAGTGATGGACATGCTCAAGTTCCACAAGTACACCATCGGCCATGCTTGGACCACCGACTACGGTTGCTCCGACTGTAAAGAGCAGTTTGAATGGCTGTGCAAGTAAGTGCCTTTCAGTACTTCTGTGATTGTTAAAATGCATAGTCTGCTCCACAGTTCCAAGTTGTCATGATCAGCAGTTATTCTAAGAATTATTTCATCCTTTCACATACTGGATTTGAGGAGTTCAGTGTTTCCTTAGAAGTCAGTTTTGCATGGAAAACTATCTTCAAAGCCTTGTTGAGTCAACTGGTCATATTTTCAAAGACCTGGTTCTACTAGCAGCTTTAAGAATTCTTAAGGTTTTCTTTCTGAATAATGACTCCTTTAGGCTGTTACAACAGAATATTCTCAAGTGAACCACTACATAAATTATATGTTTTTTATGATGGGGAAGAGACAATCACCATTGTGAATTCTGTTATACAATGCGGATGAGATTTATTTGTTGAACGGCAGTAGACCATAACAGGATATTAATTCGTTTCTTAACTCCTTGCTGAGAGGTCTGGAAAGATTATTTTAAGACAAAAAAAAAAGGGATAAGAGAGGCAGCTGTGTGAGAACAGAAATGATCTGCACATTGGATATGGCTAATAATGAGTGTGTTAGAATAAGTGCCATCATTTTAAAATACTTTTCTGGAACCTCGTCTTTTGTTACTGCATTTTTATTCCTTTAATAATGAAAATTCACATTGCAAGAGAATGCTTCAGACACACTAAACAATTTGGCTGGTCTGAAATTTAATAGAGCGTTTAGATATTAAAAAGTACATGTGCTTATAAGCACACTGAGTTCTAACTTGATCTAAAGTATTAAAAAAAAAAAAATAAAAATCAATGTCAAGTCCAAATACCAGATGATCAGTTGAGCCCATTGTAATTAGATTGTTTCAAAACCTCTGGTTGTCTAATTTAAGCTTTTAGTGGCAAACATATTTTTGTAAATATAATGCACAAACAATTAACAAATTTCATAATTAATCTTTTATCAGTAGATAACTTAGGTCTTAGATAAAAGCTTTACTGTTATAAAAATGATCCAAATAGTCTTCATGATTTTGGACACTGAAACTTTCCTGCACATCTGTGAATTCAGATATTCTGAAGAGGTGAAATAGAAGCAAAGTTTTAAACTAATCTGTGATTAGAAATGCATCTGTAGGAAGGAGTCACTCTATACCTAGTTACACACGTGCTTACAGAATCTCAATGCACAATTTTAGAAACATCTTATATGGCAATACCTGAAATGGTTCTTTGTCTCCTTTTCAACAGCTGGCAATTGCTTATCAAATGTAGGAAACTATATAGCTAATGTTGCTTAGATACTGCCTTTACAGATACCCAAAAAATACATAAGGCAAATACAGTAGCATGTAGTGTCATTTAAATACTTTTCAAAACAAATCATAGTCTGCAAATTCACTTACATTGTTCCTTAGATGAAAATGAAGAAGCCAGGAATCCATTAGGTTAGACGTTCAGTCCCGTGTTCTTATGGACTTACTTAATGGATACTCCTCCAAGCGGGAAATTCATTCAAAAATCAAAATTTCCTTCTGTATTTCCTCACATGAAATGTTGGCGGGGGCGAGGGGATAGTATCCTACTCTTGATTTAAGGAATGTAACATTCTTCCTAGGGGTAGCTTTCTCTAAACAAAGTATGAAATAGTTAGACGGAACTCTTTCTGACTTATGTTTCATTTCTAATGCTAGAGAGTACTTTGTGTTGAGATATGTAGATGCACCTTTTATGTTGCGTTACAGTAGCTAAAAGGTGTAAATTCGCCTGCAAAGAAAACAAATTTTGAAAGTTAGATTATTCATTACTTTAAAAATAGGAATTGAGGTCATCTGTCAAAAGCAGGAAAACTTACAGTTCTCCTTTCAGTTTCCTGCATGGTGTTCCCTCAGAGTACGTGCATGTTCAAAGGTGGCCTAAACATTGGAGGGAGCAAATTTCATAACTGTACAGAACTTGTGACATCAGAGACTGTTTCCAAATCTGCATGGGAAGAAGCCATCCACACGCAGACCTGGACTACATATGAATCCCAAGAAAAAGTCTCAATTTCCATATTTCCTAGCAGGATGGATCCTACAATGGACTTGACAGCTTTTGCTGTAGTTTCCCCGTTGCTGGTTTCCAATATTTTTGGCATTTCTGTGAGATATATGCATATGCCTCTCTGAAATGAAAGAAATGTAGTTGCTTCACATTAGAGAGACAGACATCTGTGGCCACTACCACGGAATTGGTTGCCAGTAGTGCAATTCTGATCTAGGCAACTGAGAACTGCCGCATTCTGAGTGCTGCTGTCAGATGCCACCGTGACGATTCCAGAATGAGAGGACCTTCTTGTTGGGTCTTGAGGAGAAAATATGTAAACGTTTGTGTGCTCTTCTCAGGTACTCTCCACTTCACAACATCAAACTACCAGAAGAAGATGGCATCCAGTATCCCTCTACGCTGCTTCTCACAGCAGACCATGACGATCGCGTGGTCCCTCTCCATTCGCTGAAGTTTATCGCTACTCTGCAATACGTTGTGGGCCGAAGCCGTAAACAAACCAATCCGCTTCTCATCCACGTCGACACCAAGGCTGGGCACGGAGCAGGAAAACCAACTGCTAAAGTTATAGAAGAAGTGTCAGATATGTTTGCTTTTATAGCACGATGCCTAAATCTTGAGTGGATTGAATAGGCAAAATGCTTATTACTGTCTCCTTTAAAAAACAAGGGCTTTAACACCATTTAAAACCAACCAGACTACTACTTGGTGTAGTACTTACATTTAAGAACTGCAGTTTAATATTTTATTGATCCAACCTGCTATGGAGTTTTGATCTTCCCTGTGCTTCCCTCTTTTTGGTGTTTCTTTGAATTTCTTTTCTACTGCGTTCCAAAGTACATTTTGAAAAGCATGTTCAAATGAATAGCTGAGCTACTGTCGGTGCTGTTTGTGAACATTTAGGTTCCAGAGTTTAGTGCTAGTTGAGCTTATTTCCTGTAAACAATTTTAATGTATTTTGCACCTATAAACATATCCAGATCATCTGTAATTAAATGTAAGTACTGTCCACATACAAGAACTCTGAGCATACTTTATTTACACAGTAACTTATTTAAGAATGTAAATTGAAGGTGTTCAGTGATAACCATGAAATACTGATGAGACAGTAATCTGGATAATGAAATCAAATATTATTAAAAATCTTATATTACATGCTGTTCATTAGTGTGTTACAGTCTATAATAATGATGTTGCTAAATTGTTCTTTCTTTACAAAGGGACTTCAAAATGTCACCAGTTTTCTCTTCTGTCATTTATTTCCACTCAGAAGAGAAAGAAAATTGCAGGCCGGAAAACTTGAAGAATTCTTAGATTCTCATTGTAATCTCAGTCAAGATATACAAATACTCTTAAAAAACTTGACTGATGTTAGCTCTTTATTTCTTAAAAAAAAAAAACAAACAAAAAAAAAAACCACAAAACCACAGATTTGTCCAGATTGTTCAAGTTCCATTTTTCCTGATGCCTTTGACAGAATGTTCTCTAGCAAGCCAAAATCTGAACATAAGCATATAACCTAGATCTGGCTGCAGAACAAGAAGAGCTCGTCGTCCGACTCCCTAATGCTTTGACACAGACACAGTATTTGAACTGCCATTTCACATCCTTCCCAGCCAGGCTGTAGAGCTCTCAAGTAGATGTGAGTATTTGCCTACGAGCTGTCTAAGCTCTGACGCACTGCAGCAATTGGGGTTTGATTTTGCAGAGAAAAAAAGGCATTTTACCAATTATTATTAGTCGTGTTGCCCCTTCAGAAAACACTGCTGCTTCTCACTTTCGGATAAATGGATATATTCTTAGGGGATCATGCTCGTCATTATGCTCCTACTTAGACCCTAAGGGCTGTACTTTAACTCCAGGCTCATCAGTTTCATCTCTAAGCCAACAGTGTCCTCAGCCCTGGAAGAGGAGGGAGTGGTATTTCAAAGAGGAGTAGGCTGCTGTAAACAGCAGTAAAATTAAAAATAAATTTGCATCAGATTCACTCTGTGTTTCCCTCGTGCTCTGGGGCTTCTGCTGATTCCCTCTGCAATCCAGGAAGGATCGTCCCTCCAAGGCCCTTATGCATAACTTGATTTTAGGAGGATTTGGGGGGGAGAAAGATTTCTGCTTTTTTATGAAATACCACACCTGAAACCTAAGAAGTCCTGTAAGAGTCTTATGCTACATGAACCCAAATCTGTTTTTAAGTGGAAATAAATGAACTTTTTACATATTGCTTCTTCTGATACTCTTCACAACTAATGTAAAGGTATCTTAGTTGTCTTTGCTCCCATGAGAATACATTTGCATCAGTGTTGACTTATGTGAAAAAGGTCAGAAGTATTTTTAAAAGCTGAGAGTCTTCATATTCTTCACAGAAATAAATACTTGAATTCCCTTGCATTTGAGTTAATTTAGCTTTTAGTAGCTGCCAAAAAAAACAAAAATACTGACATTAGTCAGTGCTGCACATCAGCGGAAGAAAGGCAGCTGGTCTGGGGATATGTAAGAATAAAGGACGTGCAAGGCAGAGTTTGGGGACACCTGTTCCTGGCACCTCGGACTTCTCCAGTTTCACCAGGATTTTCTTGACCTGACTGTGCTTTGCCATCTGTCTGAAGGAAGGCAGGAACACAAGCAGCAGCGCTTTGGATTCGATACGGCACACAACAGCTTCCAAACATCTACGTTGTCAGGTCATTTATTTATTTTTACCCCGAGGTAGCCCCTCAGGGTTGCCTAAAGATCTGCTTATAGACTCTTCCTGACAACCTCTCCTGTGAAGGGGTTTTCCAAGCCCAGTAGGATTTAGGGGGAAGGGCTGAGGGAAGTATTTATTTGGAAGC
Organism: Calidris pugnax; assembly: GCF_001431845.1. Lineage (NCBI taxonomy): Eukaryota > Metazoa > Chordata > Aves > Charadriiformes > Scolopacidae > Calidris > Calidris pugnax. The sequence goes on from NW_015094507.1 coordinate 10,289,326, forward strand.
CAAGCTAATAAACAGCCACCCAATGCTCTGCCAAGTTCTTCCACTTTGAAAATCCTTAGCAGACAGCTTTTGTGCAATTGCCTCTCTGTGCAGACCTCTCTGGATTTGGATAGGCCGTGCTGTTTGAACAGCCAGGTTTGGCAACTTTGTTCATTTCTCCGTATGTTCTTTTAATTACTTCTCCCTTACTGTTACTGCATGCCAGGAAAAGAAAAAGCATCCCTCTGGCTTTTTTTTTTTTTTTTCCTTGCCCTTGCAGGAAGGGAGAGATGGAGTAGCCTTCCAATTCTCACCTCTCTGAAGGGAAGCAAGGTGTGTCCTGAAGATAACATTTTTTCCTGAATAGCCATTTCTGAATAAGCTCACATCTTTGGTTTATTCATGGCAGAGAAATCGCAGTGGAAGCTGGACTAACTGCTGGCACCTGCAGAAATGAACTGAAATTCTGGACTAGGAGAAGGACTGTGATTTGGCCATTTCTCCTAATTTTCCATAGGAAGATTAACTGAAAATTCAACGTAGGAAACTAAAGCTGAGCAATAATGTGTCAGTGAGAATCTTTATTCTGTAGACACCCCTCTGCCTTGCCAGCAGGAGTAACAGGCAAGGAACAAACCTGGTGCTCGTGCCCTTACCCCATAGCAGGGCAAGTTTAATGCTGGAAGTCCGAATGGCAGGAGTGAATATGTGGTGATTTTCACTGAAGGTTTCTAGCTTCAGAATATAGGGGAAATAATCAGAAGAAAAGCAGTAGAAAGGGCTTGATTTTGTAGTATTCATATTGATCTGACCCTTTCAGTACTTCAGGAGGCTGGATGAACATTCACTGTATGGGTTCTAAAATAAGTATCCTGTTTTGCAGCATCCCTCCAGAAACGTTGGGGGGAGGCAGAATTTCCTGGTTTTAAGAAACAAGATTGTATTTGAAATGTAAGATTGCACACAGTGAAGCTACAGACCAGCTGTAGGCTGAGCTGCCTGAAATACCTTATTTCAGCAGGGACACCTGGACTCATAGGTGGTAATTCCGTTTAGTTCTTAGCATCATCGTTTTCACCCTGCTTTTCTTTCCGTGCAAAGAGCTGTACTTAACCTCTGACATCTCCTCAGTAGAAGAACAGATGAACATGAAGATATATTGCATTTCAGTAATGCCATCAAATATATTCTCTTCTCCTGTGGGACTCTGAAAGTGTCAGAAGACAAGAGCAACAGTGAAAAAATTGTTTGCCACTTAGCAGTCATTGAACAACTGTGAGCACACCAAGTAACAGAGGAGTTTATTTATTAATTATACACCAGTTTTAGAAGTTTGGATGAGAATGCTTAGCTGGTGAAAAACTGCTTTCCATCCTGCTTTATGCTTTTAGGCAGTTTCCCAGTGTGCAACAAGAGCATGTCATTTTGACAGCTAGTGACAGTGTGCTGTAGCATGGACTGTTGTTTCCTTCTTGGGGAAAAAAATTAATAAGAAGTTCAGGCATTTCACTATTCAGAATCCTTTGGAGCTGTAACAGGAGCAGATAAACAATACTTAGTGTCTTCTATTTCAAATGGAACAGTGCCATTTCAGGAAGCTCTGTTGTAGTAGAACAAGCTTTGAAACGTAGGTATGTGCAGGTGCCCATTTCAGTAGCTTAGCCAAGCTGTTAAGCACTTCCAATTACATATATTTATGGTTAATAATTAATATTCTGCTGCTTAAATTGCTTTTCAGTTAGTTTAAAGCTTCTTAGTGTGAAAAAAAGGTGTTTTCATGATAAATATAGAACTGGCATGAAGCTGTAGACCTAAGATCATTTGTAGGCACCCAAGCCTCAGCTCTTGAACAGTTTACCTTTCATCTTGCATTTCACTAGGTAGACAAAGGTACTGAGAAAAATTTGCATTACAGTAAAAAAGTGAAATAAACATTTGTGATCACTAGCCATAAATGGCAGAGCTTGGGAAAGCTTTATATTTGACTGTACATAAACAAACCTCCAGCTGTACTTTGAAATTAAAGGCATTACTTTTCCTGATTAGAGATGCTCAGACCTCTTTGAGCTTCCAGATCCAAATCTGACCTTTGCAGGAGCACCCATCACTCAAAACGCTTAAAAGCCAAAGTTCTTGAAATTCCCCATATTCGCGATGTGGTTATCCTCCAGCAAAGCTTCGGCTGCCAAGGACAAACTGGAAAACATCCTCCTCTCACAGATGACAGTCACTCGCACAACAACCCAGTCATTAAATAGTTTGCTGCCGTGGGCCTGCTGCCCACCCTTCCTGCCTGGTGGAGCCTTCCAGGGCCTTTGTGCTTGCCAGGGGAAGTCAATGGAGGGGGAAGGGTACCAAAGTTACAAAATCACTTCCAGCTAATGAAGTGGAAAGCTTTTTTGCGACCATTTCGTTAGAGGCTTTGGACAGCTTTTGTTATTTTCAGTGCTTGTTGCCGTTGGTGAGAATTAGGCAGCCTGTTCTGCCAGCCAGGGACAGCACTGCTGGGTGAGAGAAAGAATTGCCCCAGTGGTGGATATCACCTGGAGAGGCATTCTGGAAAACAGGCTTTCTGGTCGTCAGGGCTTAACACAAACGTGTGCTGATTCCTGCTTTACGGCTCTAATTAGGTGCAATGGAATACCCACCACAGCATTAACTGCAGAGCGGTGGTGTGGCCTTTTCAGTCCCTCAGAGGGGCTGTGGGGGGCAAGACGCCCATTATAGAAGGACCATCAGAAACACGGGGAGCAATCACCAGCCAAATATAGATGAGTCCAGCTGCCAGAAGCTGGGCTTGAGATGTGCTGACTGTAGCTCGCCCCAAGCTCCTCCATCAGCCGTTGGGTTGGTGTTTAGCAGTAGCCACCAAACCACCAAAGTTCTCTATTTGGCTGGTGTTTTGGGAGCCGAGGATAAACCAGTGACTTGAGGAGGGATGTGATAGATTAGATCATTTAACCACTCAGCCACTCCACCCTGCCCTGCAGGCCTTGAGGCAGAAAGGCTTTTTGGGTTGCCTCTAGGGCAGGGTGCCTTAGGGCGGCCGCCACTAGTGGCTGAGGGCAGCAGAGTTGAAATGGGGGACAGATTTGGTTGGGTGAGTTGGCTTGTGATCTAAATCTAAAATACTAAGGCAAGGCAAATATTCCAGGGATCTCCCATTTCCCAGTAAATACTAAACTACGGAGATGTCACCTTCTTTCTGTTTATCCTTCTGGGTCCTAAAATGCTTTATTTGTCTCACCTCAGAGGCTTCTTTGAGTAACGGGGAAGGAGGAGGGATCTTCTCAGGCTACACGTACACATGGGTGGGTTTGTTCAGCCGGGCAGCTAGAGGTTGTACCTCACAGCTCCTGACTTGGGCCTGTGTTTAGCAAATGTGGCCCATTGTAAAAAATCTTGTACCTCTTTAAACAAATAAATCTCTCTTTGTCAAGACAGCTTCCAGCAATGCGGACATCTGGTCAGACTCAAACAGCTGGTGATAAATCATTCTGGGAAAATAAAAACACATTTCTTCCTCTACTTTTTGCCCAGATATGATATTCTTCCAGCTGACAACAGCCTCAAGGCAGAAGTCTGGCATTAATCATTTTTGCCTGGCTGCTATGGTAAAATTCATAGGGTCCTACAGGGCTGGGGGCGTGCAGCCCCACGTGTGTCCCCCCTGCAGCAGGCAGCCCGGTGTCCTGGGCTTAGAGACACAGGACTAACTTTTCCTCTAATGCTGGGGAAAATTGCACTTTTAGAAGACTCTAGTGTCTGAATTTGTGAAAATATTTTCTTTACAGCCAGCCAGGCTCTGTGAGATTCAAGGTTAGTGTTTTCGAGCCTTGCCGGATGCAGGGATGAGGAGGCGCAAGGCCTGGGTGTTTGGCCCAGGCTGGCCAACAGGATTATCTCATACCATGAACATCACATTCAATATAAATTAGAAAAGTTTGCTGCATAGCTCTCTCTCCCTTGATGGTGGTAGTGCAGACAACTCCTTGCCGTGGTGCCAGACCCCTGAGCCCTTCCCTTCCTCCTGAAGCCGTTGCGCTGGCAGTGTCCGCCATTTGCTGTCCCTGCTGGGAGTGCACAGCTTCCTGCTGATAGAACTGGCTGAGTATAATTCTTGTATATCTTATATCAGGATTGGGATTAATACTGGTTCTTTAGTATTATTGTTAATTGTTTAGTCTTAGTCTATTAAATCTATTTATATTTCAACCCTTGTGTTTCTTTGGGTTCCCCGATTCCCCTTTCCGGGTGGGGAAGGGTCATTGGGTGATAGAATTATTGTCTAAACGACAACAGATTGTTATGGGTGAAACCCATAACAGCCAGTGACACCGCACCAGCAAACCTCTCCACAGGCGAAAACACCCTGCGAGGTGGAAGGGCTGGGAGGCTCATGGCAGCCTCTGCAGTGCAGAGCCCAAGAAGGACTTCCCGGAGAAGGGCTGCCGGTTCCATGGCCCCATCTGCCAAGGGGAAGGGCAGCTGCTGCCCCTGCTGTATTTAATACCTCTGTCGTCGTCCAGACTAACATGCCGGCTCGCGGAGAGGCTGTGCTGTCTGTACGGGTGCCAGAGCAACGCCGACACTTGACGTGGGTCTTGGCTGCCGAGGAAAGCGGGCTTACTCGGGAAATATTTTCGGAGCAGGAGGTCTCCAGGACCACCTGCCCTGCCTCAGCAGAGGGCCTGAATGCTATCAAATTACTTTCTTTTCCTTTAAGTATAAACATCTCCTGTACTCAAAGTGTGTTTCTTTTCCTAGGTTTATTAGCATACTCATCTCATTTGTGGGTTTTCTCCACTATTCAGAATGACAACAGACCCCTAGGGAAGCTAATCACTCTTACATTCAAGCCCTAGAAGATCGTGCAAGCCCTTTGGGAGGGCATGTCATCCTTATCTCCAGCATAAATTTTGTTGAAAATGCCTGTTTATCCTGAAAGCCAGCTTCCCAGGAGTCTTCCTCTTTTACAACCAAAACATGGAGCTGATCTCCATGGTTTGCCAACCCAAATGGTCCCTTACAGACCTACAGATAACTGAAGGGAGATGCAGGGAGCAAGAAGACCCCTCAAACCAGTAACAGCAGCCCAGGATGAGGCAGCTGGGGAGCCCCAGCCTCTCCAGGGCTTACCAAATCCTTCCACTGTCTCATTTCTTTGAGCCATCCTGCCGTGCTGTAAAGCATGAGGCTGGCAGGAGAAAAGGCACGCAGGGGCCTGACCCTGCCATCGAATAACCAAGGCCTGTCATTCAGTGCAAAGGAGAGTCCAGCTCAGGTCAGGGCTCGGGCACAATGGAGACCTTCAGCTACCAAGGGAGCTTTCTGGCCTGCATGAAAGACATTTCTGGAGGGAAGCAATGAATTGACAACAGGGTTTTCTGAACCACAGTTTCAGACTTAAATGCCTAGAGCCTGTCTGACATAAATCCTCCTATTGACTCTGAGTCCGTATCTTACAGCAGCAGCATCCTCCTCATTCTCCCATCCCATCTCTCTGCACTGTATTACACGTTACAAGAATATCTTCTTTACCTGCTTGGAGCTCCGCAAGGTGCTCTCATCTTTCCTAATCACATTACACCTGCTCATTTTTCATTCTTCAGCCTTCTTGCTGTTTTAACCTTGTCAAATCCTTGAATTACCTGGAGCTTCAGCATGCAGGAATCATTACAAAGCTTATGGCAAAACCAAACAAGCTGCAGGCTCACACACACTCGCACACACGCAGAGACCTTTCCTTGGGGCTCTGCTTAATTTTCTCTCTGCTTTGCTCCAGATCACTTATTACAAATTCAGAAATCCCTTGAGCCAGTTTCCGAGGACTAGCTGTTCTCCTTGAGTGACATATGGTTCCCACATACATGGCCCTCCAAAGGACTATGCTTCACTCAAATCTTGTATCTGGGGTGCAATGGGGACCTGAGACAGCATGATTGTTTTCCATGGACGCCTGAATCTCACCCATCGGGAATGTTTGGTACCAGCGTTACAATTCCCATTCTGCCCTCTGGTTTTAATCCCTGCTTTCACTGTGCTTTCACCATCTGCTGCCAACCCCAGCTGTCATCTTTTAAGGAAACACTTTCTGAGTGTTTGTCATGGCTGTAACAAACCTTCTCTCCAGGTGCTTGTGCGAGAATTGGATGTCCCTGGTTGACAAACAGTCAGCACCACCCAAGACATACCACTGCTCTGAACGTCACCCTGGCCTGTTTAATTAGCTCCTCCAGCTGGAACTTGCTGTGGTTTAGCTTCTGTTGTTTTTTTCCTTTCCTTCATTATTTCACCAGGGGCAAGCTGTCCCTACAGAATGCTGCCACCTCTTGTGCATCTCCTTCATCTTGTTCCTTGAAGCTGCCAACAAAAGCCCTTTGTAAGAGTTTTGCTTTCCACACTGGAAGACATACAGCCCACAGAGCTTTCAGTCCCGATGGTGGCTTTGCCTCTACAGCAGCCACTTGTCCCAGTAATTGTCTCAGAGGCACAGGCCCCCTGAGGCGACGTGATCTTCTCCTCCTGCAGACTCTGTGCCGTTTTCATTACTGCATCTTTTGCGGAGACACAAGTATGTCTGGCACTACATTTCCCTATTCTTATTTCAGGTAATCACAGCCAGCAAATCCAACAAAATCCAAGAGAGTGGAGGACTTTGGGGATCCCTCAAAGTGAATGACTGGCCCCCAGCCCCAAGGTTTTCAATACTGGAAGCCAAAAACCAACTGGCAGCAGAAGGCAGTCCTCATCTGAAACACAAGTGGTGTGGAACTTCCATTTCAGCAATGCACTTTCAGATCAGACCCAAAACCAGCAGGGAAGTCTTCATACAAATGTATGAAGTTGCAGCGTAGATGGTGCAAAAGGACCCTCAAATCCCTTTTGAGATATTTCAATATATCTCACCAGGGCAGTTCTGCCACTGCTAATTTTGTGCCTTTATTTAACTGAGTCCATGAACAACCCTGGGAACTGCAGGTCGTTAATTATCACAGCAACCTCAGTGAAGGGACGGGCGAGAGCACACCTTAGGGGATGGCCAGTGGAAGGTCTGCGCGGTGGGTAGGAAGGCGGGGAGCTGTGACCTGTCCCCGGGGATGCTCCCCAACTGTTCCCATGCCAGCAGCTCGCCCTGTGGAGTCCTGCAGGCTTCCCAAAAATAGTGGCTACCTCCCAGCCCTGCCCCAGGGGGAGGCTCAGCGTTTGAAAAGTGGCAGCCTGGCACCCTGCTGCGCCTGGGAAGTCCTCGCCTAACCTGTGCACTACCCAGAAAAATATACTTGCAAATACATTTCAAATTCAACAAACAAACAAACAAACAAAAAAAACCAACCTCAAACTCCCCAAACCCTAGCACTGATAAGGAAAAGGAAAGATGCTGAAGATATTAAGCCTCCGCTGAAATTTGGCATTGAACTGCGTTGATTCTACATTGAAAAGGTAGAGCAAAAGTAGGAAAACACATAAGAAAATGAGTCAGTCAGATGCCTGTTAGGAGAGAGTGAAAAATTAGGAATTTTACATACAGATAAAAGTGAAACGTCCGGGCATGAAAGATAAATTGACAATAAAGACTGCAGAGATGGTAAATTGGATATTGAAATCTGCACTTTCTCTAGAAACAAAAAGACGTTACAAGAAAATAGAGGCAGAGATTTTACAAACAGTGAAGGGGAATAGTTTCACACAACGCGCGATTAATCTGCAGCACTGCCCGCCACAAGACAGTGGTTGAGCACAAGACTGGGGTTGAGTGCTTAGCAGAATATTTTTTTCAAAAAGGCATATTACATGTTAATAAAAACATGCAACCATCTGTGATAGCTGAAACTCAAGGGAAAAAATCTGCAGAATTTGTAGAAGAGAATGTAGAAGGCAGATGACAGTACATGGGTCTGTGGAGGTAACTCTTACCACAGAAGTGTGACAATCCCCTCTGAACTAGAACAAATCAGTTTCATGTATAATTTACTGATGAAATTGAAAACCAAAAAAAAAAACCCACACATGAGTATTCTCCATGATGCATCCTGAGGATGATTCAGGATAGAGAGATGGTGGGAGAAAAGTGAGGAAGAGGTTGTAAAAAGGAAACACTTTGCTTCATTCTTAAAACCCTTTTCAGCCCTTGCGATCCCTGCTGGACAGGAGCCATAGCAGAAAATGACGGGAGCCATTTCACTTTTTAAAAAGAATAATATTATAAATTGTAAGCTCAAGTTTTCTTTGCATGTGACATCCCACCAGTGCTGAGATTTTTCAGCAAAAGGACTTGCACTTCTCCGTTCTCTTGTGACGCTCTGAGGTGGCTTTGCCAGCCTGTGGGAAGGTGAAGCAGCACAGTGTTTTGAAAGAGAGACACAGGTGATGGATTTAGAGATGGTTCTCAGAGATGTTTTTCTCAGAGCTAGTTTTATGCAAAGGGCTATGTACATACCTATGTGTTACTGCTCTCTTACCACTTGGATTCAGGCAAGGGTCTATCAAGAAGTTTCCTGAGTGTTTTGCTTTCTGAACAAGACAGAACTACGCTTTTGATGCCAGCTCATATTGCTAGAAATGCCTTTAAACACCTACACATCTTTTGCTCTATTCACACTTAATTATGAGCTCATTTGACAACTGACACCTAATTAACCTGATTTCCTTTCATTCTTTTTCCTCCTCTCTTCTAACGTAGCTGACTGCACTGTAGATGCTAACACTGATGCCGGTGCAGTCTCGGTCTCTGCCTTTCCGCTTCCATTTGCCATCCCTGCGACTTTTGCAAAACATGGTTTTCAGATTTCTGGCCAAACTCAGAAATAATGGGTTCAATGTCTTTCTTGGGTTTTTTCCTCACTGAAATGCATCTCCAAAAATTCATTTTTCATTGAAGAATATGTGTAATTTTTCCAGAAAAAAATATTAATTAAACATGTCTGTCCCAAAAGAGAAGCAATTTGAAAATTAAATGGCTTGGCTCTGCCAACATTTTGTGAGGTTCTTTTCCAGCAATTCACTGAATTTGTCATGAACAAATCACTGTGTGGTCCTAAAATATGGGGTCCTGTTTGCTGCTATTGTTGCCCTTCCACAGTGCTTCATGCACTAAACAATCCTACTATAAGAGTTCCAAACTTTTTCTAAAGCATTTGTAAGTTTGTGAGAGATTTTTTTTTTTTCCACCCTTACTTTTATAAAGCTTCCTCAAAGAAGAGGTCTGCTTCTGGTCCTCTGTTTTTTTTTTCCTACCAGATTGCTGCTAAAAATGTATAAGCTCTCAGCAGGAGCTAGTGCACAATATCATTAGTCAGTGCCACCCACCAAATTCTTCCCACTATCTCAGAGTAGCACTTGGGGGAATATTTCTCAGCCTCCATTCATAATCGGTGACCTCTTGCTTATTATTTTTACTGCAGTGACAGTTTTGCTGGATCAAGAGACTTCTCCACATGTCCTTTGTTAGAATTGCAGCAGTTACATTTCAGTCTCCCTAAATTCATATTTGGCTGCAAGTTTCTTCCCTGTTGTTAAGTCTCATCTTCAAATGCTTTTGCCCAGTGGATGAAAACTGGCTTTGACCCCTCTCCGGTTACTTTGTGCAATGGGGCTGCTTCACAGGAGCAGCAGGCTTTCTTCTTTTCTGGGGCTGGGAAATGGAGTGTGGTGGTAATGGCACCACAGCAGCCGAGCCCTGCCATGCTTAGGCATGATGTCCAGGTCCTGGGTACATCACCTCCCACCTCGTCAAGGGAGGGCCACCTTTGTTGTCAGAGAGCACGGTGACACTGTGGAGACGATGGGTGAAGGCAGGACTAATTCTAGCAATAAAAGGAACAGTGGGATGCTGGGAGAGGCTGCCATCCACCACCCTGCATTTCCCAGTAACGTTACTGGAAACCATGTGTGCACCAAGCTCAGCTTAAAGACGCTCAGGACAAAGTTGTCAGGATCCTAGCGGAAGATTTCTCTTAAGCCTTTCAGACAATTCAGGTTATACCATCCCGGTTCTAGTTCATTCTTGTCCACTTATGATAGCACTACAGTGAATCACATGGACACATCTTCAGAGAGAAATGGAAAATATCTTTTAGTTTGCCAGCAGCAAAAAAAAAAAAAACCAGTTAAGATTAACTGCTGTTGTCAGCGCTGTTAACAATGTCTTTTGCAGATTTGTCCAATCTTGGTTAGTGTTTTCACGCATAGTGAAGTATTAGCTATTGTCTCTGTCATAAGCAAAAAAATTCCATTTCTTCAGCAATGTGCTAAAACCCAAAAAAGAAAAATTGTCTTTCATAACTCCTGACACGATTCCATTATACTGAAAGGGAAAAGTGATCCTGTACTTTACGTACCCAGAAACGATGTCTTAAAGGCTGTGATGCCTTTGTTATATGAAGAATATTTTTCCACATCAGTGCAGTTACTGTTAGACATCACATCCATTACTGCCCTCCAAGTCTTTCTTTCATATAGTGCAGGGGTGTTTTCCGTGGAAGACACACCATGACTTTCGTGTCACATCAGAATTAATCAAAATATCACAAGAAAGATGCTTTTTTCCCTCTCAAAATCTTTAAACCTAATAAATTCTCAACAGAAGTCTGTGGTTTATAATAAACAAATAATTCTTAACTGTCTGAATAAACTACATGATACTGTTTCAGCATAGTTTTGCACCTCTAGGGTATTACAGCAAAGAGAGCTGGAGGAATCCATGACAGCTGAAGATGAAAAGACAAAATCCTTCCCTAATATAAATTCTCCTAACTTTATCAAGTTCAAGCAAGCTACAATGATTTACACTTCTCCAGAGTGTTTTCCACACTGTTTCTTTCATAGATAGAAGGGTGAAAGTGGGAATAAGAAAAGGAAGAATTATGGATAAATAAAACAGAGAATGGAAAGTGCATAAAGTCTATCCAGGGACTCCTGTTCAAATGTAATTCAGCTAGGAAGTGCATGTGCTTTATAGCTCTATGTCGTACACGAAAAATAAAGATACATTTTTATAAGATCCTTAGAAAAATAACCTATTATGTCCCACACAACTCTGTGTCAGGTGAGCTCATCTGTGATTGATAAGAAATACCAGTTCAATGGTGTGTCATTAGGGGAGCAGTTCCGTTACTCACACATGGGTATCTAGTGGCATTTGAGATGCTCTCGGGCATCCCCGCAGCCTCCAGATGCTCTCCCAAAGGCTGCAGGTAACCCAGGTCGTTGGGTGGTACGTGCCAGGCCTGCACAGGTGGGCATCTCAAATTGAGCAACCTTCTTACATCTGGGCACCTGAAACTGCCACTGGCAGGGACCAGTTCTAGATTAAGACACCTAAATTTATATGCTTACATGTAAGTCATCTAAGGTGCTTGGGGGTGTCCGAGGGACCACACAGTGCTGCCGGATAGGATCCGTGCTCTGCAGGTGACCCACAGCCCATTGGAGAGGCAGCAGGACCTGGCCAGGATACCCCTAGGCATCTCAAATGGCTGTAGTTGCTCACACTTGGACACTTGGATGCAGCCCTACGTCTCCACTGATCATACCAAGAGCTTGACTTCAGCTCATACAAGCGCACTACATGTACGCCCACAACATGGACAGTAAGGCTGAAAGACTTCTGCAAGAAAAGCCTTCAGCTGACCGGGTATTAGCCACCCCAAGAAAAGCTTAGTTATTTTTATCTCCTTTGCCAGACCAGGGTTTGAAAGCGGATGCCCAGTCACACCTCTGCCACCCAATATCCCTGTTTTGAGGAGGTTACTCATAACTTTACAATCCAAGTGTTTAAATATGTTTTAATATTACCCTGATGCCACAAATACAGAATTTATACTCTATTCACTCCCTTGGCTTCAAAAATTGAAACTGTCCAGAAGCTACAAATATAAATATAATCTTTATCAGATAACATTTTGTTATTTTCAAGTGGTTTTTGTCCTGAGATGCCAACGAATTAAACTTAGATACCAAGTTAACTCTTCAAGGTGAGTTCTTGGCAGCTGAAGCTTTGTAGTGCAAAGTTTTTCATTATCAATGTGAGTATGGACTTCAGGGTGGTTTTGGAGTTACTTCAAAGATTGGCAGCTTAGTTCATCCATTCCAGATGATGGAATTCCATTCCATTCTGGATGCCAGAGTAAGAAGTAGACTAAAAAGTCAAAGTCACTTTCTCACCAGTTCAATAAATAACAGTCTTGGCTTCAAGTGGAGAAAGGGTGGGCCACAACTCTTCTTCCTACAGGCTACCCCAAAGTCCATGAGTGAAGGAAGGATTGAATTCATGTCCAGCCATATCTCACAAGGGCAGGTGAACAAGGGCCAGTGGGTAAGAAGAGGACTAATGCCGATTCTTCATTTGGCTGTGAGGAAAATGCCCCAGTTTAGAGAAGGGGCAAGCTCTGGTGCTTATCAAAGCCTTACGACAAGGTAACCCAGCCACAATCAGATGCCTGTTTGGAGTCCTAAATCCACCTAGGTCTCAGGGAAGAATGTGGCATTTCTGTTATCATTTCTCAGACAGCTCCAGCAGCTTCCCAGGAAGTGTGCTGGGATTCACTGGTGGCTTTCCTGGGTGTCTGTACAGACAGTGGGGGCCCACAGAGTCAGTTCCAGTCCCAGAAGGTGCCAAAAAGTCACAAGCCTTGGTGGTCTGCTGTTTGGAATTGCTGCCCTATATAGTTACTCTTCTGCTGGTATGTGCGATGGTGATCTAAAAGAAGGCTTTTTTGTCTATTTTCTAAGAGATTATTTCACAGAGGAATGATGGGTCTATTTAACAAACAGTGCAAAGAGCATCTGGTCTATAGAGAAGAAAACAACAAGCTAATTATAAACAATTCTGTCTATACCTCCTATTCCCTGTTTTTTAATTCCTTCTCTGATTTAATATCATTTTAGCATTGTTTCAGGGAAATCAGATCTTTTGCTTTAAGACTTCATCTGCTCTCACTTGTCATAATTTAGAAGCTAATAATCCTCTTCATGACATCACACACAGTCACTAAAGCCCATTATGCCAAGGACAAAGTATGACAGTCTCAGGCGTGGGGAATAAGAACAACAGATGAGAGACAGCAACAGATGCAAATTAACTGCTAAAGACAAAGAATTATATTGTCCCCTTCCACAAGAAAACTCCGGGAGGAAGGAAAACAGCCCAGCAGTGCTGTCTGTACCCTGGGGACGCTTTCTAAAATCCCTCTCCCATCGTTAGCAGCAACAGAATTGATCAGACCGAAGCTTCCCTCCTTCGCAAAGGAAATGTAGCAGACTAGCAAATGGCAGCTAAAACACGGTGTTAAGCACAGCCCAGCACTTAGCGTAACCAGCACCTGCTTAGCCTTAGGTTGCTTTTAGTACTAAGCAAAAACATGGCTTTACTCCAAATCATAGTGTTATCACTTCTCCCGTGCATTTTGAAAGGATGCTCAGGATTTTTTAAACAATTGTATTTTCTTTGATCATTTCTTAAGGATAGATAGCGCCGTGAGCTGAGCTGGGTAGGAATGATAAAGCTGACTGGGATATTTTGATAGCCCCCAAGCCTATTCAGGCTCATGTTTAATGTGGTTTTGGCCAAAGGAGTCCTATGTTTACTGAAAAACCTAATGTTGTTAATAACATTGCAGTGTACTACAATAGAGCAGTGGAAATGTTTTCAAAGACTGTGGTGGTCACAAACACAGCTTTTACTCAAACAAGGAGTTTACCACAAGTGCTCTCAGCTCTTCAGACAAGGAAGGATGGTGAGCTGGGGGGAGGACAACACCAGGCTCAAATGTAAAGAGGAAAAAAAAAGGCATGTCCATCTTTTCAGTGTAGATTTCTGTTTCCAGATTGCAGATCAGGAACCACTTATTCTTGCCCAAAACTATATCTGCTTTTTTTTTTTTTTTTTTAAGTTTGAAAGAGCTTTTTAAAACATAAGAACAGAAAGATTCTTTAAGGTGATGCCTTGTCTCCAGCAGTGACTGCAAGGTGGTGTACTCCATGTACAAGAACATGGTAAATATGCATGGTCCTGCTCCCAGGTACATTCACAGCGTTCTGTCATCCTCAGCAAAGCTTTTCCATGAGCTTGTCCTATGTCCTTTGAGTCCATGCAAACTTTGAGCATCCATGGTGTCTGTGAGCAGGAGTTCACAGCCCAAGGACACCCTGAGGGCAGAACAACCTCCTGTGCTGTCAGCAGAACCTACCACCTACTACCTTCTTCTGACAGTGCCCCATTCCTCTACCAGGAGTGTGCTGTTGAGCCCCTCTTTCAATTCCTTTCGTGATTTCACAGACTTCTGTGAAGCCCCCCCCACCATTTAGGTGTGTCTTTTTCAAACTGCTTCGTTCCCTCTCTCTTTCTTCCTCATACAGAAGCAGTTCCATACTTTTGATCATCCTTGTTGCCCTTTTCTGAAACTTTTTCAGCCTTTCTATACCTTTTTGAGAAAGAAAGACCAGAATTGCATGCAATACTGAAGGGATGAGCAAATCATGGACTTACACAGTGGCATGATGATGACATCCAGTTTTCTCTCTCTTTCTTTCCTGGCAATTGTTAATACTTGCTTTGCCTCTTAGATTGTGTACTGATAGCAAGCATGAATAGTTTTCATGGAGCTATCTATCATAACTCAGAGCTTTGCTGCTGAGGGAAGCAATCAGCCCATCTTTTTATATATTAAATTAGGATTGTTTTTCCCCCATCTTCATATTTGTCTGCATAAAATTTCATCTGTCATTTTAATGCACATTCAATCTAGCAAGCTCCTTCTGCAACTCTGCACAGTCATCTTTGCTATCCTGAATAAATTATTATCTTTGTATCATCAGCAAACCCCACTCCTCACCCCGCTTCTGTGTCATATATGGCTGTGCTAAACAGCACAAGTCCTAGTACAGATTTTCTTGCAGGATTCCCTTCACAATCTCACTTCACCATGAAGAATGACCATTTGCTCCCACCCTCTGGTTTCTTTCTTTTAATAAATTATTTATCCACATGTGAACCTTCCCTCTTGTCACACGGCTGCTTTGCTTCCTTAAAAGCTTTTGGTGAAGGACCTTGCTGAAAGCAATTCAAGTAGACAGCACAGACAGCTTTTTCTTATTCATTTGCTGTTGACATTTTCAAAGAACCGAAGGTCTGAGGAGGTGACGTTCATCTATAAAAGCTATAATGATTATTCCCCAGCAAAAGGGATTGCTGTTACTCCAGCCAGGAAAACTTCCTCAGTGAAATGACAACGCAGGGAACCCAGCACCAAGAACATGAATAATTTCCCATATGACATATTACCCGGCACTCATTTCCAGAGGGAATCACCGAGGTCAAGAAGTCAGCAGGATTCAAAAGAAGGATGGGCAACCACGCTCAATGTTCTCCTGGCTTGTTTTCCACTAATGTTGGAAGGGATATTAAAACTCATGAATCAGGGCTTAAATGATTGTCTCAATATAAAAAATCAGGATGAAATCTAATGAAGCTTAGTAGATGATCCCCTTATTTTCTGAATGCTCCTTCATTTGAACCTGACCTGACAAAAAGAGGGATAAAACTTAAAGGGTACATTAGCAGGAGAATCAGACATGGGGGCTGCAGGCTACGGAGCAGGTCAGAGAAACTGCCTGTCTCCTGCTCACCAGCTGCAGCACCACTTGCTTGGTCTGCACATGAGGATAAAGACTGAGAATAAATTATCTGTGAAGCTTTTCAACAACTTATCGATCTTCATTTTAATGCTGACGCTTGGGTTGTAATATAAACTATCCAAGATCTCAAAATCTTAATTTAACTGACAATATATACCATTTATAATCCTCATACAATAACTGGCAGCACTCTAAATCCAGTCTAATATTTGTGCTTGGTTTCTCATATTGGTTTGTCCTTCCCTTCCCTTCCCTTCCCTTCCCTTCCCTTCCCTTCCCTTCCCTTCCCTGCAGGATGAGATTCTCACACTGTTCAAGCTGAATCTTTTGATACTGGATGTATTACAGCCAGCCCTACAGCATTTCTTGATGATAAACATGAGAGCTGATCAGCACATTGGGAAATATTTGGAGCTGTGCAGACATAACAATCTCTTGTTTGTTTTTTTTCTTTGTTCTTCCTTTACTCCACAGACCATATGGTAAAAGGTAGTATGGTAAATGATGTTTGTAAGTTTTTGGTGTAATAATTTGTATCTGTACAATAAGTAAAATATTAACCCTCTAGGTTCCACTTTGCTTCTCAGAAACTTCTGCTCATGATTTCTAGTGCGTCTGCGTGTCCCCAGGACGGAGCCTGTCCAGGCAGCTCTATCAGCTTCCCACTAACTAGATCCGTCCACTTCACAACTGTTGCACAGAAATACCCTAGCACAGTAAATTAGCATGCTCAGAGGGCTGTGATTTGAAAATTAGCTTGGATAGCTCCCTGATACGTATCTATCCACCCACATACTTCAGAAAAGTATCTACTTTTTAGCACAGAAGCAGGGGGAAAAAAAATAGTACAAGGTATTTTTTTATTTACTCCCCTTTGATTTCCATATGCTTATATGGAAAATACTTAGATACTGTAGTATCTAAGCATGTCATCCGTGTTCAGATACTCTAGACATAATTTTCTGTGCGTGTAATAGAAGCAAAAGCAGTGCAATTTTTGTATCATTTATTCATAATTTGTGTGCAGCGATACATAGGCTATTGGCGTTATGGCAGGCAATCTACTTTAATAAGCAGAATGACCTTCCCAAATTTCCAGTCTTTCAGAACACAATTCAATTGTCATTTTCATAAATACTTCCAAACAACTTCATTTTTGAGAGCAAAGCCATTGATGCTACATTTTAGCCCATGTGTCTGCAATTAGATCTGCCCTTGTTACTCTTCTGGCTGAATATGTTTAGCCAACACACACTGCAAATTGTAAAAATTATGCCAGAAAGGATGAAAGAAAAAAATATTTTTGGTTGCTATACATAAGTGCAGGCAAACAAGCCTGAAAAGAGACTCTGAAAAGAGTAATTGAGGTACTCTCTTAAAGTAATTAAGCAACTAGGAGAGTTAACTCAATTGAAAGACAATATCCTTATTAAGGGACAACAAGATAAAGGAATATGTTGAAGCAGGTGACACTTTCTAGAAAGAATAGGACAATTCTGAAATCCCTAAATTGAATTTCAATTGTTACACATTTTCTTATCTGGGCTTGTATATGTGTGCCCAGTCTGAGTACCCATATTCTGAACTCCATCGTCCCTTAATGTATTGATTTTCCCTCCCACTGGGCTGGTTCAGCAATATATTTATACGGCTAACATACAGCAAAGGTGCCTCACATCCACGTTCAGTGAGAGCAGCATCACGTTCCTGTTTGGGGAAGAGAAGTCCCCAAGCCCTGCCGTACTGGTACTCACTGATCTTTCATATTCTGTCGCACTTGCACCCTCCTGCTGATTTCCATGGCATAGAAATATGCTTTTGTAGCCACAATGGAGCTCATTAACCCAGTAATTGCTTCTTTGCTGGCTGCTTCCCCCGGCGGGGCTGGTCCTGTGTACAGGCAGAGCCTGGGCGAGCATCTGGAGATGAGGAGGAAGGCGTGACCTGAGAGGACAGCTCAGAAGCCGGATGCTCTCTGGTGCCAGGGAAGCCCCAGGTGAGGATTTTGGAGGAAAACACAGCCAGCCTGAAGCTGCAGCAGCCAGCCAGTGTGCTAGCACTCCATTGCTTATGCTTTTTTCATCTGTACCTGAATGAATGAAGCAGGCACAAGTGAATTCAGTGGGAAGCTGGTCACGGCTGCTCCTTCAGACTAATGAGCCCGGCTAGCCAGAGGCTTCTTGGCAGTAACAGGGAAAAATGGGTTGTGCAAAAAGTGGCCGAGTAGCTCTCAAATGCCCAAGCATCCTGGGGAGCTGGTACCAAGTCAGGGTCTGGCTCTGGGAGGCGATTGCCACCTCTCTGCAGCCAGCATCTCCCTCGCATCGCTCAGGGACACCAGCCATACACAGCTCTGACCAGACAGACCGACTCCAGCAGCCTGCAAGGAAGGAGTGAGGGAGGTGATGGTCTTCCCAGGAGCCTTTTCCTGGGTTTTGCCTCCCACCCTGACACGCAGCCTGCAGGAGCTGCTTCCCCTTCGCGTGGCAGGACTTGGAGGCACTGATGGTCCTGGCCTCCATCCGTCTGCCACCCGTGGCAAATACCCACTTCATCCCACCCAACCAGGCCATGGGACCTCATGGCTGAATGTGGCAACGTCAGTGCAACATCCAGGATGTGGGGTTTTGCCTCATGTGAGGGTTTCCAACAGTAGGACCTACCCCAAATCGCTCCTCATCCCAGGAACACCTAAGCTCCCATGAAGTTCCTTCTCCATAATGGACTTGGAGATGCCCCCCCCAGAGGGTCACTGACTAAAATCAGTGAGCTGCATGTGCAAAAACAAAGGCAGGCTTGAATCAAGAAAGAGGCATACTAATAGGTGAACGAAATTGTGTTCTCTTTCCTGTTTGTGTTTGGTTTTTTTAATGTCATTTTTCCCACATGTAAATCTTGCACTTTGCAGAAAAAGAGCACTATCAAGTGCAGCCAGCTGTGGTTCAGGCACTCTGTCTTTTCTTTGTCATCCAAAACATTTACAAAATATTTACATTTCAAAAACCTTTACTTTCTTGTCTGTAAGTTCCTGATTGTGTTTTGCTGCAGCCTACGCACAAGGTAACTCTGAGTATTTCTTTTTACTAAACTTTCACTTGAATCAAATATTTTTAATACAGAGAGTACATAAAGGGTGGATCCTTTATGTCTGGATGTTCTTCATAATGGGTTAATTGTACTTTCGTCTTTCCTTTAACTTTCATTGATTTTAGTTAAACCATACACCCTGAAGGCATTGCATCTGACAGCCAGTTGTGGTACATTCCCACTTACTTCTACCCCTCCTCATTTCCCATCACTGTAAATTGGTCACTTCACATTATGCAAGGTAAGCCCTGCTAAACTAATTCTCCAGTGCTGCTTTCTTTCCATGTAAATGCACATGTTGACTTACTAGATTAAAGTAATCTGCTTACTGACACCTAAGTAGTTGGGTATGCGAACCAACATCATTAATTATGTTCACTGACAGGAAGCCCACCGGTGCCAAGGACAGGTGACAGTCACCATTTTCTGTGTGTCTTGTGCCAGGAAGCCAAAAAGGGATACCTACGCTCAGGATTCACTTATTTAAATTCAGTGCGAAAGCGTTTCTCTCTGCCCGTGACTACTTTCATTAAATCAATCCTAATCTTTCAACAATGATGTGAATGCCATTATGCAAATAAGCAACTGCTTTTCAGCTGTGCAGGAATGATGACACCTATACAAAGACTTCTGAGGCTCTTGAATAGTGGCAGTCGCTGAACTTCATAAATGCTGATTTGTAAGTATTGCATTTGGTGATAGTGATTTTTTTATTCTGTGAGGCTGGCCACTTTCAAAGCTGTATCTTAAAGCTGAGAACTAATGAAATGTTTAATATTCTGGAATAATTCACCTCTGTGCATCAGAATGTTGTAAAAAAGGTTCCCATCTGATGACGCCTGTAGCTGGCATGCCATGCTCTGCATTTATCACAGTGCTCCAGATAATATTAGTATTTAATGACTGTGCACTGATAAGCTGAAACTGGATGAATAGACTGTCTTCCATCTCATTCTGCTTAAAGTGACATGAACTTTCATTTATGTCACAGCCACTTGCAGCTGTTCAGATACACTCTGAAAACGCTGAAAGGAATACTCTATCAATTCACAACTGAATGAATGACCATAAGAATGAGTCTGTTGTCTTACTGTCTTTGGATTGCTTTAATAAAAGCATTTGTATTCCAGGAAGGAGGCAAGAATATAATTAATCATTGACACAACTGAATAGGCACATTGTCTAAGTGATTCATTAGGAAGCAATTTCAAGAATATTTATTTTGATGATATACATTTTATAATTCATTAGCAACATAATAAAGTGAACACTCAAAAGAATCCATTTCCTATTTTTATACCTTTGATTTAAATATAACTGCATCCTTGCTGTCTGTGACTCTCTTTGCAAGGCTCTGCGTCTGAGGCAAAACACAAGAACAGTGATGATGATGATGGATATAGTTAGCAATGCCGGGAACCTGTAGTTACAGGGCTGAAGTCCTTCTTGTACTGATAACCACAATTCAAAACAGAAATATGATGTACATAGTGAAATTCAGCCCCACAATTTAATATTACTGATAACAACGTCAGCAGTTAGGTCTAGAACTAAAAAAGCGCAACAATGTGCAAGAACAGATATTTGTAATGATTTTTTTTCCATACTCCAGGTGCATTTCAATGTGGGGAGAAGGTGGGAAACAGCAATGCAGAGCTCCTCGTGCTGCCATGCCACTCTGTTGTACCTGCAGGGAGCTAGGGTTATACTACAGCACCTTGGTATGCTACGTAATTGCTCTCTCTTTGAATGCTTCAAGATAAAAAGTTTGTTTTGAAAGGAGGCTTTTTTGACAAATATTTGAGCAGTATTTCTTAAACTCCATAAGCCTTCATGGCAAGTCTGCCCACTAGGGCTTACCTTGGTTCTGTTCACTGCTAGGGCTCGATGACACACATTACCCATGGTTTCCACCTGCAATTAATCTAACAGTTCGTAGGTGCATCTTCCTAAGACTGAGAATGAGAGCTACAGTGGATGAAATAAGAGTTAAAGAGTATGGTATGTGGGTCAACTTAAATTGGTGTAACTCTGAGTTAATCCTAACTTGTTTTTAACAAGAAGATGGGCTGTCCCAGCCAAAGAGACCTCCTGTGTTGGCCAGCACATCTGGTCATCTGGATCTTTTCTAAGCAAAGATAATAATTTATTTAAAAGATCTTTATCTATTCTTAATGACAATGAAAAAAAAAAAAAAGCTTGATTGGTAAGGACTAAGACAGAAGGCTTCTGGGAAGAAATGAAGGGAGAGCTGGAAGAAGATGAAAAAGCAAAATGAGCAGTGGGAGTATAGAGTTAAAAATAAGAAGTATAAATCTAAAAGCTATTGAAAACATTATGTAACTACTAAGATATTTGACAGGAAAGCTTAGGCTGGGAATTACAGGTTTCCTTCCTTTTTCTAGCAACACCTAGTAGGAGGTTGATGACAACTCAGAACTTCAGCAAGAGAGAGTATCAGATACTGATATCAGAAACCATCTCCACGCCTGAAGAGTCTTTAAACATTTGTGATGGAAAGCATCTGCTTTATTCGCCTGACTGTAACATAACCTTTTCATTTTCACAGTTGATGTCTTCCATAGTTACCTAATGCTTTGGAGAGCTTTTAGATTTACTCTCTATATTTTTAACTTTATATTCTCACACCTCACTTGAGAGATGACTGAACTACGGCTCTTCATTGATGCAAAAGTCAGCCCAGGGAAGCATCTCATCTCACAGAGCCACAATTCAGCCCCATCCCTCCCCTGAGTGGGCAGCCCACCTTTTACCCAACAGTCTTGTGGTTAAAGCATCCGTCTGAGCAGCTGGAGATCTAGAACACTTCAAATCTATATCTCTTCTTTTGCCATACAAGCATTTACTTTGCTATATTTGCCAGCTTCTGAACACCTGGAGGTACTCAGCATCCATGGGGTGTACCTGAGCGAGGTAGAGATGCCATGGGGCAGAGGTTTTGGCACACAGTCCAGCTTTAATGCTAGTTCCCAGTTTCTGCAGCCGCAGACTGGGATTTGTGTATTTTTGTTAGAGCCAAATCCTACGTTGGGTACTTCTTCCATCTCTTCTAGATGCTGGTGTCTGAAATGAGCTCAGGTTGGGAAGAGCCAGTTTGCAGAAGACGATGACTCCTTCTCTCTGTCCAGGCTACTTCAGGGTGTGAAGTGACCTGGTTGGGGAACTATATGCCCCACGCCTTTGCTTATGGAAACCTGGGTGGAGAAGCCACCAGGACTCTCCACCTTAACTGCACCTGAGGACACTCAGTTCCAAGTCCATTACCTGAAAGCCTTTAAAACTGAAAATATAAAAACTTAAATGTACTATTTAGCATTTTATTTGACTGATGCATTAAAAAAAAAAAAGTCTTTTGCCTAAATTAAAACTATTTTATCTGTACCTGACAGGGAAGGCTGCTAATCGAATGACATTGTAAAAAAGGTTTCCAATTTGAATTTTGCTCAGTTCTGCAGGCTGCACATGATCTGAACTACAGGATTATATTGTGCTATCACACTACTTAATTTTTGTCTTCCTTGTAAGAGTTTGCAATAAAACCTAGTTCACTCCACAAATGCAATCCAGATTCTCCTTACTTCAGTTGTACCCACAAATAAGAGGAAGAGGAGGTTCTGTAGGAGAACTCAGCTATACAAAACTTTTTCAAAGTACATAAAAAGTTTAATTCTCATTCCAAAATGAATAAGAGCTCCTATACAAGAGCCCTCTTGCGACTACCTGGGAAGTACAATATTACATACATAGAAGAAAAACACATCGCTTCTTAAAGAGACAATTCATCATGTCAACTGCTACCGTATTCCCCTGCTTCATAACTTATTTTTATTGACCAAGGACAATGCAGGGAAAGAAAAAAAGCAGTAGAGATTTATTAAACATTAAAAAAGACTAAGCAAGTATAAAAAATCTCCCCCTTAAACACAGTTATTGATAACTTCTCCTCCTAGAGTACAGCATGATGTGCCATTACGTTACTTCAGAGATAACAGAGAAGGCAACCATCTGATGTTATAAGTCCCTCCTTAAGCAGTTACTGAGGAAATAGATGGGGCTGTTTTCTAGACAGTAAAACCATACACTGAGCTTTTTAATTCCTCTGTCTGGGGGGAATCACCAGCACGCCCAAGGGCAGGTCTGGTGGCAGCACTGTGGGGTCACATTTGGGTGCCTGCTCAGCTAACCCTGCCGTGTCCAGAGGCAGGGCTGTCGAGAAGCTGACACAAGGCCATCTGCACCTTTAATGGAGCTGTCAGACTTCTCGTAGGATGGATCGTGCCCAGAGATGGGTGCATCTAAGGTACTCCCATAAATCTCATAGTGGGTATGAGGAGAGAGCTGTTTACAACCAGCCAGAAAGTCACACCATCCAGATTCACCGCTGAACAGTGGGACTGGCCCAAAGATGCCAGTTCAACGTTCAGGTTCCTCTCCAGCCCAACTGGAACAAATCCTGCACTTTCTGCTGCCCCTTCCTCCTGCCAGGTGCCTTCCCACCCTCCACACAGAGCGTTTGCCACAGCTGAGCCTCTTCCCCCACCCACAAACTCTCCCACAGCTTTTCAGGTCTGATACTGGATGTCTGAGTCTCGCCGCAGGCTCGCTCGGAAGCCTGCCTTTAAGGATGACCTTTGGATCTTGCCATACTGCTGCAAAGAATAATATTGTTTATAATCTGGTTTTACATTTATTGCATTATTTGACCTTTTAAAAATAGCCATTTGATATAAACACCATGAGTGGTTTTAAATATATCAAAGAGCAGTCCCATCACTCAAGTGGCTGGTTCAAAGCATTGGGCAGTGCTAGACTCTCCTTGGTGCCTGGTGTCTTAGCCATTTTATTATTGCCCCCCCTGGATCTCTCATTCAGGCCCAATTTTCAAGCCTAGATTGAGAAGGTCACTTGAAGTCTGAGTCTTAGAGTGCTAGGGAATATTTGATGTGAAGTTGAGTGGAGTAAAATAAAAATGATTGTAACAGAACTGCTCCTTAGTGATCTATATGTCTGTGGAGAATTACGATGACCATCGCTTCCAACTAAGTAATAAGTGTCCTACTCACTAAGTGTCCTACTCACATCCAACTCAAATAAGTGTCCTACAGATATGCCATCAAAATATACTGTTTTCCTTCCTTCTTTTATCATGATTAGAAGGAACATGTTTTAATTGACATAATAGTTGTTTATTAGAATAATGTAATCTCAGTAGATAAGCAGATCAAATAAAAAGCTTTAGCCATCCTTCTTTTATTCTATATTTCCCCATCCCTTTGCTATCATCCCAATGAAGAGCAAATATAATGGGTAAATTTATGCCTAATGCAGCCAGGGATGAATCTGATTAAGTGGTTGAGTGCTTTCAACTCCACCCCAATACAAAGAGAAACAACAACAGAAAGTAAATCAGCACTGCATTTCCCAGCATAGAAATCACTTAAATGATACTACTAAAATTAAACAAGTTGTAAAATACCATATGCAAAGGTATCCGAAAGATATTTGGAGCAACACCGCAAACACCTTGAAATGTTTAATTAACTACAAGAACCTTAATACATACTTGATTGGAATTATAAAAATACTTTTCTCTCTCAAAAATAATGAATATAAAAATAAGTATACTGCAATCAGAAAATGAAGTTTGGATATGTGTAACTCGGGATAGCTTTGGGTTAAACTGTCCTGGCTGTTTGTTTTCTCAAGTTTATAGGAGAATCGATTATTCCAAAAGTTCACACATCTTCTTCCCTGGTAAATATGGAGCTAAAAAGCTTTTTTCTTAAAAAAGGGAATCACTTGGGAAAACACGTTCACAAATGTGTTAAGAAAAGCCCTAATCCCTCTGGCTATAGCAGGACAGCTCACTCTGTCCTTTTACTTCTGGGGAAGCTCCCATCCGTGCGGTGTGTTGCAGCCTACCGTGGGACCTCAGGGCTGGCCACCGGCCACCACGCGAGGGTCACCACACTTCCTATTTCAAAGATATGAGTGCTCAGGCTCCAGGTATTGAGAAACAGCTTCTGTAGTGACAGGACCTGCACATTTAACGTGCTGTGCTTTTTTGTGTAATAGCAACTTGTAAGTCTGTCTCCTTCAATCGAAACATCCTCTCTCCCTGAGACAGGGGGTGATGAGCAGAACACGCACACGGCAAGTGCGCTGGAGGGCTTATCCATGGACACTGTACCAGCGCTTCCAACTCTGTTCTTGGTGGGGCATGTGCTTGTTCTGAAACGAAATTACTGAAGAGGGTGCATAAATAGAAGCACTAATCATGTAACGAAGACAACCCTGGAGGAACGTGCCTTCCTTCCGAGGAAACACGCTGCTGGGGGCAGTGGGTGAAAAGAGCAGAAAAAACGTGTTTTCCCTTATTCCAGCCCAATATTCCAGGCAATTTACCCCGAGGCGGCAGCGCCAAAGGAGACGCCTCTCCCTCTGCGCTTTCCGAAACCCGCGGGTTTTGCGCCCAAGTCGCTGCCGAGCGCCGGGGCTGCGGCCGCGACGGGCTTGAGGGCGCGCAAGTTGCGCGGGTGCCCCCGCCGCCGGCACCGCCTCCTCCTGCCCTCACCCGCCCCTACGGCGCCCACCGGCGGGACGGGACGGGCGGCACCTCCCGCCGCCGCGGC